>NC_071261.1:24731575-25054075 GCF_023375685.1 Ictalurus furcatus
CTAGGCACAGGAAGACGGGGAGATATACGCATCCTGACAAAGGCAGTTAATTAAGTGCTGCATTAATTGGTGCATGTCGATTTAAATGAGGCCTTCAGCACAAGACACAAGCCTCTTATTTCTCTTCATGAACTATAATGATTTTGTCCTGCTCTGGTATTTTTGTCATCCCACTCTGCATATTATCCTTGGCCAAGCATTTAAGGGTGCGTGCCAAGGCCAGAGATAATCGAGGGCAAATCTGATATTCAAATGCATTAAGTTCGAGCAACGTTCCTCAGATCCGGACCACAACACTGCAGAATCGAGTGTTCTCTCCACTATGCTAACGTGCTTGATCATTAATAATTAAGTGCCTGGCAATTGGATTATGAGTTACAGCAGATCTTTTAACCCAGTGTAAAATCTAGGGCAGTCAGAATGCATTTTACAATTTAAACACTATATGAAATAGTATAAATTGTAAGTATTTGAAAGCAAACAAATCCATATTCAGATTTATAAGATGTTCTATTTTTACACTCACCAGCCACTTGAATAGGAAACACCTGTACACCTACTCATTCATACAATTATCCAATCAGCCAATCATATGGCAGCAGAGCAATGCCATACAGATACAGATCAAGAGCTTCAGTTAATGTTCAGATCTAAAATCAGAATGGGGAAAAGGTGAGATCTCAGTGACTTTGACCATGGCATGGTTGTTGATACCAGATGGGCTGGATTGAGTATTTCAGAAACTGTTTGATATCCTGGAATTTCCATGCACAACAGAGTTTACACAGAATGGTGTGAAAAACAAAACCATCCAGTGATTGGCAATTCTGTACAGTAGGTGGCAACACCTTATTAATGAGAGAGATCAGAGGGGAAATGCCAGACTGTTTGAGCTGACAGAAAGACTATTGTAACTCAAATAACCCCTCTTTACAACAGTCTTATAACTGAAGACTGCATCAGGTTCCAATCCTGTCAGACAAGGACAGGAATATAAGGCTACTTGTGTTAACCATTCAGGCTGCTGCTGGTGGTGTTATGGTGTGGGGAATGATTTCTTGGCACATATTGGCACACATTAGGCCATTTTATACAGTATGTGATGCAATCATCTCATCATGGACTAGAATCTCAAAGGAATGTTTCTAAAACCTTGTGTAGAGCCTTGTGTTCTAAGAGCAAGGGGGGCTCTTAGAGCCGCCCTTGAATTTAAAATTCAGAGAATTTAAAATTCAGTGGCTGAATTTTGATTTCATTAGAGGAGACAGCTGTCACGAATCGAGGTTGAGCCAGAAGCAAGTGCAGATAATGACATTTATTGAAACAAACGTACTATGAAACAAAGACATGAACACAACTTGGTATAACACTGTGGCATGAAACAAAAACACAGAGACATAAACAACAAGAGTCTAAGACAAGCAAACAGTGCAGACAAGGCCTATTTATACACACGAGTGCTCATTAACAAAACGTGAGTCAGGTGCAGGTGGTCATGTGACAGCTAGTGCAGTGCAGTGGCTGATGGGAAGTGGAGTCCAGCGTTTCTTGATACGTGACAGAACCCTCCCCCAAGGGCGCTACTCCCGGAGCACCCAAAATTATACGTCCTCCATCGGGTGGTCCTGGCCCCCTGGAAAAAATGTCCCCAGCAAAACCAGGAGGCCGGGCGGCTTCCACAACGGCACAGGGAGGCTGAGATACTTCCTCAGCTGAACATGAAAGCGGGGCGACGTCCTCGGCAGAGCATGAAAACGGGGCGACGTCCTCGGCAGAGCATGAAAGCGGGGCGACGTCCTCCACGGGACAGGAGAGGGGAGCGATGTTCTCCATGAGACTCAAGGGGGGAGCGAGGTTCTCCGTGAGGCCAGGAAGAGGAGTGAGGTTCTCCGCGAGACTCAAGGGGGGAGCGAGGTTCTCCGCGAGGCCAGGAAGAGGAGCGAGGTTCTCCGCGAGGCCAGGAAGAGGAGCGAGGTTCTCCGCGAGGCCCAAGGGAGGAACGATGCTCTCCGCGGAGCATGAGGGGGGAACGATGTCCTCCGTGGAGCAGGAAGGGGGAGCGACATACTGAGAGAAGCAAAGAAAAGGAGTGACGTCTTTAGCGGAACATGGAGGCAGAGTGACATCCTCAGTGAAGCAGGATGGCAGAGAGACGACCTCAGCCGAGCAGGAAGTCAGAGCGATGACCTCAGCCGAGCAGGAAGGCGGAGCGACGTCCACAGCTGAACAGGGAGGCTGAGCGACGTCCACAGCTGAACAGGGAGGCTGAGCGACGTCCACAGCTGAACAGGGAGGCTGAGCGACGTCCACAGCTGAACAGGGAGGCTGAGCGACGTCCACAGCTGAACAGGGAGGCTGAGCGACGTCCACAGCTGAGCAGGGAGGCTGAGCGATGTCCACAGCTGAACAGGGAGGCTGAGTGACGTCCACAGCTGAACAGGGAGGCGGAGTGACGTCCACAGCTGAACTGGGAGGCGGAGCGACGTCCTCGGCGGGGCATGAAAGCGGAGCGACATCCTTGGCGGAGCATGATGGCTGAGCGAGATCCATAATAGGGGAGAGAGGGTGGGAGTGGGTCTCCGCCCTGAGCACCGACTCCCCCTCCGGTTGGCATGACTTGACGTAGTCCTTTATGAACGCCGGGTGTGGCCTGGTGCATGGTCTGTCCAGCTGCGGCAGGCCTAGCATGCGGTTATTCTGAGCGAGCAGTTCATCTGTCCTTCTTCCCTGCTCCAGTAGTCCTATATACCACTCCACATATGCTGCAAACCAGGTGTCCATCGTGGTGATCTGCTGCTTCTGATAGTGGGTCTTTCGTTCTGTCACGAATCGAGGTTGAGCCAGAAGCAAGTGCAGATAATGACATTTATTGAAACAAACGTACTATGAAACAAAGACACGAACACAACTTGGTATAACACTGTGACATGACACAAAAACACAGAGACATAAACAACAAGAGTCTAAGACAACAAAAGACAAGCAAACAGTGCAGACCAGGACTATATATACACACGAGTGCTCATTAACAAAACGTGAGTCAGGTGCAGGTGGTCATGTGACAGCTAGTGCAGTGCAGTGGCTGATGGGAAGTGGAGTCCAGAGTTTCTTGATACGTGACAACAGCACCTTAATTCGAAACATTGCTTCTGTCAAAGACATAAGCAATGTCTCTGGTTTTTGCATTGCTTATGTTTTATATTGCTTATGTTTACTGCTTTTTTATTACTTATTGCTGAGGAATAATTAAATTATTAGTACACTTACTTGAGCTGCAAACATATCAGATGATTGCTAGGTCAGCTTATTCTTTAAATATTTTCTTTATAGGGGAGCACATTGACCTTACTAACACACTGGCAATATTTTATTTTATTTGACAGTTCAAACTAGCGAATTAAAAGTGTGATAAAATAGCCTACATCCCGCACACACTTTACAGTTTCATGACCCTATTTAGTGTCTTGTCAGAGTATGATATAAATAAAACAAATATTTTGTACTAAAAATTGCTGTGTCTCTCAAGAGCAGAGACAGTAGACTCACCCCTGGCAAGCTCAACGTTTTTTGCCACAAATAATGAAGCTGGAAGTCATACTTTAATATTTAGACACATTTGCAGTGATTAATCTGATAATAACAACTAGGGTTATTCATGCAGAAAAATATTGGCTATATACTAGCCACCTTTTAGATGTTTATTTGAATGCTTGCCATCTTCTTATTCATACGGTATATCATCATTTAGAGTGGGGGAAACAAGTATTGGACGCATCAACATTTTTTTCAGTAAATATATTTGCACTGAGGTTATTCACATGAAATTTTCACCAGAGATCAGTATTAACTCAAGAAATCTGGAAATATAAAGAATTCACAACAATAAAGTCCATAAATAAAGCTACGTGTAATAAAGTGGAATGACACAGGAAAAAAGTATTGGACACGCTAACTGAAATTTATTTAATACTTAGTGGAGAAGCCTTTGTTTGTAATGACAGCTTCAAGACACTTCCTGTATGAAGAAATTAATCAGCTGCAGTATTCAGGTGTGATTTTTTCCATTCTTCTGAACATATGGTCTTTAAATCTTGTTCAATTGGATTCAGGTCAGGTCATTGACTGGGGCATTCTAACACCTTGATTTTTTTTCTCTGAAACCAATTGAGAGTTTCCTTTGCTGTATGCTTTGGATCGTTGTCCTGCTGGAAGCTGCACCCACGTCTCATCTTCATCATCCTGGTAGATGGCAGCAGATTCTTCTCAAGAATCTCCTGGTAAAGGGCTCCATTCGTTGTTCCTTCAATTATATGAAGTCTGCCAGTACCATGCGATGAAAAACAGCCCCACACCATGATGCTTCCCCCTCCAAACTTCACTGTTGGTATAGTGTTTTTAGGATGATGTGCAGTGCAATTCTCCAAACATGGCGTGTAGTACGACAGCCAAAAAGTTCAATTTTGCTCTCATCTGACCAGACTACACTCTCCCAGTATTTCATAGGCTTGTCCAGATGAGTTGTAGCAAACTTTAAACAAGCTTCGACATGCCTTTTCTTTAGTAATGGAGTCTTGCGGGGTGAGCGTGAGCAGTGGAGTGCATTACCTATTGTTTTGTCTGTCATGATGGTACCTGCTGCCTCCAAGTGTTTCTGGAGCTCTTTCCAAGTGGTCCTTGGCTATTGGGCTTCTCTTCTGACTATTCTTCTGAGTCCCTGCTCAGAAATCTTGCGAGGAGCTCCTGTGCATGGCCGGTTGATGACAGAGTAATGTTGCTTCCACTTGTAGATAATGGTCCCAATGGTGCTTACTGGAGGATTCAGAAATTTTGAAATACATCTGTAACCGATTCCATCAATATGTTTCACAACAATAAGGTTGTGAAGGTCTTGGGAGAGCTCTTTGCTTTTACCCATCATGAGATGTTTCTTGTGTGACATCTTGGTAACGAAATTTACTAACCCTGCTGATATTAATTTGCATAGCTAGGGGGTATAATTACTTACGGATTTCAGCTGGTTCCTTGCCTTACCTTGCCTTGGAGAACAGCTTTTTCTTAGCGTTTTCAATACTTTTTTCCTGTGTCATTCCACTTTATTACACATAACTTCATTTATGGATTTAATGTTGTGAATTCTTTATATTTGTGGATTTCTTGAGTTAATACTGATGTCTGGTGAAAATTTCATGTGAATAACCTCATTGGAAATATATTTACTGAAAACAATGTTCACGCATCCAATACTTATTTCCCCCACTGTACATTTATATTTATGGCATTTGGCAGATGCCCTTATCCAGAGCGACTTACATTCATCTAATTTATACAATTGAATAGTTGTATAAATGCTCAAGGGCCCAGCAGTGGCAGGTTAGCAGCTAGGATTTTAACTCATGACCTTCCGATCAGTAGTCCAATGTCCATGCCCACTGCCATCATATTAGTCTTGATACTTATTGTCATGTATGTGTTTGTGCATGTGTTTAATCAGGATCTACATTTTGTAAATAGTTAGAAAGTTTGACTGGCTTTTAAACACTGTGTTGTGGCAGGATTGTGGAGGTGAAAGGAGGATATAGCAGAAGGGACATGTGTGTGCAGTAGCATAGCAAGAGTGCTGGAAAATGCCAAGGGTTGAACTTTATTCCACTGGGGGGAAACATTTTGTCTTTCGGTCATGCATCTCCCCATTCTCATTGTTAGTAGTCTCGGTTTGTGTTTTTCTTGCGACAACACTAAAGACCTTCTCATTAGTAAAAAATTTTAGCTCCTAAAGTTTCTAAATTTAGTGTGTTCATGCCAGTTTTCAGTCATTAGTATTCTTGATATGTGTGTTTGTGTGTGTTTATGCGCATGTGTTGTTACCCCTTGCCCACTCTGAGGCTGACTTGGATGTGTGACAGTTTTACTCCCATCTAATTGCCTCCCTCGTTGCCTCCTCTTCAGTCTGCAGGCTTGCCGAAAATAACAGACTAATTGATTAAGGCATCATTTGGGACAAGTGTCACAGGGGTCAGTGTGCTGTGTGTGCTGTGTGTGTGTGTGTGTGTGTGTGTGTGTGTGAAGAGCAATACTGACATTCGGATGTCAAAGTGACAGACACAGTATCCAGAACCTGAAGCCTAAAGTCACGTGTCAGAGCAGCTGGGCTTCTTGGACCATGTCAGGGCCTGTCTATGTCTGGGATCAGCAGTCTGATCGGGGTGCTCCGGTGATAGGCAATATCTTCTGAAGTGGAAGTGCTGTAGTTTCATGGTCCCTGAAGACTGGTTATTAAGTGAAAGTAAGTGAAGGACACATGGTTAAACCTAAGGCTGGACACACACACATACACACATTTTCACTGCCAGTCACTCACATATAGGCTCAATTAGATGCTTTATTTCAATGTGCTGATATGTTTTTTTTCTTTTTCACTCTCCCTGTGGCTACCACACTTTATAGTTTGACTTTCCCAGAGGTTCTGCGCCTCTCACTAAACACATGCAGACTAATTAAAAGTGTCCTGGAACATACCAAAAGGGCAGATTCAACAAAACCGCTGCAGTAAAGGGCATATGGAAAAGAAAGAAGCAGCCTGTATACACAGACAACACACATTATTATTCAAAACACCATCGAGCCATTATTCATACACGCATAAACACATACTCACAAACACGAATCACATAATGCGCACATTGATATAGCACTGCTTTAGCATGAATGCATCATCATATGCATCATCACGGACAGCACAGGCATTCGCTTCATCTGCTATAACTGCAAATAGATTACACATGTATGAGTATGACAGCTTGACATGTTAAGATTCACACCGTGTAAGTAGAACAGTTCATGCTAAATAAAACACCACCTAATAGATGCTGTGTATTTCATTGTGCTGTTTGAATCTGAAAATTGACAGGCTCTGTCAATTACAAAACACATATGCGTATGGTTGCATAAATAGAGAGTGCGGGTGCTAGCATGGCCTGTCTCCAACTGAAAATGTGTGGCCCGTTATGAAGGGCAAAATAAGGCAACAGCAGCCCCGTACAGTTGCGCAGCTGAAGAAATGCATAATGGATGAATGGGGGAAAATTCCGCTTGCTAAACTTAACCAACTGGTGTCTTCAGTTCTCAAACACCTGATTAGTCGTTATTAAAAGAAAAGGTGATGTTACACAGTGGTAAACCAGTCGACTGTCCCAACTTTTTTGGAGTGTATTGCAGTCATCAGATTTGAAATGAGTGTATGTTTTCATAAATAAATAAAATTCACAAAGTAAAACATCAAATAATGTGTTAGTGTTTTCACATTACTGAATTTTCAAATGACTCTTTTTTAAATGAATTAGATTTTCAAATGACTCTTTTTCAAATGAATTGGATTTTCAAATTAACTCTTTTTTCAAATGCATTGGATTTTCAAATGACTCTTTTTCAAATGCATTGGATTTTCAAATGACTCTTTTTCAAATGAATTGGATTTTCAAATGACTCTTTTTCAAATGAATTGGATTTTCAAATAAACTCTTTTTCAAATGCATTGGATTTTCAAATGACTCTTTTTCAAATGCATTGGATTTTCAAATAAACTCTTTCAAATGCATTGGATTTTCAAATGACTCTTTTTCAAATGAATTCGATTTTCAAATAAACTCTTTTTCAAATGCATTGGATTTTCAAATGACTCTTTCAAATGCATTGGATTTTCAAATGACTCTTTTTCAAATGCATTGGATTTTCAAATGACTCTTTTTCAAATGAATTGGATTTTCAAATGACTCTTTTTCAAATGCATTGGATTTTCAAATGACTCTTTTTCAAATGAATTGGATTTTCAAATAAACTCTTTTTCAAATGAATTGGATTTTCAAATGACTCTTTTTCAAATGAATTGGATTTTCAAATAAACTTTTTCAAATGAATTGGATTTTCAAATGACTCTTTTTCAAATGAATTGGATTTTCAAATGACTCTTTTTCAAATGAATTGGATTTTCAAATAAACTCTTTTTCAAATGCATTGGATTTTCAAATGACTCTTTTTCAAATGAATTGGATTTTCAAATGACTCTTTTTCAAACAAATGCATTGGATTTTCAAATGACTCTTTTTCAAATGAATTGGATTTTCAAATGACACTTTTTCAAATGCATTGGATTTTCAAATGACTCTTTTTCAAATTAATTAGATTTTCAAATGACTCTTTTTCAAATGAATTGGATTTGCAAATGACTCTTTTTCAAATGAATTGGATTTTCAAATGACTCTTTTTCAAATGCATTGGATTTTCAAATGACCCTTTTTTTTTATATATATATCCATACTGTCCCAACTTTTGTGGAATTGGGGTTGTAGAATGAGCACTCTAATAAATGAACAAACTTGTGTCATTGGCCTTGCACTACTGTCATAGATGCTGTTCTAGAAATTCAATCAACTGACCAAACAGAATAGAGAATTTAACCACACTGTGGTATAATAGTATTTATATAGTATTGTAATTTGTGTTTCAAATACAATGTGCAAATACACATAGTAGAAAAACTGCATGTTGCTGTGTAACTTCCTACCTATGGGCTGTCTGTGTCTGTAGTCCATTGCTCCATTATTCCATTCTGTTTTACTAATTTGTCAATAGCACCACAGTGAGAATTTGCCTGTGGAGCTACTTCAGCTTCCAAGCTGGATGTCACATTCCATAATTCATGGCAAAAAACATGCGTGACTGTGAGACTACATTTATTTATCTTCAGATGAAAAAGTAACTTTTGACATTGATCTGGCTGCAATTTCCTATAATCAGCAGAAAGAACAGATTAACAGTAGGATCGTTCTCTGTTTATTCGCTCTGTTGCCAAATGGAGGGGCAGAAAGCACTCGAGTCACGGGGAAATGTCTCATTACGGCTCAGTTCGGCCAGCTCTGAAGGACGGCAGCCAGCAGTCTCAGTCAATTACTCTCATCTCCGAGCCCCCAACCGCGCCTCAAACTGCCGAAATGAACAAGTCTGTCTTTGGCGAAGTGCTCGCCACTGATAAGCCACTGCAGACTTGAGGAATGACAAGCAGGCAATTAAAAATTTTGAGCTTTGTCTGATGAGATGGGAGGAAAACGAGAACTCATCGAATGGATTTCTTGTTGCTTATCGGACAGGGAAGAGAAATTGATTAACACTTCTGTCTGAAACGCTGCAGCTCCCACCCATTAAACTGTTCAGTGGTAATGGAGAAACATTCTTTTTTGTGCGTTCGCTTGAGTGGTAAAAGCCTTTCCACAAATTCATCTTATGAATAATGATTACAAATTGCAAGGGAGATTTATACTACTACATGGGTTCATGTGGATGTCTTTATTACCAAGTAACTGGGAGCTCCAGCTGTCATATCTAATGGTAATTGGTAAATGGTCTGCACTTATATAATGCTTTTTCTAACCTTAGCGGTTCTACAAAGCGCTTTACACTGGTTCTCATTCACCCATTCACACACTGTCACACACCAATGGTAGCAGAGCTGCCATAAATAGTAAATGGTCTGCACTTATGTAGCATTTTTTTTAACCTTAGCGGTTCTACAAAGCGCTTTACACTGGTTCTCATTCACACCCATTCACACCCACTCACACCCACTCACACACCAGTGGTAGCAGAGCTGCCATGCAAGCGCTCGCTTGCCATCGGGAGCAACTCAGGGTTCAGTGTCTTGCCCAAGGACACTTCAGCATGTGGAGTCACGTGGGCCAGGAATCGAACCTCCAACCCTACGATTAGTGGACAACCCGCTCTACCACCTGAGCCACAGCCGCCCCTTCCATTTACAATAGTACATCAGTCAGAGGCAGATGTACACACACTACTGTTTTATCAATACATGCTGTGATATGGTCCCCTTTAAAACAGAGAAATTACATGCCAACCCACACCAACAATTTTCTTCTGTATCATGTATAAAGCAGAGGGATAACTCAGCTGCTCCTGCTGCGTAATTGATGCTAATTGTACTGGCGGTCATCCAGCATGGTCCATCCAGAGACCCAGAGATGATTGGTCAGTGTGTGTTGGCAGCCCAGTTCTCAACCAATGGGAAACTGGTGGTGACCTGGATGACCTAGCCAGATGGCCTCTGTCAAGTCAATCTCAAAAGTCTGTGGTGACTTTCAGCATGCCCTTCATCTTTGTTATCTTAGTCATTCTGGTCACTTTTTCTTTATTTCATCATTTCAAAATAAAATACAAGCACCAGCCACTTTAATAGGAACACGTGTACCCCTGCTCATACATGCAATTATCCAATCAGCCAATCATGTGGCTGCAGCGCAGTACATAAAATCACGCCAATAAAGATTCAGTTATTGTTTATCTTCACATCAAACATCAGAATGGGGAAAAACTGGGATCATGGTCAAGGCATGGTTGTTGGTTTGAATATTTCAGAAGCCGCTGATCGCCTGGGATTTTCACATGCTCAACTGTCTCTGGAGTTTACCCATTCAATGTTCATGAGAGGAGAATGGCCAGACTGGTCCGAGCTGAAAGGAAGGCTGTGGTGAGCTGTGGTGAGCGAAAAAGCATCTCAGAATGCACAACACATCACACCTTGAAGTGCATGGGCTACAACAGCAGAAGACAATAACAAGTTCTACTCCTGTTAGCCAAGAACTGGAATCGGAAGGAACAGGTTCACTGAATGTGGACAGTTAAAGAATGGAAAAAACATTGCGTGGTCTTTTTCCAATCTTCATCTGTCCAGTATGATTTAGCATGATTTTTTTTGCATTGTGCTGCAGCCACATGTTCGGTCAATTGGATCATTATCGAATGAATGAATGAGCAGGTGTACGGGTGTTCCTATTAAACTGGCCAGTCAGTGTAAATCAGTAATTTTTTTCATTCTAGTCGTTACCCAGGCAGTTATTATCAAATCACTTGTTGTAGTGAAATGCAAAATGTAGCTCATTTGAACAGCTGCATTAAATGGCGTGAGCACATGCACACTCCAGCACTGAATATAATCAGTGCTGAGCGGGACTGCGGTAAGCCAACATGATTTGATGCGTCTGCAGACTGCACAGCCTTTTGGTCCCATTTGAAATGGCAGTTTTTAATGAAGATTTATTCTGAAAAGCTAATGAATAACTCGCACAGCACAGCGGAATGTAACCGCAGCACTGCTTTCAATCACAGAGTGACACTGAGATACATTACAAACTCCCAGACTGCAGGATGTGATGGAGTATTCATGTGCGGATTTAATGTGCAGCCTAATTCTCATCTCAGTCTCCAGGTGTAAATATTCATCCCTTTTTATTCGGCTTTCATATTCATAGGAGCAAGCGTTTTGATATCGTTCAATGGACCTGCCATAAGCAGGGTGAAACTTCTGACTGATTCCAACAGTTGAGGTGTCATTTGTGTTCCACTGATATTACACTTACAGATCTGTATATAAAGGAAAGCTAAAAGACGTTTAAACTGTCCGTCATAACAATCTGATAAAACCTATCACTTACAAAACAGCATTATTACCTGTCCAAGCCACTATAACTATACTTTATATCTTAATTCGCATTCATGTGTGAATTCATTTAACATCTTTTTAGCTCCACAACATTCACTCAACCGTTACCTAAAACACAATCACTCCTATGAAACATGTTTTCCAAAAGGAAGTTGCATCATACATAATCATACAAATTTCCTGAAGATCATGAGAAGAAAATGTGTTATCTTGTTATTTTCTTCTTCTTTTTTTTTTTTAATAAAAAATAAAAATACAAGAAATGACATTGTGATATTGACTGACATGCTCGATTTGAAAGCATAAGCCTGTTACCCGGATTATAGACTGAAAGTAAATTTGGAATGAAAGAATGTCCTTAATGTCCTCATGCAATTAGAATGAATGCTAGTCAACCACCAGTGGTGTGTATTTTCTAACTGTATGATAAAAAAAACCCTCAAGCCTATTATTTATTTAACACTAAAATGAAGGCATTGTCAGCAAAGTAACCTTGTAAAACATGAGTCATATGAGATTTTTTTTTGAATGTTTTTTTTTTTTTTTTTTTTTTTAGATTCATGAAAAATAAATACGGAGGGGAAAAAAAGGAAAGATTTTTAAGTGTTACAAAGGATAAATGGTACCCCAATCATGGAATCTTTATTTCTAAAGCACTTTCTCTCTCTCTCTCTCTCACACACACACACACGCACACATAGGCTACACACACGCAAGAAGGTGATTAGCGCACAGTCCAGTATGAATTAGCTTTGTCGTTGCTGAATTAACTGGAAGTGTGTCTCAGCTGCTCCTCAAGAAAGAGATCGTTTTTGACTGTGTAGCTGTGTGTATCAGTTGCCGGTGGCTGCCAAGGCATCAAAGCCAAAGTGTGTGTAATTGCTTTGGAGTTAATGACATGAGAACCTGGCTGGAGGAACATGTTCACATGGCTTCTGTTTAGCACCCTCAAACTTCTTATGACTCTGCAAGCTTTATGAGTTTTATAGTAAAGCATGTTGCCAGTCAACAGTTTATATTCTCTCTCTCTCTCTCTCTCTCTCTCTCTCGCTCCCTCTCTCTCTCTCTCTCTGTGTGTATGTGCATGTGAATGGCACTGATAGTCCATGCAATATAAATCCCACCTTGGTGCCATTATACCACACGGTTACACCATGGCTCATTTTTCTCCGTATTGTTCATTAAGACAAAAGGCACATTGTGTTCTGCGCTTTTTGTCCTTTCACCTCCTCCCCTATCCTCAGTCACGGATCCTGCTCTCCTGCCCATCCTGACACTTATAAAATGCAGGAATTATCACCACCTATTCAGAACTCATTAGTCTGGTTTTTGCTTTATCAGACGTGTGTCTGAGGACAGGCTGAAATGAACTTCTCAAGGCCTGGAGCATTTATGCTTTTTAAAAACAGTGGGAGGTTTGTAGCTCTTTGCATACCCTTTATCAAACAGTAGGGGAGGACGTTTTGAGGATATTTACATTTTTTGGTGGTCTCTTCTGAGAAAGTCTAATGGGAAGACACATGTTTGTTACAAATCAGTGACACATACTATACTTAAAATATAAGTGAGACAAAAGCTTCAAATTCTATTCAAACTTTGTTTAAAGTAGAATGCTTGTCCTGTATTGCGGCCTGGAATGGGAGAGCTATGTTAAAAATGCTATATATATATATATATATATATATATATATATATATATATATATATATATATATATATATATCTGAGTGCAAGGGATGGCATACTCTCTTTGCTGTCAATCATAGTGATACTAGCCGATCACAGGCATTTGTGAGCCCATGTATGCAGAAGAGGGTAGATAGTGATCAGACACTTTCCTCTGATCACTCTTTCCTCTGTGTTACGCTGCCCTGGGAAGCAGCATGGCTTCATGCGACGGTGAGAAGAGCATCTCAGAATGCACAACACATCAAACATTGAGGTGGATGAGCTACAACAGCAGAAGAAACACATGGTTCCACTCCTATCAGCCAAGAACAGGAATCTGAATCTATCACAAACTGGACAGTTGAAGATTAGGGGGAAAATAAATCACTTGGTCACTTTTGTGCAGGTGTACAGGTGATCCTAATAAAGTGGATGGTGAGTGTAACACATTCATCTTCTAGATGATGGGTAATTATTGGATTATATACCCTTTTCACAACAAATTATAGACTTTGTTTTTTCCCTTATAGTTTTCTAAAAAAAATAAAAAATAAAAAAAATCTAGTAAATGGGTACTTGGCTTATAGAAAAGGTTACTGTGCTAAAAAAAAGTTTAAACAGAACTGCCAAACATTGCCACAGACCTAAATGTATTTTAGGAGAGGTTTTCTGATATGCTGGTTTCCACCACTCTCCATGTGTTGCTACTTCAGGTAATGGACAGGATGTTTGAACATTTCCATTTTAGAAAGTACTTTTCCAACCTCTTTAACCCTGAAGTGCTTTTCCAACCTTCCAAAGGCTTCAGAAGCCTTTTTTTTTTTTTTTTTTTTGGAATGAAGACCATTTTGTCTTTCATTAGAAATGGCCCTAAACCTATTTCACTGGTCATTGGCTTTGAGGGTCTTATTTAAAGCCCTTTGATATAAATACTACTAACTACACCTTAATGTCTTTTCTTTTCCTGTTTCCTCTGACAAACATGTGTCCTTTTCTATTTCTTGTGTAAAAAAAAAAATCTTTATTATACATGTGATGTAATTTGTATGAAAGATTGCAAAAGATAACTCTCGGGTCAGAGTCCTGAGTGCATCAGCTCAGTTGCTAGCGAGTCGTTTCAGTAGTGAAGTGGTCTGATTAGACCTTCAGCATGGAGTCTACTTTTGGAAAATTATACCCTGATTCGGGATGAAATTTTGTGGGGCTCAAGAGTGAGGCCTCATCAAGCTGCTTTATGAGAATGACAGCCGGGGTCTGTAAAGGCATAGTGCCTGATAGACCAATCTGATCTCATTTTCCATCAACTGGTAAAAAGTACTACTCACTCGTGTGCGTGTGTGTGTGTGTGTGTGTGTGTTCTTTGTGGTGTGTGCTCCAGGGGAAGCTGTTGAATCATTAGTATGTCTGAGGATTCAATATTAATTCAGGGATAAATCTATAGTGTATAGTTTCTCTCTCTCTCTCTCTCTCTCTCTCTCTCTCTCTCTGGGAAACCCTCATCCTTTTCCTATAGTCCTGTTCCCTTTGTTTAGACCACTTCCTCTACTCCCTTTTTTTTTTTCCAGGCATGAATTCTTTTTCCTATTGACTCAGTTCACTTTTATCTTTTATTTCCTTCTTCTCCCTCTGAGAAATGGCATCACCATGCCAGGTTTCTGACTCGAACACACACACACACACACACACACACACACACACACACACACACACACAGAGCCTGACCTCTCCCCAGACTAATGCCATGCTCTGAAGCTGAGAAACGCAGCTGATGTCAGAGGCTACAGCAAGAGATTTCGGTGATATATCTGGCAGCCTGCGCAGTGTGAGAGAGTTAACCTGTTAGGAGGTTGTGTGTGTGTGTGTGTGTGTGTGTGTGTGTGTGTGTGCATGCTGTGCTGGGTGTTTCAGTAATACCTGAACAGTGGGGATGAATATAATGACAGCCTCAGCATGCAGCTGTCCCCCAGTGGCTCTCAAAACCATTTCTAACATAGTCTCAAAACCGAGCCCTCAGCACTCCTGGTGTTCTCCTGGAGCCATGCTGCGTGCAAATGGAGGCCAGCTCATAACAATGACAAGCCAATTTCTCTGTCTGTATTGCTCTCTCCCTCTCATTCTCGTGGTGTGACTCATCTGTACGACTGCTAGCTCACCTGGGAAATCACAAAATTGGGCAAAAGGAGTTGAAGGACATGAAAAATATATTCTTATGATATTCACAGCCTGTCTGACTGGCAGTTATGGCTGACTCGATTTCATGGAGCCCGTTGCTTTGCATATCTCGCATAAGCTGAAACACACCGGAGTCATAGGCATTTTTTGGCCCACCTCATCTGAGCCCTGAGCATTCTAGATTAGAAATGTATTTTATGAAATTGAGGTTTGTGTGCATTTTGAGTCATTAGTGTAATAGAATAAAAACAAATTGCACATCTCCTAACCTCAAAATCGACTTGAGAGTAAGTTGTTCATACTTTCTTCAGCGATAATAATAAAAAAAAAAAATCAATTTTGGAGATTAGAGCACGAATAGGAATAACAACACAAACTGCTGTGTGGTCTCTTGTGGTGTCTTGTTGATGTTCTTTCTGAAAAAAAAAAGACATGATGATTTGAATCTGATTCACATAAACACAGACTACACTGCTGTCTGATGCTTTCAGACAACCTTTGGTTCTGAATTTGTTAAATACAATTTGAAATTGTTCAGAGAGCAACCACTGAATTCCTCTGTTATCCATCCATCCATCCATTTTCTTATCCTACACGGGGTTGTGGGGTAGCCTGGAGACTATCCCAGGAGAAAGTAGGAGTACCGGAGGAAACCCCCAAAGTACGGGGAGAACATGCAAACTAAGTACACACCGAATGGAGGCAGGATTCGAACCATGGAGGTGCGAGGCAAACATGCTAACCACTAGTCCACCTTGCCCCCCTTCCTTCTTTATTTAATATATAATTATTTATTTAGCATATTTATTTTCTTTAAAATGGTTATTTGTATTACATTTATTTAAAAAAACAAACAAACAACAACTTCCATTTGTATCAGTGAAAATGTGAAGAAACTAAATTTGTGGGAAACATTCAAATGTTAATTATTGATTTTGTGCACTGAAATTGACAATAAAATATTAAATTATTATATATATGTATACTTTTTGGATGAAAGGAATTCCTTTTTTGGACAAAATTTACCTTAGATCCACAAATACACTTCATACACTATGAAGTGTACTGTCTTTACTACTCTCTCTAGTCACTTAGTGCTACAATATGCTCATTTTATCTGCGCAGCGTATTTACTGTTTAGAAAATGAATTTTGTGACTGACAAGAACTTGGTGCTTTGTGATGGACATAATGCATTGCATGACGCAAAATTCATGTTGCGACTCACAAAACTTATTTTGTGAGTAAATGCATTAGACAGACAAAATGAGCACGTAGTAGCACCAAATGACATTATGTGTTATTTGTGGACCTAAAACTGTCACAAAATGAGTTTCATGCATCCACAAAAGGAAAAATTACAAAATGAAAGGTATGGTAAAAAAAAATTAATAATGTTCTTTTGTGCACTAAATGATATTTGCGGTTTATATTTTGTGGTCTAATATATTCCGTAACCTAACTAAGTTGCTGCTGGCAAACTGCAGATGAGCATTATCTGCTGTTGTCATTAAAATAATGCATTTTGTGGCAGCCAGTGGAACCCTATAATAATAATAATGTAATTAATGACACATAATGTCATGCGTTCTTTGTTGTTAAGCAATGCCTGGATCCCTGAAGGGATGAACTGACTGACTGAAAGACAAAACAAAACGATGCAATAATCATAAAAATTCTAACTGAAATTTGATTTTATGTATACAGTGCTTTTAACAGTAGACATTGCTACGAAGAAGCTTTACAGAAATCTGGATGTGGATTTAGCTCCTTAATGAGCAAGCCAGAGGTGACAGTGGCAAGAAGAACTCCCCTAAGGGAGAAACCTTGAGAGGAATCAGACTCAAAGGGAACCCATCCTCTTCTGGCTGAGACCTGATAGTGGGATTATAAATCATTACAGTATACAGGTGTCAAAGAGTCAAAGCAGACAGCACTGTAGTTGTGTTGAAAGGATGTTCAGTATGAGCATACAGAGCTATATGTTTGTACTGAGGATTTAATACTAACAATGTGTACATTGGTATCCAGACCTCAGACATAAATATGGACTTAAGTGGTATTCAGGCAGTTGCATGAGATTCACATAAGCAGAGACAACTCTAATGCTGCTTGTAACTTGGAATTTCTGAACCTCTGACTAGGAAAAAAAACAAGAGGAAAATGGCACTTCAACTGGGAATTCCTCCTCAGGAAGTCAAGAAGGTCTCCTTAACCCAGAGTTCAGCACATGATGTCATGTCAACATGGATGCTCGCTTATCATGTCACTACTTTAAATGTATTTAACACTTTTAGTTGGATAAATCTAGAACATTGACCAGAGTTTGTGTTTGGGTTTTGGGAAATGAAATACATCATAACTTCATGATCACTAATGTGAGCTGGATAGATTATTGCTAACAAAACACATGGTTTCATGGAGATATCTATGTTTGGTCCCCAGTTTGTTGCTTCAATGCAACATCCGTTACGTATGATTCTGGCCTTGGACTTAAGCCCACAAAACTATAGAATTCCATTCAAGTGCAATTTACATGACACTATTAATTAATGAATGATATTGTCCTTTTGTTTGTTTGTTTTTCCCATTTTCTCACAAATTTGGTTATCTGCCAATTCCCACCTACCAGTCAGCTCTCCATTATCACACGTCAACATCCCACTATCACATGCGGAGTGCTTAGAATCCTGTCTCTGGCCTAATTGTGCCAAGTTTGCGTGTTCTCCCCATGCTTCAGGGGTTTCCTCCAGGTACTCCAGTTTCCTCCCCCAGTCCAAAGACATGCATTGTAGCCTGATTTGCATTTCCAAATTATCCATAATGTGTGAATGTGTGAGTGAATGTATGTGCGATTGTGCCTTGCAGTGGGTTGGCTTCCCCCAAGTCCCCTATGCCCCACGACCCTGTGTAGTAATATGGATGGATGGACATACTTCCTCTGAGTCACATTAAGACTACTACTAAAGGAAAAGCTACTAATACTACATCACAGGTTGACATATATATATATATATATATATATATATATATATATATATATATATATATATATATATACACACACACACACAACATTGACACAACCAATGTGGTTCATGGAATGACCACAGGAATGCCTTTAGAAGGTACAAGTTTACAGTATCTAGACAAGGGTCCACTGAAATAAGAGTGGTATAAACCTTTTTGGGATTTGCAACTCTTTGGGTATTCATGTGGGACCATCCAGTGCAGCAGAAGATGAGTCACAGTTTCATTATTATGATGAAACTGTTTTGAAAGCACTCTGTGACTTCTGACAAAGATTAAAATGAAGTAAATGGGAAAACATAGGAAGTGGGCAAAATTGAAGAAGCACTGATATTAACTGAGAGGAGACACACATGCACAAATACACAGAGAATGCGAAGAGATGTTCATATAGAAGGTGGAAAAGTGGTCACTTGTACATATGGATACACAAAAAGGAGAGTTGTCCACACACACACAGATGTTAGACATTTGATGTGATGGTAGGCTGAAAGGACTGTCCATTTGCTCATCGGCATGAGGAGATTTTTGTGTGCCTAAAATGAACAAACATGACAGGAGGGAGTGTGTGTGTGTGTGTGTGTGTGTGTGTGTGTGTATGATTAGAAGAGATGATAACAGAACTTTGAGATCTTGTCTCATTTCTCCAAGCAGGAAACAGCACACGTGCTAAATGTTGCCACTTTATTTATTACATATGAATATTTATTACATATTCAAAATGTTTTTCTATTTTCTATCATGCAATATTAATAAAGACCTGCTTCAGAAAGAGTTATTTTATCCTGAATTTACAGAGCATCTATCTACACCAAAAAAATCATGAGTAGATTCCAGTCATTGTCCTGCGATGGACTGGCACCCTGTCCAGGGTGTACCCCACCTTGTGCCCGATGCTCCCTGGGATAGGCTCCAGGTTTCCCCGTGACCCTGAAAAGGATTAAGTGGGATAGTAGATGGATGGATGGATGGAGATTCCAGTCATAGGTGAAACGGAGTCAGATGTTGGGAATCAAAGCATGGGTGAAGGCAGCAAGATCCTGTATAAAGCAATATCGGCTCCTTTGGCCTCAATATATCACAGCTGACCCATCAACTTTGCACTTCTTTCTCTCTCTCGCTCTTTTTTCTCTCTCTCTCACGCTGTCTCACAAACCCAAAGATGAAGGAAGCACTCTAAGTGACCTGATTAGCTCTAAATTCCTGCTCTCCCAAGTTTCATCAGTTATGCATGAATTTGATCCTTCTGTAGAAGTGTGAATTTTAGGATCTTTCACCCTGAACAAGAGGATAGAATCTCCTACACCTAAGGGGATGTTTACATGACAACATTTCCAACTAAAAACGGAAAACGTTTTATACATTTTGGCTGTTCGTTTACACGACAATGGCGTTTTGGAGCCTGAAAACGCAAACCGTTATCGTCTCCGTGTACACATATAAATTCACAAATTTGTGAATACAATGACGTCATGCGCACATGTATTACTTGTTCGATCTATAGGCATGTACGTGAGTACTTCAGCTGAGATGCATTTGTTACATACAGCAAATTATCAAACACACATCTACGCCGACGAAGGCTATTCAAAAGGTGCGTTTGGGTAAGACCTGGGAGGACAAGCAGTTGTGGGAAAACCTTATCAGTGGCGTTGTTGACGAACGTGAATGGGAGGAAAACTTCTGCATGTCAATAGCCTCAGTGCCCTCAGTGAAGAACTTTGTCCTTACAACCAGGGTGAACAGACCAACATGAGATCACCAGTTGGAGTCCTTAAAAAGGTGGTGTGAGGGGAAATGTAAATAATTAAACTAAATAAACTAATTGGAAACCCATATTGTTCAATCAGGAATGTATAAATGATCCAACTGTTGTATAAATGGCAGTAATGACCAAACTTACTTGAAGAAGATTTATTTGGGACATGACAGTCGCTGGCAGTGGCATTGCACTCTAGACAGCCGTGTCATCATTGGAACTTTGTGAATCAAAGGAAACAGAAGCATCCGAAGCCAGAGTTGAATACCGAGTGCTCGAGGCCAGGGAGTCTTCAGCACTGATATCGGCTGTTTCAATGCTGGATTCTATAGCGAGTGTTGTGAGCCACCCAGCCAACTCATAGAACATGAATACAGCCCGTCTGTGGCCACTCCGCCGTCCAGAGTCCACCACCTGTCTATATTTCCCCCGGATGGCTTTCAGCTTAGATGTTGTGTGAGCCGACTCTTTCTTTTGAAGGAAATCCTGTATTTTCCTGTCCCGTATATTCACTTGTTGGATAGTGGGTTAAATATGCCTCCAAGAATATTTTCCTGACATTTTGCTGCTTTATAGTCCAGGGTAGTAAAAAAACAACCTCATCGTCCATCCAAACAAAGTTGCTCAATGCTTTCGCCATCTTGTTTGTTTGTATTTACCGCTCTGTGGAAGAATGCTTATGTGTGCAGGCATGTAGTGTTTCTTTAAAAAGTGACATCACCCACTACTGTCCCGGCATGAATAATACAGCGTTTTTAGTTGTTTTCACAACTAAAAAATCCCTAGTGTTGAGTTAACACCCAGAGTGCTCATTTGTGTCCAATGGACTTAATATATACACTGTAGGGTGTAAATTCAACACTCTGGGTGTTAAATTAACACT
Organism: Ictalurus furcatus; assembly: GCF_023375685.1. NCBI lineage: Eukaryota > Metazoa > Chordata > Actinopteri > Siluriformes > Ictaluridae > Ictalurus > Ictalurus furcatus. The sequence goes on from NC_071261.1 coordinate 24,752,593, forward strand.
GGTGATTTTGCTGTGTAATGGGGATCATTTTGACAACGTTGTAATCTGTACGCGAAACTTTTCAAAAACACAAAGGAAACACTTTTCCATTTTTAGTACATCATTGTCGTGTAAACATAAGACCTAAAACAGAAATAACACTCCATTAAAAATTCGAAACAAGACTGATGGTTAACACATCAATGTGTAACATGTCTGTGACAGTAGAGCCACTATAGTCAACTTCAATGCAATGCAATTATTAGATCACACTATGGTCAGGTTATCATGGTGTGCTCTTCAGCCAACAATAAAGATCTTTAAATTGGCACATTTTTTTTTACTTTTTAAAAAGTTTTCACTTTTGATGCAACATTTTCCTTCTGTTTTTTAATCATTAATCGTGACAAATGGAAGAAAATGAATATTTCACTCAACTATTTCATTTGGTGTGTGTTCTTCCAACTGTTCAAACTTGCTTTGGAATTGAATTTAGACAGGTGCTGGAGCAAGTCAGACCAGACAGAAAAGGCCATATTCATTATTCAAATCCATCCAACCTACGTTTAAATATTCAAATATTCACCCAAGAACAGCTCTGGCAGGACTGTCACGGAGCTCAACACAAATTTACATGCTTGCCCTTTCACACTGCTGTAAGACCAACTAGCTTATCTACATATTACCCGTTAATCCATAATCAGGATTTGTAGAGCCTCAGTGTCATAGTTTATTCTTTATGATTCTTTATGGAAGCATGTTTTAGTGCCTCATTTACCAAGACCGGTTATATGAGTGCTTAACTGTAATGTTTAACAGCAATAAAACTCAACAAACCAAGGTATTATTGTCTCTTGCAACATGGAGGGTGATGAGAGCTGAGCCTGTAAATCATTGGAAGGAGGATGGAGCGTAAAGAGAGAAGTGAAGTGAAGAACTTTATCATTTTAAGATTCTAAATACAGAGTACTAATTTGCATGTATAATTGTACGCACAGTTAGTGTGCGTTCTGTGGGTAATATACAGTACAAAGGAGAACTGGGTGAGTGACATGATTTGCAAAGAGAAAGGAACCCATACATGAATGAGTTATTATTATTTTATTTTTTTGCATGTGCTAAATGTTCTAAACAGGCACAGTGTGTTTGGATGGAGTGGCACAGTGATGCAGCATGTAGTAGTTTAACCCTGTGCTTGGGTTATTATTTGTGTGTCAGTGTGGGTTTTCTCTGGCTTCTCAGCTTTCTTCCCAATAACATGAAATTTGGTGGATAGACTCTAAATTGCCCCTAGGTGTGTGTGTGTGTGTGTGTGTGTGTGTGTGTGTGTGTGTTTTCGCATAGTTTCCTGCGATGGACTGGTGTCTCATCCATGGTGTATTCCCTCCTCACGCCCAGTGTTCCTGGGTTAGGCTCCGGATCCACTCTGACCCTGTCCATAAAAAAACACTTGCTGAAGATAAATGAATCAATGAAAAAAATTCTGTATGTAGTTAGGGACCTGTTGTGGGTTATTTACAAACCAGAAATGGGTGCATGACATTGTGTGCAGAAGGAAACAATATGTAAATGAGCTTTTTGTTTTGTTTCATTTTGTATGTGCTAAATGTTCTCAATAACTACAGTCTCAAAAAGCCTCTGGGGAAAGTAAACGAAAAATGAAGTATAACACATGTTAAAGATGATGAGATGTGCTGACAAACTGTTCAAAATATGATATGACATGTCTAAACATGAGTCTGCTTTATGTTAATAACTTTTTCAAAGATTCGGTTGTCATATCCCAGTGCAGCCACGACTCAGTTTCCCAAGAAGCAACACACACCTCCCACACACGCATGCGCTCACCTTCCCCGGAGTTCTAATCACACACACACCTGTCACCAATCTCACACACACACTCACACCACAGCATATAGAGACTCTTTCACCACAATGACTTTCCGAAGTAAACGTTCAGTAGACTTGTTCGCTGTCGTTTCCAAGTCGTTGTTTTGTAGTGTTTGATTGACCTTAGCTTCCGTTTCCGACTACGAATTCTGCCTTGCCCTCTATTGTTTTGTTCGCCGATCACCTGACCTCTGCCTGCCTTACGACCACGAACTTTGATCACCCCTTTGCCTACGCATTGATCCTGCCGCCTGCTTCTGCTTCCGTGCTCCCTACGGTACGTGACAGAATACTTCGCCTTCCTATGGAAGCAGCGGGTGATCCGCGTTGGCAGCAAGCCATCGACGGCCACGGCCGGCTTATCAGCGACCATGACCAAAGACTAGCCAACCTGACCGAGCAGGTAGCTAGGCTAAATTAAGCCACGCCGTTCGCTACAGCAGTGACTACGCGTTTACCCCCCACCCCGGCGCCGGAGATATACCACGGGGATCCGGCACACTGCCGGGTTTTCTACTAAAATGCTCCCTGTTCTTTTCTACCTACCCAGACATGACGGAGAGTCGGAAGATCATCCACTTTATGGAACTTTTGACCGGGAGAACTCTGCTCTGGGCCACAGCGGAGTAGGTGCAGGGAGATAGCACCATAACCACGTATGATGAAGCTGACAGAGCGATTCCGGGCCGTCTTTGATCACTCTCCAGACAACAGGGAGACTGGGGAGGAATTGTTAACCCTGAACCAAGGATCAAGCTGCATGGCGGATTATGCTCTCGAGCTTCGCACTGTAGCAGCGAGGAGCGGATGGAACCAACCTGCCCTCAAAACTATGTTTCGCCAGGGATTAAATCCTGACATCGTGACCAAACTGGCGTGTCCAGATGACTAACACTTGACTCGCTAATTAGCCTGGCGATTCGCCTGGACCGTCTGCTGCAAAGCCGCCGCCCCGTACGCCGCGAGGTGGAGGTGGCAGTGCAAGGTCCTCCCGTTGAACCTATGCAGCTGGGTCGGACACGGGTTAGCGTTGAGGAGAGAAAACAACGACGCCGCGTACGTCGCTGTTTCTACTGCGGCGAAAAAAGGCACTTTGTTCAACAATGCCCTTTTAAGCAACGCCATGCCCCAGGAGAGAGCAACCGCTAAGCAGCATCAGCCAGGGGTGAGTTTGGGTTTAGCAGCCCAGAGCTCGTTTCAATCTGCATTTGTTATGCCGGTCATATTAGAGTACTCAGGGTTGTCTTGTGTTTTAGAAGCGCTGATTGACTCGGGAGCGGCGGGGAATTTCATTGACCAAACCACCATACAGCAGCACAACATCCCCGTCCGTCCACTAATCACACCATGCCGGATTCAAGCTATCGATGGAGCCCCCATTGGAAGGGGGTTCATTACACACTGCACTGAACCAGTCAACCTCCGCACCAGCGCCCTCCGTCAAGAGAGTATGATTTTCCATGTCACTGTGTCTGCCCGACATCCAGTGGTCCTAGGCCTTCCTTGGCTAGAACACCATAGCCTGAGAATTTCTTGGACTCAAAAGGAGATAATACACTGGTCCCCTCATTGCATCAAACATTGTGTCCAGACACCTGTGATCATGTTAGCAACCATGTCCATAGAGAGCCCTAACAATACGACCACCGTCCATATTCCCATTGAATACCAGGACCTCAGCGAAGCGTTTAGTAAAGAAAAGGCTAGTGGATTACCACCTCATCGGCCCTACGACTGTGCCATCGATCTGCTTCCAGGCATGACATCACCCCGAGGAAGAGTTTACCCACTAACGCAGACTGAGCAGAAAGCTATGGAAGAATACATTCAAGAAACATTATGCCAGGGTTACATACGACCCTCTACACCCCCAGCATCTGCCGGATTTTTCTTTGTGGAGAAAAAAGGAGGAGGGTTACGACCATGCATAGGCTATCGGGGCTTAAACCAATGCTGCGTCAAGTATCGCTACCCACTACTGTTAGTACCCGTCGCTCTAGAACAGCTGCGCACTGCTACCATTTTCACCAAGTTGGATCTACGCAGCGCTTACAACTTAATCCGGATCAGAGAGGTGGACGAGTGGAAAATGGGGTTTAGCACCACATCCGGGCACTACGAATATTTGGTCATGCCCTATGGGCTTTCTAACGCTCCCTCAGTCTTCCAATGTCTCCTCAACGACGTCTTAAGGGACATGCTGGGATGTCATGTAAACACGTACATTAATGACATCTTGATCTACACTAATTCCAAGGAAGAACACATTCACCATGTCCGTTAGGTTCTGCAATGATTACTCCAACACCAGTTGTATGTCAAAGCTGAAAAGTGTGAATTTCATAAGGACACTATTTCATTTCTAGGATACATCATTAGCCCTGAAGGGGTTACCATGGATCACGAAAAAGTCAAAGCAGTGGTTAACTGGCCTACACCCACAACGGTGAAGGAGTTACAGAGGTTTCTGGGTTTTGCAAATTTTTACAGACGATTCATCTGGAATTTTAGTGCCATAGCCAATCCTTTGACGTCCTTGCTAAAAGGGAACCCAGCTGCCCAAGCCGCACTTGATCAGCTCAAGAAGGCCTTTACAACCGCCCCCATTATCAAACACCCAGACCCATCTAGACCATTCGTAGTGGAGGTCGACGCATTGGAGACAGGTGTAGGAGCGGTTCTCTCGCAACAGTTCGGAGAAAGGCTAAAACTCCATCCTGTGGCTTTTTCACGTAAGCTCTCACCCGCCGAAAGAAACTATGAACCGACCAGGATCCAAGAACACAAAAGCCGATGCCCTGTCACGTCTGGACCACACAGAGGTTGTGAATAACCACGAAGAGTACATCATTCCCCCCTTCATGTATCATCAGTGCCCTCGAGTGGGAACTTGATCAAGAATTAGAGAACGTTCCCCAGTCACAAGTTCCCGAAACATGTCCATCAGGAAGACCATTCGTGCCCGAACATTACCGACAGGAACTTGTTATCTGGGCCCACACGGTAGTCGGTACAGGTCACCCAGGGGCACAACGCACATACCATCTGCTACGGGGAAAGTACTGGTGGCCTAATATGGAAAGGGAAGTACACAGAGTGGTGGCATCCTGTTCCTCGTATGCAACAAGTAAGGTACCACGGACACTTCCTGCTGGCAAACTCAAGCCCTTACCCTTACCAGAACGCCCATGGTCACACATATCTGTGGCTTTTGTAACCGATCTACCCAAATCCCAGGGAAACACAACCATTCTTGTCACGGTGGACCGATTCTCAAAGTCAGTACACTTCATTCCACTACACGCCCTGCCCACCGCCTTTGACAGCTGTGCTACTATTTCAATATGTTTTCAGGTATTTCGGCATTCCGGAGGAGGTAGTCTGCGACAGGGGCCCTCAATTCACCTCCAGGGTATGGTCCAGCTTTATGGAAAAGATGGGAATCACCGTAAATCTCACATCAGGTTATCATCCACAAGCTAATGGCCAAGTGGAATGGGTCAACCACGAATTAGGCCGATTCCTCCGAACTTTCTGTGCCTCTAACCCCGAAGATTGGAGCAAGTTTCTGCCATGGGCCGAGTATGCCCAAAACTCTCTAACACTGCCACCAATCTCACCCCATTTCAGTGTGTACTTGGATACCAACCTCCACTATTTCCCTGGAATGCGACTCCCACAGAATCACCTGCAGTAGACCATTGGTTCCAGCGTAGTGAGCAAGTCTGGGCCGACACACACCAGCGCCTGAGACGGATCACACACATACAAGCGCAAAGCTGATCGCCACCGCAGTAAGCATCCATGTTACCGACCGGGCGATGTATGGTTATCCACCAAGGACTTAAGACAACCACATAGCTGTAAGAAACTCACCCCGAGATACTCTGGGCCCTTCAAGATCCTCAAACAAGTGAATGAGGTTACCTATCGTCTGGAACTACCACGACACAGCCACATCGCCCCCTCCTTCCACGCATCACGTCTCAAGCCAGTTGCCACCGGACCTCTAGCCACGGAAGTGCCCTCCGAAACCCCTCCGATTCCACTGGAGATCGATGGACAACCAGCTTACTTAATCAAGAATATCATCAACTCTAGGCACAGGAGGGGCAGGCTTGAATGTTTAGTTGAGTGGGAGGGTTATGGACCGGAGGAACAGTGCTGGATTCCAAAGCAGGACATATTGGATCCACAACTCATTAAGGACTTCCACGCAACTCATCCTGATCTTCCGGGTCCATGACCCCGGGGGAGACCCAGAAAGAACTTTGCTCCCGGAGTGAGCTCTTTGGGGTGGGGGTTCTGTCATATCCCAGTCCAGCCACGACTCAGTTTCCCAAGAAGCAACACACACCTCCCACACACGCATGCGCTCACCTTCCCCAGAGTTCTAATCACACACACTTGTCACCAATCTCACACACACTCACACCACAGCATATAGAGACTCTTTCACCACAATGACTTTGCGAAGTAAATGTTCAGTAGACTTGTTCTCAGTCGTTTCCAAGCCGTTGTTTTCTAGTGTTTGTTCACTTAGTTTCATTGACCTTAGCTTCCGTTTCCGACTACGAATTCTGCCTTGCCCTCTATTGTCTTGTTCGCCGATCGCCTGACCTCTGCCTGCCTTATGACCACGAACTTTGATCACCCCTTTGCCTACACATTGATCCTGCCGCCTGCTTCTGCTTCCGTGCTCCCTACGGTACGTGACATCGGTGAATTAAAAGTACAGTGAATATCTATGAAACCAATCTTACCCCAGTAATAACAAGTAAGCATCTTGAGAAACTCTCCGATTATATTACTAAGATTTAATTTCCATAAACCTTCTCATTATTAAGGCCACAGATCTCTTGAATTCTCAAATTTGATTAATCGGGAGGAATTAATTAATTTTATATAACAGAAGCAGTAGTTCTTGAAGTAGCCTAGTTCAGCTACAAGGCAAAGCACACATTCATATTAAGGCTCTCGTTCTAATACACAATCATTTCTATAGTAATCACTCATTCCCAGGGATTTGCTTGGCAGATGTTCCACATAAGCTAAGCCTAATAATAAACTGATTAAGAATGTGCTGGTATTTAACTTCGAGAGAGAGCGAGAGAGGCTGGCAAATGACCAATTGTTTATAGTTGTATAAAAATAAGTGATAACAGCACATATTGAGGTGTTTTATTCTTTACAAGGTAAAGCTGGTTTTATTTTGTCTTCAAGAAATGAAAACATCCTTCCACAAATTTAACACCTGCCCTCTGGTTGTACTAATTTGTGCATGATATTACCATTGACTTAGAAAATTGCTTTGTTCAGAGTTCAGAATTAATCAATTTGCACCGACTCTGCCATGCATGTATTCGGAGCCTTCAGGTCGAAACGAGGATATTTAAACCAAACATACAATACTGAAATGTGTTGTTTTGCTTATTTGCCCTGTTTGTGAATTGCTTGCATGTGTTTTTTTTTTTTTTTTGTCTGTGTTATCTTTAGCTTTACAGGTATTATTACACACACACGCAATTAGTAAATCAGGACCAATATGTGTGTGTACTCCATATCCTGTGTGTGTGTGTGTGTGTGTGTGTGTGTGTGTGTGTTCATTCATAGGTGATCATAAATTTCTGTACTGAAAACATGTTTGCTTGTTCCCTTATCTGAATATGGCTGACTAACAGCATCCTTCCAACTCCTTCACCAAAGTGCAAAATAACTACTATAAACAGAAGCCATATCAAATTATCCTCTGAATCATATTTAGAGCATTGCATTACCAAGGTTGCGTGTGAATGTCACAGCCACAGCAAAGCTATTTGTGCTGGAGCGTTTGTGTTCATTACGGTGGGATATTTGCACTGTCATGGTTAATAAGAGACTCTCTTATTCTCAGTTAACTACTCTCCACCGCCATTAATTCAAGTGGCTTTGGCTTTAGTGGGGAAACTCACTGAAGCAGTATGCTCTCTGCTAAGAATCTCTCAACCACGGATGAACTCTTGCTGTTGGTGACTCTAGTATTACTCCCTTACATCTTTAATAACCCTCCATCTCTTTCCATTTGCCCCTGTACTGCATCCTCCCATTTCGCTGCTGTCAGCATGCATCTGCAGGCTGCTTCTTAAAGTTTCATCTAACAGTAGCCCTAGTAATGGAAAAGTTACAGTGGCACCCTCGAGCAAAAATAATTCTTTCAAATTGTCCATTCAAACTATAGATGAAACTTGTCCTTGAAGTCGCAAAAATAATTCAGATTAGAACTACTTTAAAACAAAATTGTATTTTCTCTCAAGCGTATGTGCCAAAATTTAGGGCCGTTACTAATGATTATTTTCATAATCAATTAGTTGGCCGATTATTTTTTCGATTAATAAATTAATCAGATGGGGCGGGGCAAGCTTTCAGTACCATTTTTTTGTGTTTATTTAAAATAAAATCCACAAACTGAGTGTTACAAATATAAACTTCAGACTGTCCAAAACAGAAAAGTAAAGGTGTGCTATCTGATGAGAGCAGGTGTGCCGTGTAAAAATCCTTCAAACATTTCTAAAATGCTAAAATGTGTATAAAACATTTCATATATATGGTAAATATCTGATGTCTGAAATAACAACACAGACATGCATAACAATAATAATCAAATTTATATATATATAATTCCCTCCCCCTTGACCCCCCCTCGCTGACCTGTCAGCAGCACGTCAACATCAGTATAAGTAACGCATGCGTGTGTTTTATCCTAATAATTAGCGTATGATGATTCGTGTGTAGCGCAAAAGAATATGGACAGATTTCTTAAAAGAAAAGCTCCAGATGCTTCTGGACCGTCAACTTCATCCTCATGTAGTTAAAGCCTTGTTTATACTTCCGCCTGGGTCCGCAGCGCGAGACTCCACTGACTGTGCGCGCACCTCCGCCACACGGTCGAGGATTTTGTACTTGACGCGCTCGCGGTTGTAATATTCTTTGAAACGAAAGGGGGCGACTCTGAGTAATCGTCCTATAAACCAACAGGAAGTAGCTGACAGAAGAAGTAGTTTGTCGGAACAACCATAGCACGCTTACAAACATGGCGTTTTGCGTGGAGTTGCTGAATGCTGAGGAGGAATTGTTGTGTTTGTTGTTGACGATGTTTGTTTTCAGTAAACTTCACTAAAACCCACAGTATGAAAAAAAGAGCAAAGAATCATAGAAAAATCATATAAAACCGAGTAAACCTTGAGATTATCACTTGTCACATTACAACAAAATATAGGCCTAGCTATAAATATCAGAGCATTTATAAAATTAAATTGAACAACCTCGATTTATTTATTTATTTTTACATTTCATTCATTTCATTAAGATTTTTATTAAACATGGACTTATTATTTATTGTAGGCTCATTTTGTAAATGTTAGCAATTATTGTAGACATAAGAAAAACGTGGGAGCTTCCTGCAAATGTCATTTCTCACATTTGCAATATCAGGTGATTATGTTCATCCATCAATGTAAATGTCTCTTTATGTATAGAGACAAAATATAGATATTACAGAATGATCACTCTATGTTCACCCATCAATGTAAACGTCTCTATATAAAGACAAAAGAATGAGGTGTAATCACCGTCTGAAGGTTTAGTGCAGTTACTGTGTTTATTTGTGAAGATACTGATGAATGAAAACATGGTGCACCCCCAAAAAACTTTCAGCTTGGGCTTTATTCTTTCAACAGTATGTGCAAAGCAAATGGAAATCACTATTTTTAAAAAACCTTTCCATGAATTTTGTGCCATCTGGCTATTGCTATGGTCCCACATGGATGGATCATCTCTATCTCTATGGTCCCACATGGATGGATCATCTCTATCTCTATGGTCCAGCATGGATGGATCATAGAGATGCCTGTACAATCAGACCTTCCGGCAAGAGTCGCCTCGAAGTAATTCATTTCCGGATCCGGCGTGGTGCGGCAAGTTACAGAAAATGTCATGCACACCACCATGAGAAACGAGGCCTCGCACACACAACGCGCTCAACTGCCCACTTTGTGATGACGTAATTTTTGCGGCCCGCTCCCTCGTGCTATTGCGGATCCGTCGAGTATAAACCAGGCTTAACGCTGTCTGACACAGCATTTCCAAACCTTTTTTCAGTTACAACACCCTTAGAAAATTTAAAATAATTTGTGGCACCCTACACAAACACTAATGCTAGATGAGCAGGCATGCCTCTCATAGTGTGCAAAGCACACACAGAAGAGCTAATATTATCAACCGGGCTTGCCAGGTTAGACATAGATATTTAAAAAAATACAGTTATATATTTAAGAAATAACTGTGGGGCACAATTGTGCAGCATCATGGAAGGTGAGCAAGTAAATAAAACATCAACTTATATTTGTCAAATCACAGCAATTAAAAAAATATCATTGGTCACACTAAAGAGACACTTAGTATTTCAACTGAATTTCAAATGTATGGAGTTGTGAATTATATTTCCCCAATGTACAGTTTGCTCTCCTATTGCCACATCTATGGTATCTATGACTAGAGAGCAGATATGTTCCAGTAGTTCATTTCAATTTCTCTTTCTCCTTATATGCAAGTTTTATTATGGGTTCTGTTCAGAGTTCTGTTGACAGTCAGTGAGTCTTGTTACCTTTTATGTTGCTGGCATCCATGTAGGCTGCTATTATTACCTTAAAGAGACTAGACATTTTAGTCCAGAGAAAGGTCAAATCTATACTGTGGTATACAACATAAAGCTATGATGGATTTATGTTTAGTGCAATAATCTCTATAGTCTAAAATACACATTTACAGTAGATTTTACATATAAGCACATTTTACAAATAATATAATTTCTTCTTCTTATTGTTGTTGTTGTTAAAATTTACATTTATTTATTTCAATTTCTATTATTAAATTATTATTTTCTAAATGTTATTGGTGTGCTTTTCAGCATCCATTATATTCACAAATAATCAGATGTTAGCACAAAACATAAAGAAAAGCTTGGTCAGTGGTCAGTATATTGCATGGTAATATGTTGTGGGTTTCTGTGATTATTCTTTGTCTGTAAAGAGCCTGAGAGACAAAGATAACCTTTGCCTTAATAACTGTGGCCATTGAAAATATATCAGAAACATTTGCTCGTTGCTGTTTGGCAGTCTAAGTCAGCTACACAAAATGTAACCAAATGTAACTATGTCAGCCCAGTGTACAAATCTCGACAAATGTGGTATAAACATGTTCCGTTTATGAAAAACATGGCCTGTTGGCTTCAGGATGTAATTTTTCCAGATGTATTAATCCAAGCTAAATTGTCCTTGAATGAGTAATAAATCAAGATGATGGTTGTGCAACCCACCATGTGGCTCTTTTTGTCTGGTGTATTTTTATACTTTACTTTTTTTTGGTCTGTTTCTTCTTCCAGTACACCATTTGTCATTCATGGCCTAAGGACGTAGCTCAATACCTTGGTACAATGCTCATGATTTGGTTCCTGAAAGCAAGTAGAAGTTTGTAGATGTGAACGTTTTTTGTTGAAATGATGCAAGCTGGGTGAGATTGGATATTCATAGTCTTTTATAGAGAGACTCGTGATTTGAAAAAAGGAAGAGTGTAAGGATGAGTGTGTGTCCTAATCTTAGTACCACATCTGTGTAAGCAGATGGACTAAACAGAATGATGAGATTCTATTAAATTAACTTCTAATCCTGTCTCTTAGTCTGTAATCCTTATGATCCATATGAAACTATGAATCATTCAAGGAAGAATCTGGAAAAGAACTGACTAAACCCTGAAATAGCATTATTTTCTCAGACCTGCAGTGAGGATGGGTTTTTAAAAATAATCATAGAGATGCATAAGCCTCAAACACAGCTCTAAAAGAAGAATTTCTCAAGTTTAGATTAAGAAACACAGTACCTTGAGATTGTTATTCAGCTAATCTAAGTATGACAAATTTGTTCTCACTTGTTCTCACACCTCCATGGTTGGGGGTTCGACTGTGAGTTCGAGTGCCCTGTGTGTGTGGAGTTTGCATGTTCTCCCTGTACTGCGGTGGTTTCCTCCCCCAGTTCAAACACATCCATGGTAGGCTGATTGGCATGTCCAAATTGTCCGTAGTGTATGAATGGGTGTGTGAATGTGTGTGTGATTGTGCCCTGCAATGGCTTGGCACCCTGTCCAGGGTGTACCCCGCCTTGTCCCCGATGCTCCCTGGGATTGGCTCCAGGTTCCCCGTGACCCTGAAGGATAAGCAGTATAGAAAATGGATGGATGGATGGAAACCTTGTTCAGTGTTAGCATTTCCAGTTGAAACGTCTCGTTAAGCAGGAAGAAGGAATCCGCTTCTTCAAAGTGGTCCACAAGTGCACACTTTATTTAGGTATCAAATTATTTCCATCTTTAATGTTCTTTGATCCCAAAGGTAAATTTTCAGTAACACTTTATTTAAGCACTGGGCCTTCATAACATATTCACAAGCATTGAATAATTATTTTACAGTGCTGGGGAATTTATCAAAGGTACTAAAGTGGTAACAGTTATGAAGCACCAGGTAACCCTATTTTTTCATTACATTGTCACTGTTAATAAACAAACAAACAAACAAACAAAAAAAAACCCAAATTAATTATGAGATCAGAAAAAAATTAGCAGTAATAACGTTGATCGGTCTGCTCATGATGATAACTGAGGGTTGTTTTTGTTTGTTTATTTGATGTAGACAAAGACAAGGTTATTTGACAGGTTTTGTCACCTCACACAAGTTTTGAGCCTTTCATTAATTCTCTAGCATTGCTTTATAAATGATTTATGCAGTGCTTAGGAATGTGTTGTAAAGAACCAAGGTACACTATCTAACCAAAAGTTTGTGGACACCCAACCATCACACTCATATGTGCTTGTTGAATATCCCATTACAGATTTAATCCCACCTTTGCTGTTATAATAACCTCCACTCTTCTGGGAAGGCTTTCTACTAGATTTTGGCGTGTGTCTGTGCGGATTTGTGCTCATTCAGACACAAGAGCATTAATGAGATCAGGCACTGATGTTGGGTGAGGAGGCCTGGGGTGCAGTTGGCTTTCCAGTTCCTCCTAAAGGTGTTCAGTGGGGTTGAGGTCAAAGCTCTGGGCAGGACACTTGAGTTCTTCCACTCCTACCTTTTAGCAAATCATTTCTTCATGGAGCTCGCTTTGTGCACAGGAGCATTGTGATGCTGGAACAGGTTTGGGCCTCTTAGTTCCAGTGAAGGGAATCTGTAATGGTACAACATCCAAAGACATTCTATACAATTGTATGTTTTCAACTTTATAGAAGTATATAGATGATTTTGTCAGGTGTCCACAATCGTTTGGCCATATAATTTATCTACCTTTCAAATAACGTTCTGCCAAATAATGATACTCTATTAACTAATTAGATGACTCGAGTACTTGCTAATGGACAGAAATTCAGTCCAAAAATGTGCCATTATCTCACAGTTTATGGGAAAGTTCACTGGCACTGATTTTCACCCTGCTCCGTTAACAGAATTACAGTTGTCACATTTTTTCTCCAGTGGTATGAAGCTGATTGCTTTACTGCAGTGTTGGATAGTTTGTCTTGTTTGAAGTTTGTCAAGAGCACTTAGGACTTCTGAGCAGATACTTTTGGTCGTCCATCGAGCAAAACTGAAAAGTAGGGGTGACAGTGCTTTTAAAGTTGCAGCCCCAAAACTTTGGAATAATTTGCTTTTACATGTTAGGCAATCCCAGACACTTTCTGCTTTTAAATCTAGTCTTAAAACTCATTTTTACTCCTTGGCGTTTAACTCAGTATGAGAGCTGTTTTTATGATTTTGTTCTTGTTTTATGTTTTGTTGTATGTGTTTACTGTTTTATTCTGATTATGTTTGTACAGCACTTTGGTAAACACTAGTAGTTTTTAAAAGTGCTCATTAAATAAAATTTGACTTGACTTTGAGGCTAATTTCCCAACTTCATGTCTTGATTGTGCAGCTGAACGCACTTATTGAAACTTGCTACTGTAGCAGCTATGGTAGGGAAAAGGTAAAAAGGAAACCCTTACAAAATTGGCGTTAATAGTTTAGTCTAAACCCTAGTTTAGTCTTGGCAATTCTCACCCATTAGATAATTCTCACCTATCATACAACATGGGGAGGGTAGGACAAGCACATGCTACTTTAAGCACTGTTGTAGGAAAATTATCACTGACAGGGTAGCGTGATGAAGTCTGATGCAAAGCAGAGTTACTGTTGCCACATCAAAGTTGATTATTTTCCAATAAGAGCATGTCCAGGAGTGTTTTATTCCTCTTATACCACAGCAATGATACCATTTTTTAAATTATTAATTAAGAAATAATTTCATACTTTTCATCCACTTATAGCTTTTTGTCTAATAGACTTTTAATGTTTTGGAATGTCTGTGAAACAGGTAAATTGTAATATGATTACAAAATACGTTTGTAATATGATTCTGTCACAAGGAATTGCATAGTTAGAAAGGTTATTGTGTATTTTTTAAATGTATGATTCCACAATGCTTTGCAGACGTCTACCAGACTTTCTCTAGGCTTTATACTGCAACTAAAACACAATATTTATAGTAGTTATGTCAGTCTGTTAGGCATATATTAAACAGTGCCATTGAGAAAGTCACCAATAAAATGCACTGCTTTTAATTCTACAGGTCCACTGGGGACAAAACTTAATTGATAGCCTCATAGATCTATGGAGTCTGTTAACAACCAGCGGCAGCAGGTGGACAGGATCTGATTTCTGATCCGCGCTTACACTCTCGTTCATTCTCTCTAGATGTAGCCTGTGGTTGAAAAAAAAATGGAATTATGGGTGAAAAATTTAATGTGACACCGACTCATTTGGCTGCGTAAAGAAGCTCAGCTGTGTGTGTTCTGTAATGACATGAGTCTACCATACATTCTCCAAGGGGTATGGTGGCAGGCATCTCTTTCTCTTTTACTTGTACTTGTACACACACACACACACACACAGTGTCTACACCAGCTGTCCTCACAGACACGGGCACTAAAGGCATTAAAAATAGCATTAGAGCTGAAAATACTGTCCCTCATCTCATTTAGAGGGTGTCTGTGTATCAAGAGGAGCGAGCATGCAGGTCACGCACTGTGCGACACTCATGTTGCCCTATAGGGATGGCTTTAACCACAACAACCTCCAGCAAACCTTCAGTTAGTCACCTAGTGCTCTGCACGACAGGAAAGGAAAATAACCTGACAAAAGCACACAGACTGAAATCCAATATAGAAGCCATTAATAACTTTACCATGTGAATCCCTATGACTCATGCTGCGTAAAGCATGTTCTCTGATTTTTGCTTTTGTCTAGCACGGAGTCTGGACTAAATATAGATATTATATACACCTTGTCCTGTATTTTGAGCTAGTCTGTGAGTCATATCTGACAGAGGTGACTGTACATGAGGAAGATAGGAAAGGCTTATGAACTGTGACATGGAATATCAGGTTCTTATTATCTCCTTGACTCACTGTTCCACAGTATGACAGGGAGGTTTGGGAAAGGTGTGATTGTGGTCTTGTGGGGGGTGGTGGTGGTGGTGGGGGGCGGGGGGGGGGTTCTAAAAGGGCAAATTAATGAAAAAGAACAGTGATGGATTGATTGACCAGCCACTTTAGTTTAATTTATTACCCTTTCTAAAGTCAATAAAATTTTATTTGTATAGTGCTTCTAACAGGAGACATTATCACAAAGCAGCTTTACAAAAATTAGATTCAGATTGCTAATAAGAAAATCAGAGGTGAAAGTGGCAAGGACAAATTCCTTGAGATGGCTCGATTAAACTACAAAATCGTGCCATCTCAAGGAGTGCATGAACACATTGTACTTATTCATATGATTGTATAGATCAAAAGCTGCTTTTGGGAAGTAGAAATTTTTTTATGGTATTTATATGGGACCATCCATAGCAGCAGATGATGAGTGAGAAGTACAGATAGATCCAAGCTTTTTGTTGGATTCGATCATTTGTGTGCCTAAGAAAATGAGGACAAATGACATCTTGGTTATAATATCTTACAAACATGGTGTTCGATCCAATAACGGGTTTTCTCCTTCTTCCCCATGTCCTGCTTTTGTCAGTCTGTCCTTGAGCTGCTGTGATTCCAGAGAGATTTCTGTATTTGTCTAATGGAAAGTGCTCATCAGAAAGCACAGCATTCTCCACAAGTCAACACAAAGTCTCTCTAATATGAAAGGATCGGTAATGCAGGATGAAATGGTTGATGCAAGTGCAGAGAACAAACACAGTCCAAATAACTGATGAATAGAAGGACGATGCAGGTCATATACGATAGTCCACAGTGAAAACAATCAACCAAACACAGTCCAGAGAGAGTAAACCAGGCAACCAGAATGTGAAATAACTTATCTGAAATAATATCACCTTTCCATTCCTGCATTGGCTAAGTGCTCATACAGCACCTCACTACAGATGATCTAAACAAAACTACATTTTCAAGAATCTAAGAATTTCTTGAGAACCAGTAACCACCCCCATAACCCAATCTTAAACATCCATACCTTTTCATACTAGTTGGCCTAATGAGGTTGGTCCCAATGATCCGTCCTGCCTTCCTTATTCGTTTGTTCAGTCTGTTAGTATCTCCTGCTTTAATGCCACTGCTCCAGCATACCGTTACATAAAAGATGACACTCGCCACAAACAACTGATAGAACCTAGCATCCTGGTGCATAAATTGAAGGACATGAGCTTTCTTAAAAAGTAGTCTGTTCTAGCCTTTCTTGGAGACATGAAAGACCATGTATGGCCATCTAATGGTCATGTTTTTCTGTATTTACAATGGTGCGATCATGTTGTCACAACCAGCAAACTATCCCCATTGCCTTTTTAAAAACAATCCCATTTGAGCAACATCATTTTCCATTTGAACCTCACCCCCATTATCCTTTGATATATGTGTAGAATGTGGAACTAATGTCTGATTTGAGAAGGTCCACATACATGATGAATTCAGGAGAGCTGATCCAAGATTCATTAATGTGAGTAAAACATGTTCAAAGAGAAGCTACAGCTCCATTAACGATATTGATTAAACCCCATGTCCTCCAGAGACAATTTAGAGTAGCCAGTACACCTTCCAGCATGTTTTTGGGAGGTGCGAGGAAACAGGGAAGACACATGAAGAACATACAATTCCACACAGATAGTAACTGGAGCTCAGGAATGAATCTGGATGGTGGAGAGTTCTTGATTGGTTTATTGATTGATTGATTGATCGATCGATTGATTTGTTGATTCATTCATTCTCAGATCTCCAGATGCTACCAAACCAGCTGTGGGATATAATCTCTCTTGCATGTCCTGGGTATGGACTCGGTTTCCAACCAGTGGGGTATGTATGATACAGCTCTAGTGGAACCTGACCAGGGGACTATCTTATAAATGGCCCCTCCCACTGCTACTGGCTCCTTATGATTCAGAGTGGCTTTACTCCAAGGCTCTTCTGGATTGTCAATCCAGAAACCATTCACCCTGTCATGGAGAACCCAGCAACCCTATGGAAGAACCTCATTTCCTCTGCCTATATCTTATTCAGTTGTTTCTCCATCTTTGAACATATATATGCCATAAGCAACAAATCTGCAAACACAAAATCTGTAGGAATTTGGAAATTAAAGTGTTTATTTTTAATTTTTTATTTTACATTATAAAGTGGTATAAATGTTATGACCACACTCCCTACCCCATTGTTCCCATTTTATAGCAGTTTATAGCAGTTTGCTTGAGTTAATTTCTTTAATACAGTAAATTTGCAGTCCTGACACCATGGTGATGTAGAAGGGTGTATTAAATTGACCTGATCTTATTCTTTTGTTCACCTCTGTATTTGCATATTTATATGCTTTGTTTTGTTGTTTTGGATGATACCTCTAATCCCTGGCCAAGTATTTTTTATTGTAACCGCTTACATCCTGCCAAGATGAACTGAAGGCCAAATGCAGTCTCTGATTCAGTCTCTCTTTTTTGCATTGTATTTTTAACATAATGAAATGTGTGTGGGAGAATTAAAAATTGTCTAGGCTCAGAAATAAGGCAGTCAGGCAATCAGCTATATATAGAAACATTAAAGTCGCCCCTTAACAAGCCTAGTTTGAGAAATAAACCCTTAGACATTGAAGAATTGAAACAGAAGCCTGGCATGAAAACATGATATTGTGTCAATCTAAGAATATTAAAGTAACCCTTGCCTCTACACTGATGTCTAGTCCATACAAATGAGCTCATTGGCACTTAAACTGTGTTTGTATTATTTTTTTCCATAATTTCCCCAGATATTACTTTTGCGATGAAATCCATTGCGAATAACAGATAGAATACAGATAGGTTTCACTGATCTTATGTTAAGTGAAGTTAGGACCTGAGCTTTTTTAATCATTCATCTTCAGTAACTGCTTTATCCTAGTCAGGCATGCAGTGGATCCAGAGGCTATCCCGGAAATACTATGCGCAAGACAGGGACACACCATGGGTGGGACACTAGAGTAGCCAATCCACCTACAGGCATATTTTTTGAAGGAGGTGGGAGGAAACCCGAGAACACAGAAGAAACCCACACAGATATGGGGAGAATATGCACAGGGGTAGTATCCCAAGCTCGGGATCAAACCAGGGACCATGGAGGTGTGAGGAGACAGTGCAACCCCTGTTGCTGTGCCACCATACAGCTTTTGCTTAATCCATTAAGAAAAATCATAAACAAACCATGTTTAACCTGTATCAGCAATTTTTCATATACGTCCTATAACTAACTGTGGACTAGGTTGACTGACTACACTAAATATATTCCCACCTCGTGTCCAGTGTTCTTGTGTTCAGCACCAGAGTCAACACAACCCTGACTAGGATAAAGCAGTTATTGAAGATGGGTGCATGAATGAATGAGTCATTGAATGGATGTTACTGCCCTGAAATACATATTATGAATAAACTGAATCGAGATATGACACAGACTTTCAGTTGGCACTTTTGCTTGGATTGGGTTTGAAGGTTATTGAAATAAAAGCAGAAGGTCGTCCTTTCTGTGTTTCTCCCACATCAACTCAATTCACTCTTCAGTGCCACCAAGCACGTTGTACTTTTCAAATGTTTGACTTGTTTTTATAATTTTATTCATTTCAAGGAATAACTTCAAGTTAAGGGGCTAGCTGCATCTCGTTCTGCCAAATCCAATATGTAGTTTCTTGAATTAAAGGCATTCCTCTGCAAAAACATAAAATCACATTTCCTTACTGCTTCAATTATATATATATATATATATATATATATATATATATATATATATATATATGTGACGCCCACACTTTTTCTCTGTGTTCACTGTCTGTAAGAGATAAGAAGCTTTTTGGCTAACCGTGTGAGTAAAGATCTTTACACTGACAGCCAAAGACTGATGACCTCTACTTCACTGCTATTATAACATGGGAACTCTTGCCATTTCTCTTTCACCCTCTCAGAATTGATTTCAGCCGAAACCATTTTGTTGCCATCACTGTGTTGTGATGGCAAACTCTCACCAATTTGTTGTATAGATTTTAGTTGTTAATGAATAAAGTGAACAGATTCTAGAGCAAACACAATCCAAGGAATGCTAAGGTTAATTTCAGTTTCATCTTTAAGATTTCTTATTTATTAGAGTGATCAAGCTGATGCTCACTTGTTGGCTTTGTGCTACCAAATTTTGCAAGATATACAGTATATTGGGCAATGAGCCTTAAAATGGAGATAGAGAAGTTGAAATTCAGCTGGGTTTTCTTTAGAGAATTGGAATCTTTTTCCCTCAGGGGGACATAAACAGCAAAAAGGCCAAGCTTTGATAAGAGTCCCTAACAGACAATGCACATCATGCATTTGTTATGAACAGATAAGACAAATGTAAACCCACGTCACAGTGTATGAGAAGTAAGAACGGAAAAAGACAGAATGTCTATCATCTTATTTGTAAAATATGGTGGCAGTAATATGCCTAGTCATGCATGACAGCCTGTATTACAGACTTAGTCATTTTTATTAATGAACAAATTAAAGACGAAGGTCATTCTTAGAGAGAATTTCTCTCTTTATTACCAAACACTTTTGGAGGGCACAGAATAACACCAATGAGAATCTAATCAGAAACTCTAGATATGTGACAGTGTGTGCCCATGATGGTGAGGACCTCAAAAATCCTTAGAGATAAATCAACAGTGTTGCTCCTCAATGAAGGAAAGGAGTTTGTGAAGCAGACGATATGCTGCGTGTGTGGAATACCAACAAGTGTTTTGCTGTCTGATGGAGTCACCTCTCTTTCTCAGTGTAAAACATCAAAAACACATAATAGCTGATGAGAATCAATCAAGAGTGTCGTGTTAAATTTTAGTTATGCAGTTGAACCACAAAAAATAGTTTTGTTCTTAAAAGAAAAAGTCAGCAAACAAGGAACAAGTAATGTGATTATACGGCCTCCAAATTCATATGCACACAGGTTTCATAAAAAATGCTTTGTTATGAGATTCTAGAACGACATTTCTAGAGCCTAAGTTGTGTATAAATGTAATATAAAATGGATTTAAGTCATAACTATTACCCATAGGGTGTCTACTCTATAAGCACCATACAACTGTAAGTTATTGGATTTTATTCCTCACAATATATAAGAATGAGCTCTATATCCAAGGGCAATGGCCAGTGTTTCCTGCCATGCTGATTAAGCCATACCATGAGAATCCTTTAATAATACTGTAGCTCTCCTGACTGTTACTATAATTCTAAACGTCCTTTCAACCATTAATATCCACATGGGCCCAGAAACGCAGCCACTACTGTTTTTAATTAGCTTTGTTAAATTCTGATGATCAACATTAGAGTAATAATTAATGTTAACCAGTTAGCTTGTTGCTACTTGCTATTGTCCGCTGACTAGCTTGTTGCTAAGCCACTCGCTATTGTCCACTGTTATTGCTGTACTGTAATTTCAGTCCAAAATTTAGAACCGTACAAGTAGCCACTCAGGCTGTAACTGTAAAAGTGCGGTTAAAGTAGCTTTTGGTGAGCGTTACATGCTCTGACAGAGCAAAAAACACACATTCATGAAGGTGTACATTTAGTAAGATCTCAGACAAGGTCCTGAGACCATTGAGGGGCTGGAATGACAGGACAGTAGTTTTGAATTTTATATATCCATCCATTTTCTATACAGTTTATACTACAGGGTTATGGGGAATGTGGATCCTATCCCAGGGAGCATCGGGCACAAGGCGGGGTACACTCTGGACAGGGTGCCAATCCATCACAGGGCACAATCACATACACATTCACACACCCATTCATACACTACGGACACTTTGAACATGCCAATCAGCCTACCATGCATGTCTTTGGACTGGGGGAAAAACCGGAGTACCCGGAGGAAACCCCTGCAGCACGGAGAGAACATGCAAACTCCGCACACACATGGCTGCGGCAGGAATCGAACCCCCAACCCTGGAGGTGTAAGGCGAATGTGGCAATGCGGCAAGTGCTGCTTCTTGTCAGTTTTCTATGTGCATTTGTTATGGTTTGGTTTCATTTCACTGGTTTTTGTTCAGTCTATTATCTATGTTCCCTGTGTCTTTTTATTACTTATTCATAGTGTTTCTAGTTGATGATCTTGCTCATTACATGATATCTCTTGTCTCTTGTTTTATGTTTCTTGGTTCATTTTTTTTTAATTAATTTTTTTGTTTGTTTGTTTGTTTGCTTTTTTTTATACCATGTTTACCATGTTTGATATTTAGAGGAAACAAAACACCAATCCAGTAGAGCATTATAGCCTTAAACCTGGAAATCTTGAATGCAACTGCATATCTGTCTTTAACCATGTCTTATTGATAGATATTAGATTTAGCCTTCCATCTAATATCACAATATACCCGTTCTCTTTTGTTGATTTTCCATCTCAGGTGATGGGAGAAGCTGTGTTATGTGGACAACAAGAGCGGCCCTAGAGCTGACCTTTGTGGAACTCCTGTGGTCAGACTATGAGGCAATGAATCTGAAACTCTGCGGGCTATTGTGTTGAATTGATCCTAGATATGATGAAAACCAGGTCAGAGTGTATTTTCTCGTACCTACATTAGAAAGAGAGAAGATAAGTACCTAGTGATTCACAGTTCTTATTTTACAACTCTAGCCAAAGTGTGAAAAACATGTTAATGGAGAAAAGAAAAATAAATCCTTTATGAGTCCAGAGCTCCGTGTTCTAGCTGTCCCTTTCCTGATTTCTTGCTAGCTTTTATTTGTCTCCTCGTGTTGAGTCATTGCTTTGGAAAGCCAGCTGGAGAAGATGCAGCAAATAGATTTCTCTCTTGTCTATGTCTCTATTCTTTCTTCTTTTCTACTTCTCTTGTTCCATCTTTTCTGGGTTTTTCTCTCTCTTTCTTTTTCAAGAATGACTTGATACTGTCTTCTTTGTTGCATAAATATTAATGTTTGAAAAGACATCCCATTAATCACTTTTGCAGGCACGAATAAGGCTCGGTTTGATTAGTGTGTGAATCTTCTCCGAGAAGCAGCACGTCTAAGGTTACTGAGGTTGTATGTATCAAAGCAGTCAGAAAACGAATGCTGAGCTAGAACTGGATTTTACCTCTTATATCACAGTGAGTGATCATATACCAGCCCTCATCTCAGAGAAAAAAATGTTCACATACAACTTATTTGCAGCACCTTCATTGTGTATCAGGGTTTCATCATGTTGTGTAAAGGTCTATTTCATCCAACTGTAAAGAAGAAAATGAAGAAATGTAAAGGAAAAAAACTCCCTTACTGCATTACCACGTGACCTGCAAGCTCAATTATCAACTATTGCTGAGAAGAGGAGAAATTAGGCTTTCTAAGCAGGGGTGGACTTAGCACCAGGCAAAGGTAGGCAGCCACCTAGGAAGCCAAGGGCCCCCAAAAAATGCAAATTATATATATTTTTAATTACTAATGCTAAAAATATATGCTGAAAATCTAAATATTGGTGTTAAAACACTGAAATGATTAATATCACTGTTATTTCAGCCGCGTCAATGCAAGCCCCCACCCCCAACCCCAATTGAATAGGGCCCCATTCCTATATTTTGCCTAAGGCCCTCAAATCACCAAATCCATACCTGCTTCCAAGTCTAATCAAATGTCATTAACATCATTACATTACACATGAAGTGGGCTAGGGTCAGCTCCCTGCTCCCCCTCACACCTCAAGTTTTAATATTTTCCCTTCCCATTGATAATTCCCCTAACTCATTTAACATGAAGTCAGAATCGAGCTTTTGGCCAACCTGGAATAGAGATTTTTTTCCCTGGTGTGTCTTAATCTTAGGTTGTTAGTCTTCTCAGACACATGGAGGTTTCATTCTATGTCAGGACCTGACCTTTGCTCCATTTCTAATACACGAGTGCCCTTGGGCTTCAGGCTATATTGAATGTGCTTTGTCCACCAGTCCTCGTTTCTTGTTTCTTGGATGCATTGTTGGATTTGGAGAGAGCTGTGACCGCCTGTTGGGTATTGATATTCTGCCCCTGCCACAGAGGCACAACCGGGTCAATGCTTCTCAACTGCACCCCTTAACCTTTCAGCACTAAGCATGTTGCCTGGAGATGAGGTGGTGTCATCTCTTCTCTTCTCTTCTCTTAATTTATTTCCAATTCATACTACACTATGGATTAGTATGCTAAAGCCTCTGTTAACCCTTACAACCTGATGAACACAATTACATTTACAAGTATTTCTTTTAAACTATTTGAAAGCTCTTGGTTTCACAATTCAGGAACTATGTATTGCTCAGAAATAAACACACACACATCATTAGAAACAGATACACTTAGCCTTTCCAAACATCATACTTGTAGTATCAGCAGACAATCCAGTTTTGAAAATACTGAAAAGTACAGCATTATGTTCAAAACACACGCCTTACATTTCATATGTCTCTGTTTTTATTCACAGTAGAGAGGAAATAAAGTTTTTGTCTGTCAGAGCCATGGGCCAGCCCTTATTTCAATGATTTATGTCTGAGTATATCGACACTGTCAGTGTCACAGATTCAACGCAGGATCTGGGGAAAAACAGGGTTTTGTTGGATTACCTTCCAGTGTTTCTAAAAGTACATTGTGAAAATGTCAAATCGGACGTGTCTCACAGAACAAACTCAGATGATGAGGCATAGCTTTACAAGCTTTATAGTGCATAAAGATGCAGGAGACTTCAGTTATTCACCTGTAGGATGAAAAAAAATAACAGGAGTATATAAAATTTTCATAGTTATTTCTTATGTACTTAAATTATGCCACCAAGAAAGATATTTGTTCACACCTAAGCTAAATAATACTTTACTTATTATTTTTTTTACCTCATATGATTTCAAGTATTGTAGTTAATTCCCATCAGCAATCCCTATAAAAACAAGGGGAGACATAAAAATATTTCTGTCTCACACTAATTATATATTCTTTCACATTAATAAGTATTTCTTCACTAAAATCACAAGTTTGTGACATACACTATATGGCCAAAAGTTTGTGGACATCTGACCATCACACCGATATGTGCTTGTTGACAATCCCAAAACAACTGGTCATATAGTGCAAAAATACAGGCAAAAAACATGCTTGTATCAAAAATCTATTAGTGTCTACATATCAAATAATGATATAGGATATAAGATATAGCAGATATGAGATATAGACCAAGGTTCTAAGGGTTACCTGCTTACTTGGACGAAAGACCAAAGCTGCTGCTTCTGCAACATTCTGATAATCTGTAATCATATAAAATGCACCTGTCCAAGATCTTCAGGAGACTTTGATTGAACTACAGCACAAAAGAGAATTGTGATATGACACAGACCTACACTGACCTCTACAATGTTCTAGATGGTTTTCTGATTCTGCTTGCCCTCCAGGTCAATTGATTACTATATTCAGCTCTGAGCACATTTTTTGCTATCTGTCTTCTAATGCTGCTGATCGTCAGGACTGTGTGGTGCAAAGTGTCGCTAAAGCCCAAAGCAAAAATAAAAACTCAGTGCAGCTTTTTATAGCATATAGCAGATGATTTATTGAGATTGAGAAGTTTCTCCTTTGGGATTTATTGATTCTAAGCTGGCTTAATTCTCCAGGCTGTGCTAGCTTGATCTGCTATCATCTGAGAGCGGAACAGATTAAGGCAACCAATAAATGGATCGGTGTGAAACATGGCCTTCATCTAACCTTTCAGTTAGAATATTAGTGTGGCTCCCACGCTTCCCATCTGCTGCCAGCTAGTATGGCTTATTCTTGGCTCTGATGAGCAAATCTGTCTTAATTGTTTTGGATGTTAGATTGAAGACAAATATTAAGTAAGGGAATTTGAAAAGTGGTGCTATACAGTGCTCTCTAGAGTGCTATCTAACTACTAACTTCCTTCAAGTCTTTTTTTATTCCTTCCCCTTTCTTTCTCAACCCTGCCCTCATTCTTCTTTTTCTTTACCCCAGCTGCTTACACTACAAGTCTGTTTCGATTCTACTCCAATTTATTGCTTTGCTATTTTCCCCTCAACGACCCACATTCGGTTGCCAGCAAAATAAATATACGAATGAGTCAGCTTCTTCTCACCTTAATTAGACAAGTAAACTTCCTTGCAAAGCGTGTCCTCTTTCACAGCAATTACAGCTGTACAACATAAAGGTGGACTTCAGTTCAGGGAGAAGTCAAACATTTTTCACAATTACAAGCGCTGTGCGGCTGCTGTGTCCTGTTTCACCTTTCGGCACCTGCCTTGAGGTGCACCCTTGAGGGATTAGAGTTGCATTTCCATTGGAATCCTAGCCATGATTTACTAACCTAATAGCTCCCTTGATGGAGCTCAGAATTCAGCTCATGCCTTCCGGTACTGCTTTAATCTGATATTTTAAATGTAGAGATACCATGAGTTGAATGTGGAGAAGTGGCAGTGAATAAGCTTATATCTGTGTTTGTCACATGGATCAGAAGGATTTTAATTGAATCCTACTGGAATGAAGAACATGCTAATTGTTGATAGCGTGATACGTTTATAAGGCATGACATTGGCTTCATATGCAAGGACAAGGATTAATGAAAGTCTGATGTCTTTCATGACATTTTCTGCGTCTCTCTTTAATACTTCTCTTAATATCAAATTCTTTGAAGATGATCTACAGACTGTATGCCGGCCTGAACAATCCAAGACATTTTTCCTTAAAGTGGTTTATTTTCCCTTTATTATTTGATCTTACCAACCATATGATACATCTTCATTACAAGTAAAATGTTCTGTTAACAATTCATGAATCATGTACCAAAAAAGTTCCACTCTCTCCACTGTGGTCCTGTTGATCTTTAAGGGTGTTAGCTCCTCTCCTACTTCGTGCTGAAGTCCACTATCAACTGCTTTGTTTTGCTGATGTTGAGGAACAGGTTGTTCACCAGTTCTCCAGGCTTTTAATATCCTGCAGGTAGGCCTTCTCATAGTTATGATAAATTAGGCCCACCACAACAATGTCATGAGCAAACTTGACAATGGTGGTACAGTAATGAGTACAGTAGGGGGCTCAGGACACAACCCTGGGGGGCTCCAGTGCTAAGGGGGAGGCAGGGTAAGACAGGACATCAGTGTGGGTGCGTTTGTGTCCTTTATTTAGGGC
Organism: Ictalurus furcatus; assembly: GCF_023375685.1. Classification (NCBI taxonomy): domain Eukaryota; kingdom Metazoa; phylum Chordata; class Actinopteri; order Siluriformes; family Ictaluridae; genus Ictalurus; species Ictalurus furcatus. The sequence continues at coordinate 24,779,181 of NC_071261.1, forward strand.
TAACCAAGAATCGTTCGCCATAGTGGGACTCGGAATACATGTAGGCATTTTTTATGTTACATGCAGACATGTACTTTGAGAATCCCATAATGCTCCTATTATGATAATCAATATTCAGCAATATTCAGATTTAAACAGAGAAAGGGCAAAATCAATACAATGAAAATGGGACTCAACAGGGTATACATAGACAACCGAATCATATATAATGGTATATGCATTGTATATTGCCTATCTTGGCCAGGACACTACTGTAAAAGAGATCCAGGATCCCCGCAGCCATGTGTAGGATAAGCGGTACAGAAAAAGGATGGCTGGATGGATGGATGGTTGTATATTCCCAATATTCGCAATACTGTCATAGACCTAGTCACAGTACTGATAGAGACACAATCTTAATATGTTAATTTTTACTCAAAGAAGAAGTAATAAAAATTGCAATGAGAAGTGTAATCATTTTGAACTCATAATAATTTTTTTTTACAAAGATTTTTTATGGATACTATACATTATATGCTATACTTTTTATGCTATACATTCTATAGTATAAAATCTATGCTTCTATTCTGTTTCCTCAAAATGTTGCTGCTGAAATTCGTTTTTGTTAACTAATTACCATAACTTTCTGGAAATTATTTCTTATTTGGTTTCCGAGTCTGACAACATGACTCGTAATAATCACAATCGTTACTTCAAGTCGTGTAATCCTGTTCACACAGAATGAAGTTAGGAAGAAGTTTTAGAAGAGAAACATCCCATAACTTATATTACACTTCATCTTGTCCTTCTTCATCTTATTACTTGCTTTGATCTCTGAAGAGTTACTCACACACCAGGCAATGTCTTGGACCTGATCCAGGATCAGTCTATTTTCAGCACTGCTGGACAGCCAGACTGTGGCCAGCTCTACTTAATTAACTAAAAAGTAGGGGCTAATACTTGATTTGATGGTTTCACTGATCATCACAGCATTTCCTGCTTATTCTGCTTTCACAAACTCAACAATGGTTTTTAGAAAACAGGAAATGTCCCCTAAAACCATTGTTCCCCAGGGGTCAGAATATCAGCCAATTCATCAAAGATATTTATGAATAAATTACATCACATCCTAAATCAATCTAAACTCAACAATTTACTCTTCCAGAAAGACTGTTTTTTATATCCTGCACGATCTGGAAAAAAAATTATAGGGGTTTTTACAGCTATCTCAATGTCCCCACATGTCTTTAAATAGCTGTTTCTAAATAACCAGGCTGTGGCTCCATTTAAGTGGAGTGCAGATTAAATCTCACCCGAGTGTGAGGCTTGACAAGCCAGTGCTAATGCTGATCCAATCCGTCAGTGCTCCTTCAGCCATGTCATCCAGCAAGCCAAAAGCCAAAGCAGCCCATGCCAGCAGACAGCACACTGGCTGCATATTTACTGCAAAACTCAGTTCTCCATTTCACAAACGCTGATGCAGATATAATCATTTGGTCTTCATAACCTGATAGAATATTAAAATGCACACTTATTTCTCCTATTCAATCTGCGAACCGGGGAATAGCTCTCAAATTGTGGATTGAACATGTCACCTTTTGTAGAAAGGCATATATCCTTCTCCTATATACAGTATCCTGTATGCCTGATGAGCTGACATGCAATTACATTACAGTCTAGTCTTTCAAGTGCAATAAGAGATTGCACCTGAGAAAGGAAGTAAGAAAACTACTCCTATAAAACTTGGCAACATACCTTATTTAAGACTGGTATTGACGGATAATCCTGTGGTGTAAAAATGCAGATAGTGAAGAGTTTGTCTTAATTAAAATAAAGAGTGGAACAAAATAACACAGGGGACAGAGATAATGCTGTTGCAGTAAGATCCTATGATCAATAATCAGTGTTTATTTATATATTTTGCTTTGAGCTCTTCTAGCATCCTGTCAGTGTACAAAGGGCAGCTGAGGTAGAGCCCAGATTAAGTGATGTTTATGATACACTCAGCTATTCTGTCATCCCATTACAAAAGTCTTAAAGCTTGGTGTCACACTTTGGCATGCACAGCAGTGTTCTACAGATACTGTATGATAGTCAGCACCTTGTCTATAAACCCTCTCTGCTCTATTTCTCTATAGCAGGAGCATTCAACTAAACTTTGTAAAGGTCCAGTCACATAAACGTCTTTGCTTATAAATGTCCAGATATCTATCATGACTGAATGGTGGCAAGAGTTACCTTTTTATGCTTATTAATGCTTCATTTATGGTTATAAATAATATAGTTAGAAGTAGAATGTTTTATTTTGCGTGTTACCACTTTTTACTAGCGTCATGGACACTGATTTTGAATTTGGAGTGGGGAGAATAAACGCATTCAGTCCATTTGTCTTTCAACTTTTCTTATTTATTTTAACAAACCATGTCCACCCATGCATTTTCCACACCACTTATCCTACATACCTGGGACCCTGAACCTTACCCAAGGAACTCAAGGCACATGCGGGGGACACCCTGGACGAGGTGCCAACCCATTGCACACATATTCACACACCCATTCACAATATGGACAATTTGGAAACACCAATCAGCATACGACACATTTCTATGGACTGGTGGGGAGCTGAATCAGCTGGTTCATGTGTAGAGCCACGAAGCAATGGCCATTGTTAAAAATATGTTTATCAACTGTGCTGCAGTATTTTTTGAAGTTCCATTCATGGAAATGCTATGTTCTCATCATGAGCAAAAAAATAAATAAAAAAATGCATGGCAACTAACACCTACTTGATTGCTCACCTACTAATATCAAAGTTTGAGATGTAATCTCACAAATATTGACTTGAGACATATAGTCTTTTTTCATGAAAGTAAAAAAAAAACCAACCCAATTCAGATAATTTCTCAGATGCATGATTTGCTCATCTTCTTCTTATTATTATTAAAAACAGTAATCCTGCACACTAATATGCATGTGAATTACAGGAAGTCAGTGAATGAAATGCATCTTCAGTTTTTATATCACTCTGACACAAAAAACTCCACATGTAATTTGTTATAATGATCTCCCTAGGAATGAGATGTGTTATTATATTTTATTATATTACACTGATAATGGCCTTAATATTTGCAGTTGTCTTGTGCCCTGTGAAGCTGAGCTGAGTTTGCTGTGTGCTCAGATAAAACGAAATGTTTCCAATATGTTGGATCTGGACAATTAAATTATGGTCAATGATGAGCTGGGCAGTATTCCATGAAGTGAGTTTATTTTAACAAGACTGGCTTATTTCTGTCAATCTTAATCCCCACTCAGTTATTATTCTAACATATGCTTTTGGAGAAACCTGCTTAGCTTTGCTTGCTTAATTCTATTGGACAAGCTCCAAGACATCTTGGTTCCATTGAATTAAACTAGATATATAAAACAATAGATACTCAGGAATGTTCTACTATGGCAACATTTAATAAATTGTACATACAATACACTGACCAGCCATTTTAACAGAAACTCCTATTAGCCTACACAGAAAACAAATGTCCCAAATGATCCAAATTGCTCTCCCTAAATGTGCTTCTTCACCAGTGGTGCATTTCTCGAATAGTATGACAATATATGATGTGAAAGGCACTCAAGCATGTTCAACTTCTTCTATTTCTTATTCTTCTTCTTCTTCCTTCTCCTCCTCCACCTCCTATTATTATTATTATTATTATTATTATTATTATTATTATTATTTAGAATTACCCTTGACCTGCTGGCATGTCCGTTTCTTTACTCATATTGCTCCTAAATGCAGACTTTCAAAAGAACAACCGATGAACACCGATGAAACAACCGATGAAAGAGTGCCTCCTTGAATTATTTGGTTTAATTATAAATAATTTCCTTTGTTCTTGGCTTAATCATAGGCTATGCAATAATGTAGTGTGTAAGTATATATATAAGTGTTTTAAATAGCCTAATGTTTTCTAATGCATTGTGTGAGCTATTTTCCTGCCAGGCTATGACTTAATTATTACTCCTTTTTTTTGTAATTATGCGTTGTAGAATTTAATAAACAATTTCTGCTTGACAAGGGAGAAAAAAATCTTTCCTTGTGAATTTAGATTTCAAATAAGCTTGGATTTTACGAGCTTGCTTTGTGGAATAACCCCCTGGGTGTTTAGTCACTAAGGAAATAAGTCTCTGATTCTGTTTATGAACAAATGAATGGGATGGCTTTGATAATTTTTCCAAAATGTGTTCTGAACACATTTTTTTAATCCACTCAGTTTTACCCCTTTTTCTGTCATCCTCTTGCCCATTTCACTTTCTCTGTGGCTTGAAGTCAATCAAAAGACATTAATTTACATTCTTTCATTACCTTAATAATTCTGATCTCAGGTGATGTTGAATTGACTGAATTCTATTACTTTCCTTTCTCTCCATTTCTAAAACATTGTTTTCACATTATCTGAATGTATCCGATTAATAATAATGCAATTTGTGAAACAGTTGTATGTCAGATGTATTCTAGATTGTGGTTTTATTTAGTCACTTGAAATAGTATAACTAATTGTCACTTACAGATGTCATGTTGTTAAAAAAAAAAACCAACTCCATCCTGAATGACTTGAATATTAATCTTTATCATGTGATCATTATTCAATTCATTTATTTTGGAATGAAATTCTTGAGTTGACTTTTTTTGGTTTAAACTTAATTCACTGACATGTTGGTCTATTGTCATTTCAGTTAATAGTTTCCTACTTTACCCACAATGCCGTTCAACTACCAAGTGATATTGGTGCCAGTGGGATTTAACCCTCACTTCATCTCTACCTAAAGAGATTGATGCAGCTGCATTTTAGTCCAGCTCTCTCACTTCCGCACTTGTACTTTGTTCAAACAGAACAGTTTCCAAAACTCCAACTTTCATGCCAATAATACCATTACCAGCACTGTGCTTGTCATCTCATAGATTGTTAGCTGAGTCTCCGTACCTCAGCATAAATGCATCGTATAGCTGCAATATGCATTCTCAAACTTTGAGTCCAACATTTGCTATATGCACTAATTCTACATTGAATTTCTCCTTAATAAAACACTGAACCTTGCTAATAAAACCTGATAATGAAAATACAGCACCAACAAACACATTAGCACCAGAATCACTAAACACAACCAAAATATTTTAATATAAACATATTTAATGTGTTTCAGGGTGGAGTTTTCCCTTAAGTCTGTTGACTATGTGACTCATTCAGTTGCCTCCTCCACATGGCTCTCAATCTGCTGATTTGAATATGGATATTTGTATTGATTTAAAACACTCATGCTTCCGGGGCAATTAAGCATGACAGAAAAGAAGGATCTCTCAAGCAATGACATCTGTTTTATGTAGCAGCCCATAGGCTGAAAAGCTTTACATTGGGGAGATTCTCCCATTAAAAGATTTATGAATCTGCAAGGGGGTTAGCTCTTTCCAGCATTACTGCTCCACACAGACACATCTGATGTTCTCTAGACCCAAGTTGTTGTTGGGTTGTGCATTATTTAGCATGTTAAATATTCCAATTATCTAGTCATTGAAGGAAAGAGCATTTTCTACTAATGTTTTCAGACCTATAATTGGCTGTGGACAGCTTTTCAAGATCCCACTTACATGAATGTCTATGAAGTTAAGTTGCTGGAAGAGGTCACTCCATCAATGAAAAATAAGAGAACGAGAAATTCGAGAAAATAAAATAAAAGAACTTAGAAATATTTCTTCAGGGTACAATATAATTCCGTTCAAAGCACTGAAATGGAGTATGGTTTACTCAAATGAATATGGTTAACATGTTTTTTGTGTGCTATTATCATACCAATTTGCCATTATAGCATTCCTGATTATAATAATTAAGCTAGTGTTGACATTTCAAATGTTTGGTGTTTCACTGTGTCTCTATGGATAGCAGGCATATTTTATATCCAATTCATTACTAAAAGCAGAAGCCTCATATTTTCAAACGTGGATATAGATTTCAACTAATAACAGCAGGAACCGTTTGCATTGCAGACATAACTGTTTGGATACACAACATATTCTACTGCTGAAGTCTCAAATGCATTTTTTCCCCACAACTATAAAGACGTTACACTGTATAACTTGCAATTCAAGTGCAATTCTTTTTGCTAAACTCCTCACACAGCTCACAGGCACATTTCCTATTGTGAAATACACCTGACCCATTTTTATGCATATTTGAGAATCAAATCTCAAAGTGCTAATGAATGAAAACATGTTATATGTAAACATAAATTCATCATCATTATCCACTCAGATCTTCTTACTGTTTTAATTATTTAATGTCACATATCAGCTAAGGAACAAAAACAAAACAGAAAAAAAAATCACTTAAGACACATGGAGCCATCATTCTAGACACTATTTATGCTGCCTGGCAGGAAATACACTGGTTGAGATGTATGTAGGTGAAATTTTGAGGCCAGATTTACTGTATGAAATTCAAAAAATAACACAGTTCATTGTTGCAGACTGACACACATTTCCAGATGATTGTGATATTAGATGAGAAGGATGAAATCTAATATGTATTAGTAGCTTGACAAAAAACTTATTATTATTGGGGCAGATAGAAACATGCATTTGTGATTTTAAAAAAAGTGCTTCAAGTCTGTAATGTCGGACTGGCTTCATGCCGTGTTTCCTTTTTTATACCAAACATTGTAAACAGAAAAGTTGTAAATCTTCCATTGATATCGAAAACACTTAACAAAAAGAAATGTATTATTCTGTTGTCTGTCCTTTTGTATGATTTGTACTTTGACTGAAAAATATGTATCTAGTTTATCTACCTTAGTGTTTCAGATGTATCACAGTAAAGCAGGCTTAAAAATATTAGCCACAGTGCACATGAAATCTAGAAGGTATTTCACTTCATGGTAGGCTGCAGTCTGGCCTAGAAAGACCTGAGCCCCATCCTCTCTTCTTCATAGAATTCTGTGTATATTTCATATGACCATTGGTGGTGCATTTGTACTTGGTACCTCAAAAGTTTATTTATTTATTTATTTTTAAATTTATTTATTAAAAGTAGGCATTTAATACTTTAAGGTATTTAATACCAACAAATACTGGTATACTATATTGATGTAGTATACCAGTATACTAGAATACTATATTTATATTGATCTTTTTATCTTTGAAGAAGATAAAAGCCCATTTATACCAGGTTTCCCTGCTTGTTTCTCAGCTATCTTTTGCCTGGGCAGTCACCACATTTTCCAGGAGTTCACTTTTTATGATTTCTTACATATTGTTATTGCACACTGGAACATTTCATAAGAACTATATCTCAGTAAATAATACGGTAAATTAATAATAGGTGCCACTGGTGAAGCTGGTTTGATACTGAGCTTGGATTACTGTCTATGTGACGTTTTTCATGGTCAGTTCTGAAGCATGCACAGTGCTGAAATTTGCTTAGTTTTGTGGATGATCAATACAGTATGATTTTAGAATATAAATATTATGCAGTGTTGTGTGAATTTTGACCAACATGCATTATGATTTGTGACATGCTTCAGTGGTGTAACATTCCAACTGGACTATTCCAGTTGATGGAACACACTATAAAAGGTGTGTGTATGTGTTGCATGGTTTTTAGCAAACACATAAATTTTTCCCAATAGGTTTAAGCTTGTGGAATAGGAAACATGATAATGGAAATATTTTTAAAATGTTTTAAGAAATATTATAAATGTTTGTTGGGAAATACATTGAAAAATTAAATTGGGAAAAGCTGTATATATGTTTCAGTACACATAATGGCCCGCCATGGATGATAACTATCATATCACAAGGACTTCAATTCCCAGAATACATCACAGCCTAAAAATATGGCCACCATGGACTACAACTCCCAACCCAACACACAGGCACATTCATAAGTTAGGAAAGTTATAACTATGGATCTGTGAGACCTAAGGATGACCATAACTATGGTCTAAATAGGATGATAACCTTCATTCGGCCCTCTCTCAAGACCTTATGTAAATAAAGTCATGCCCATGACCCTGGAAGCAGAACATAAGACACTTAAAAAAGCGGGTTAAACGTCTAGCTCATTCTCTTACCTTCAATGCCCCAGTGTTCAGAGCGACAAGGATAGTGATGGTCATCCTACTGTCTCATAGCTCCATAGTTATATTCATAACTTAAGATCTGTTTTGACCTCACTCTGATCATCACTACGGTCTAAATAGGATGACTCATGTCAACAGGATTGTGAGGAACTATAGAATCCGAACTATTCCCACCTCGCTGGGCAACAGACCTTAAAACTGCAGTGCTGACATGTGTTGCAATAGTTACGTCAACTCTGTAAAATTTTGCAAACATACATGGTGTAGACCTGGTGCACAAATTTCCCTCACAGGAACTCCTTTTAGGGCAGCCCATGAAGTAGCTACACTTCTGGTTAAGTGGGCCCATATTTCCATTAGAACTGGCAACCCTCTTTCCATATAAGCATAGGAAATAACATCAACCAACAAACCAATGTGATGAACATTGCTTAGAAAGTGACAATCCTAGTCTGGCCTTTCCATAGCAAACAAAAAGCCGAGAATGAGACTTCCCCAAAGTTTGATTAAAATTTACATAGGTGCGTAATTCCCTTACTGGACATATGGTGAACAAACTCTGCTGTTCTGCCTGTGAAGAAGAAGGGGGTTCAAATTGAGCTACCTCCAGAACTTGATTTCTGGACTTAGGATTAAGTACTTTTGGTAAAAAGGCAGGGTTGGGCCAGGGTTGGGCCAGGGTGTCACCCTTGTGCCATCTGGCCTCCAACGTAAACAATCATCACTAATGGATAGAGAACACAATTCTCCTACCCTTTTAGCAGATAAAGCACATAGCCAAGAGAAAAGCTGTCTTGAGAATCAAAGCTTTTAAGTCTGCATCAGCCATAGGCTCATATGCGGGCTTAATGAGAGAGTCTGGTATGAAAGGCAAAACTCAATTTTTTACCCGCAAAGTGCGATTTGGACACAATTCACTAGTTCCCTTCAAAAACTGACATACCAAGGGATGTTGGACTATTGACTGGCCATCAACTCCCCCATGAGATGCTGAAATAAAGCGTAAACCTTGATTGTACTGGATGCTTTGCCCTGATCCAGTTGAGACTGCAGGAATCTAAGGACAAGTGGCACAGAGCAGGTTCTTGGATCCACATTCATGCCTAAACAGCATTATGAAAAAATTCTCCACTTTATGGAATAATTAACATGAGTAGATGCGGCTTTGGCATTATCCAATGTCTCACGTACAGTTTCATCTAGCTTTTGAGGGACTTTTGAGGGACAGGTCTTCCTCTGGAAGACCTGTGAAATCAGAGGAAAGGGGGGGAAAGCATATAATAAGCCTGTCTGCCACTCCTGTGACATCCAGGCCTAAGCTGCCTTCTTGTACTGTAAGGGAGTACCATCCCAGGCAATGGATCATCTCCCTGGAGGCAAAAATATCTCCCTGAGCTGTCCCGTATAGGGCTCAAATTTGGGCTACTACCCATGTGTGTAACAAAATGTCGGCTGCTCTGTTTGTCACCCCCAGGATGTGGATTGCTCTCAGTGAGGACAGCTGTGGCCATGTCCATGTCGGCAGATCCGTTGCCACCTGGAGACAGCTTAGTGATTTCGTCCCACCCTGGTAATTTATGTGGTAAACTGCCAAGGTACTTTCTGTTCTCACAGCCTGTCAGTGATCTGTTATTGTCACTGATCTTCTGTGAAGAAGATTGGCTAGTGGGGTTCCCCTGTGGAGGAAATCCTTTTCCCTCCAATGGAGTAAGGTCTGTATGCAGCATGCAGGCCTATTAGGATGAAGATGAAAAGGATTTAACCATCTCTGTATCGGGCGTGTCCTCAGCAGGCCTAAGGGAATCACCACTGACGCTGCCGCCATCAGTTCTACCAGTTTCTGAACCCTGTGAGCTGTCACAAGCTTCCCCTTCTGGAAGTGACTTAATGCCTTCTCTAGGCTGTCTATTCTCTGGGGAATGAGACATGCTTCAATTGTTATGGAATTGAAATATAACACCATTAATTTAACCTGCTGTTGCAGCTGGAGACTGCTCTTCTTCCAGTTTACCATGAACCCCAGGAACAGAATATGAGCTAGTACCTCCTACATGTTCCTGATAACCTGCTCTACAGAAAGACCACAAATGAACCAGTCATCCAGATATGCAGGATTTTGATACCCTGCAACTGAAGGGGAGCTAAGGCAGCTGAGATCATCCGAATAAAAACTCTCTATGCCAAAGACAGGCCAAATGGTAGAATCCAATACTGAAAAGCATGGCCTTGAAAAGCAAAGTGGAGAAAAGGCCTATGTTATGGACAAATTGGAATGTGGAAATATGTGTCTTTTAAGTCCAGGGATGTGAACCATTCTCCTTCCCATATGGAATGCATTGCCATCTTTGCATGAATCATTTTGAATGGAAGAATTTTTAAGTACTGGTTGAGGAACCTGAGATCAAGAATGGGACGATGGCCATCATCTTTTTTTTTTTGGAACTATGAAATAGGTTTAATAAGGTTTTATAGAATGCTATCCATTGAAGGGCACCTTTGTGTTTGCTCCTTTTTTGTAAAAGAGCTTCACCTCTTCCATCTATAATGTCTCAAACAGTGGGTCCTTGACAATAGTCATTTCATTAGTTTGCTTCTTATGGCCACTGGCAAAGAGATTTGTGCCAGCCATATCTGACTACGACATAAAACAGCCGAAGACATAGCCTCCCTCACATCGCATGTCAATTGTGTGTGAACTGCCAGAACAAAAACAACAAGATTCTTAGAATCCTGGTCATCCACACCTACTATTTTCCTTAGAGCTGCTAAGAGGATAGCCAAAGTATTGCCTGTTTGAGCTAAAATGATAAATGGCGCACTTATATAGCGCTTTTATCCAAAGTGCTTTACACTGCGTCTCATTCACCCATTCACACACACACACTCATACACCAATGGTAGCAGAGCTGCCATGCAAGGCACTAACTTGCCATCAGGAGCAGCTTGGGGTTCAGTGTCTTGCCCAAGGACACTTCAGCATGTGCAGACATGCGGGCCAGGCATCGAACTACGATTAGTAAAGAACCCACTCAACCAACTGAGCCACAGCCGCCCCCACCCCGCACATGCAGCAGCATTAAAAGATTGTGAGATCAGATGGTCAGTTTTTGCACACTCCTTCCTGGGACAGCGAGGGTTAGCAGATGCACAGGCAAGTCCCAGAGCAGTCCATGATGCTATGGCTTGTTCTACTGGTGGCATGTCCCTCAGTTTCTGTTGGGAAACGGGCATTGGCCATCCGTGTACAGCCTGCATTGAATTGAGGCTTCTGAGATGGTTTCTACAATGCTGTATTATTATCTGTATTATATCTTTGCTGCATTAATACTCGAATAACAAGAGTATTCACTGGAAAATCCTCCTTCACTGCCGATTCCTCATCCACTTCAGCGGAATCCGAATGGGGTTCCTCCCATTGGGTCCCTCCTTTTGACAGGTGTGTATTATCGAACAGAGAGTGGGGAGCAAGAAGAGATAATACATCAACATCTTCTGCCCAGGTGGAGGAATGCATTCCTGACCAGGAAGTAGTGATGTTGAGAATGAATGAAGCGCTTCAACTCTGTCCATCCTCTGCAATAAACCGTGAATAGCTGCCAGGATCTCTAGTTGAGTGTCTGTGATGCCACCGTTTGCTGGTGGAGCAGAAGTTGTGTATTTAGGTACTTTAACCACCCTCTCACGGCTGGATCTGTGCGTGGCATCATGACGATCATGTGAGCGCTTGTGAGAACGTTTCTTGTGAGAATGTCCATAGCTGATTGACAAAATCTGCAGCACTGAGAGGCCATGATACCCTGTCACACCAGGTAAGGCCCACACAATCCCACTGACTGCGGACAGCAGTGAAGTTTAATCAAGCCCACACAAAGCAATAGGCCCGCACCAGTACACAAATGTACCTAGCAGGCCTCTATCAAACCCCAATGGCTGCGAACAGTGATATGGAGCACAAAAAGGGCAACAATACTCATGAAGATTTTGCAATGAAGTATATTCACTAGGTTTAACTGATGGATACTCTGAAAGAAGGCTGAAATGAACCATAATATTGCATGGCTAGTATGTTACAAACTAGCCTCAGAATATCAGAATAATGCAATAAAACTCATCACAATTTACAGGCACATACAGCATGAATTGAGTGAGGTACCGAATAATAATACGAAAAATATGCAAGAAAAGACCACAATTCATAGGGACACAAGGCACCTGCACTACCTGGATGATGAATTGAATGGTGACTAAACAATATTGATTCAGTTCCTACCTGTACCAGGTCTCTGAGGTGAGAACGGTAAAGAGAACAAAGTGTACTTTAACCCTCTTTTATAAGTGTGTGATGTTCCGCTTCATGGCATGACTTTGTTTACATAAGGTCTCAAGAGAAGGCGGAACAAAGGTTATCATCCTATTTAGACCATAGTGACGGTCAGAGTGAGGTCGAAACAGATCAAATCTTTGGAGTTCTAATCACACACACCTGTTGCCTATTACACACACACACACACACACACACACACACATACACACACACACACACACTCTCCACCCGTTTTTAAGAGACTTTTCATATACAAATGCTCAGTAGTTTTTGTCTTTGTCGTTATCAAGCCATTGTCTGTTATTGCTTCTTTGGTTTTTGATTCTGTGTGTTCTTGATTCCGATTTTCTGCCAATCGTTTTTTAATCTGTTTGTTGATCGCCTGACCCTTGCCTGATTACTGTTTACGATTTTGCTCTATGATTTGGCTTTTTGAAGTTTCATTAAAGCTGCCTTACCTGCAATTGCTTCACTCTGATCCTCCATTACATGACAATAACCCATTGGGAATGTCCATTACTAAACCTTCTCCAAGATGGAGATAGAGTTTGCTACCTTATAAAACCACAGCAATTTCATCGATCTCAACACTACAGCAAGTTGAAATTTTCAAGCTACTCCTCTGTAATTAGATGAATACATGGATGGATAGATGGATGGATGGATGAATGGATGGATGCAAATTTTGCCACTATAATAGACACAAAATATTAAACACAGAAAATAAAGACACCTAATCATGTTTGCACAGTGCAGAGGCATCAATATACAGGTAAGACAAATTGCAAAATATTTGTAGGATGTAAAGTTATGGGTTTAGTGTGAAGGTAGATTCATATTTGTACAAAAACCTAAATGGGTGCAAGAATTAGACAAAAATTAAGCAAGTTGGTAATTAGTTCATGATGACATTTTCCCCACACATTACGACAGCCTTGGGGCACGGGTGGCCCAGTGGTAAAGGCTCTGGGCTACTGCTCTGAAGGTAATGAGTTCAAGCCCTGGCACTGCCAAGATTCCTCTATCAGGCTCTTGAGCAAGGTTCTTGACATGCTTTGCTCCATGGGAGCTTAATCATGGATGACCTTATATTCTGACCCCAGCTTCCTAACAAGCTCTATGCAAAGCAAAGAATTTCACTCTGCTGTACTTGTTTATGTGAGATTACAGGCTATTTTCCTGCTATCTTCTTCATTGTTTGGTCTGAAAAACAGGAGCAGGATATGAGGCATTCCTATACTGCTTGGAGAAAGCATTCTGAAGTATGCAGAAATTATCCCCAATGCTTCCTTAAACACCTTGGTGCAATGGGCAGAAATTTTCAGAATTGACTACCTTCCTCTTCTCTGTTCCTGCCTTCACTGAGTTTAGACTCAGTCCTGTGATGTGCTAGCCTTCCTGACAAGTTTATTAAAGCACTTGCCATCCCCTGCAGTGATGCTGCCCCTTCAACTGACCACAGAATAGAAAAAGATGCTTGCCACAATAGACTGACAAAATTGCCCCAGTAGGTGCTTCACACACTGAACTGAGCCTCCTTGGAAATAAAAGCTTGGGCTTGCCTTCCTTGTACAGTGCTAATTAATCATTTGAAGTGTGGAAAGATGTTCTTGTATAGTGGTTAGTATTTGTTATGGCTGCAGAAGTACCTGTTTGATTTTGAGTCAATTTGGGGGACATGGTGGCTCAATGGTTATGGCTTTGTGCTACTGATTAGAAGGTTGTAAATCCAAATCCTAGCACCACCAAGCTGCTACTGTTGGGTTCTTGAGCAAAGCCCTTAACCCTCAAATTACTCAGTTGTATCCTGTCTCAATTCTAAGTCACTTTGGATAAAATGAGGATGCTCAGGACCTCATTTTGCCTGGTGGGAATAAAGATTTGGATTCTGTGAGACCAAGGGGATGATGATTACCAGTGTTGTATAATGAAGGAAGGCTGGGGAATAAGGGAGAGAGAATAGCCATGAACTTTGCAGGAATCAGCTACTCCAGAGGTCTATTTATCATAAAACTCTGTCTGCGTTACCTTGAAAGGTTAGACACAAACAGAGGTAGGCTTTGTCCTTTATTTTAGATTTGTTGTTCTAGTTGAAAGGAAGCAGGTATAATCAGCAGCTTTATTATGACAAAATGTCAAAGACAATCCTGTTCTCTTGTGCAAGAAGAGGAGCAAGATAATATATTCAAATAGGATTGCTTATTTTCAGTTTATCCATTATAGCATTCACTATTTTAAGTTTCATTTTCTCTCTGATGTCTTTACTCAGAGTCTAGGTATTAGAGCAGACATAAATAACTGGAGGCAACAATATCTGTTATGTTATATATAATGGATTCTGTTTCCCGGTTTAGAAATAATAATTCAAGGTGACTTGAATTATGTCCAGTCTTGATGTCTTAATATTAAACAATTCCATGACCAGGATGCCTGAAATGACCAGTCATAACCTTTGCTGCCTAGTAGTAGACGAATTACTGTCACATGGGGCAGTGGTCAAGATGGACAAGAGTGGATTACTCTCACAGATAAATTCCTTGATTGTATTGCCTAGATCTGTGATGGATTGCTTTTATATTGGGTAAATAACTCTCAGAAATAGATTCCATGCTTCTGAAGGATTGCCTGGTGGTTTGCGCTCAGAAGCGTTACTCCATGACTGGTGTTGCTTGCTCGCTCTCCGTCTGAGATGTGGCTTGAATGGCTTTAGCTCACAGCATTATGATGTCTGGGAACTTTTCCAGGTGGCAGTACAGATTACTGTATAATAAAATCCTTATATAGCCATGAATTATGGCTATATCTACAGTTCATGCCTGTAAGTTATTGGACAGTGACATAAGGTTTTTATTTGTTTTACCCTGCACATTGGATTGTAAATGAAAATATTATGGTTATATTAATGATATACACCTAAAAATAAAAAAAGGTGCTTTAATCAATGATCCATATACGAATCACAATACTGTATAACACTGTACAAGCAAACAGAAATTTTGTTTAATACTGTTTATGCCAAAAAGTGCAGGTTGTCATGTTACTAAAAAAGTGCAAAGACTTCTGTCCTGAAGACTTTCTTTCATGTCAGAAATTTTAAGTTACATCTCTGACAAAGTACTGACACCGGAGACTCCTTACATAACACTAAATAACTGTTTCCTCACAGAACCTTACCATATAATTTATACACCATAGAGGTCCCTCTATAAATTGTTTTGTTAAAAATGATAACATATTAGAATGAGCACATTAATATAAACCTTGCAGTCAGAGTTACTGTCCAAAATAAATTGATTCATGGTATAACACAGTATGTTGTAATTTCCCAGGTCAGTATAAAACAGAGGCTACTACATGTTCCACTGTTTTCATCCTGTTTACTTTAGGAATCTGCAACGGGTTTGAAGAGACAGTTGTGTACCTGCAACAAGTCGTTTTTTGTCATCTTTCATTTTAAATTACAATGTCTGTATTTAATACTTCAACAGGATATTATGCATTTATGCCCCTGAGTGTAAATAAATGGTAATACTGTCAGAAATTCATAAAAATGGTAAGAGATTAAACTGGGGGAAAAAAAAAAAAAAAAATCCATTTTAAAATTTGGGTGGTTAATAGTGCAGGAAGTAGGAATGCTGTACAGTAAAACTGATATATTGCATCATTACATCTTTTTTATGGATTCTATATTGTACCATGATAAAGTCAAGACTGACATTCCTCTTGCTGCTTTATTCTACATTCAGTATGAAATTCTGAATACAGTTAACTTTCCAAAACACACATTTTTACACAGATCTGCCTATAACTCTTGGCTTTCATCACCCTATTCTCATGCTGTTTGTGTAACTAGGACCTGCTCAGTAGCAAGCTCAGGTTCTTAGCTGTGATTCGTTTCAGCTGAGCTCTGGCTCGGCTTTCACGCATAACTGTAGCATTACTTAGGTATTTGGCCTTCCTCACTAAGTTGGTGTGGTTTTGCACCAGCTTCCAAGTGTAGAAATATGCATGGACCATTTGTAGGTGGTGTGCTGTATTTTGAGCTCCTTTCAGTATTTAGAGTTCATAAATGTTGATTTAGAAACGGTGTGGGATTTTTAATAGTTCACTCTGCCTTTATCCAGACCACTCTTTTCCTTTATATAATTTCCGTCACACAGTGTAAAAAAAATGAAAAGTAAAAGGCTGCCTCGATCAATTTCAGTCCTTGTTGTCTGCACTTTATAAATGGATGTTTACAAAAAACAATGGCAGACTGACCTAGTTTCTCTTGCCTGAATTTGAGACATGGGGGAAAAAAAACATGCCTCCCTGGGAGATTTGTTGGAGTTGTTTCAGAAGTGCTATTCAGTAAATCTGGGGGATTGGTTTGCCTGTCAGGTTTACACTCTGTACAGATCCCATTCAGCAAATCAGTGAGCTTCACTAAGCTGTCATTCATGTCTGTTACAATGTTACTGCCAGCTGAAATAACAGAGATTAGTGAAGCCATTTTCACTTAGCCCACCATTAAAACTGTCTGATGAAAGTCGGAAGAACTTTCTAATTTTTTGATAATTGGTAGATCACTGACGTGCGTGTGGATGTTGATGAATTATGATTTCCAAGGCACAGCATACAGTAGCCTTCATATGACTGCTGTTGACACAGAGTAGCCTTCATATGACTGCTGCCCCATGGGAGTCAGAAAAACGTCTGGGTTACGCATGTAACCCTGTTCCCTGAGAAGGGAACGAGACGTTGCATTTAGCATAACACTATGGGAGCGCCTCTCGCGCATGACCGGCATCTGAAGCTTGTGTAAAATCATGCCTATTTATAGGCCTGCCATGATCAGGTGACGTGGCAATTAAGCGCGTCGCATGATATAAATATGGCACCTGTGAATCGCGCCATCAGCCTCTATTATCTGAAGTGAAGACGCAATTCACAGGCCTGCCCTGGTATGAAAAAGCTACGCAACGCCTCATTCCCTTCTCAGGGAACAGGGTTACATGCGTAACCCAGATGTTCCCTTTTTAAAGGGAACTCCAACGTTGCGTTTAGCATAACACTATGGGAACAAGAATACCCACTCTGTCATACCGAGGGTACGGCCTGTTCAAAAAGACCCAAGCCCGAGGGTCACTGCAAGACACTCGAGCCTGGGGTGGAATGAATATCCAGGCTGTAATAACGAATGAATGTGTGTGGCGTCGACCACCCTGCAGCAGCACACACATCCTGTAAGGATACCCCTTTGGACAAAGCCTTCGCGGAGGCAACCGCCCTAGTGGACTGAGCCCTTATGCCCAGAGGCGTAGCGAGACCACGCGCCTCATAAGCAATAGAGATTGCTTCCACTATCCAATTAGAGATGCGCTGCTTTGACACAGCATCACCCCTACTGTCGCCGCCAAAGCAGACCAGCAGCTGCTCCAACTTACGCCACTGGCCGGAGCGGTGGACATAAGTACAGAGAGCCCTTACTGGACACAGCAGGTGCATTCTCTCTTGTTCCGGTGTGGGGAATGGAGGAGGGCAGAAAGGCTGCAACACCACAAGGTGGTGGGCATAGGATACAGGAAGGCATTGGCTAATCCAGGGGCAAAGTCAAGGCAGGAAGGGTCAACAGAGAGAGCTTGTAGATCTCCTACTCGCTTGAGAGATGTCAGGGCCAGCAGAAGAGCTACATTTAGAGTCAGAAGCTTCTCAGAGGCTGACTCTAAGGGCTCAAATGGGGCCCCTGACAGACCTTCCAGGACCACAGAAAGGTCCCAGGAAGGAATGCGCGGCCTGCAGATCGGCCTCAGCCGCCTGACATCACGCATGAACCTCGAAGTTGTGTTGCCCCACAGAGGCTCCATCAACAGGGGCATGGCTGGCCAAAATGGCGGCCATGTAAACCCTGATTGTAGAAGGCGCCCAGCCCGCTGAGAAATGTTCTTGTAAGAACTCCAGGACTGTAGCTATTGCGCAGTTCACTGGGTCTACAGAGGATCCCTGCGGTTGGGAATCTCCCAAGGAGTGCCATCTAGCAGGGATATTATCTCTGAGAACCATATTCAAGCTGGCCAATAAGGTGCTACTAGCAGCATACATAGACTGTCTTGGCAAATTCTCGCTAGAACTTGTGGGAGCAGAGCGATGGGGGGGAAAGCGTACAGATGTGATCTCGGCCACATGTGCACCATGGCGTCCAGCCCTAATTGTGCAGGAGGAGTGAGGGCGAACCACAGCGGGCCGTGTGTTGTCTCCTCGGAGGCGAACACATGCAGTCCCACTTGGCCAAACCTCGTCATATGGACTCCACCACTTGTGGATGGAGCCATCAATTCCTGGGCCTCAGCCCCTGCCTCAACAGGATGTCTGCCCCCATATTCCCAGAATGTACATTGCACTCAATGACAAACTTTCCTTCTGCCCAGAGAAGAATTAGTCGTGCCTGCCTGAACAGGGGGCACGGACATAATCCTCCCTGGTGGTTAATATATGAGACCACCAGTGTGTTGTCTGTAAACACATGGTGACTTTCAGTGGAATTTCAGTGATAGAAATATGGCCCACATTTCTAGGCAATTTATATGCCGCTCCAGATAAGGGCCGCACCAGAGACCGTGAGCCGGACAGCTGTCTAAGACCGCGCTTCAGCCCGTGAGGGCGGTGTCTGTCATTACCGTCTTGCGCTAAGGAGACACCCCTAGAGTGTGAACCAAGGCTAGAAACCGGGGACACTCAAATTCCCAGAGCACGAAGGCATCACCGTGTCACACTGATTATTCTCAGAGGTTTCGTCCTTGGATGAAACCCCCAACTTCTCAGCCACATCTGAACGGTCTCCTGTGCAATAAGCCCATAAGTGCCAATAGTCTCCCAAGATCCAGCTTTATCTTGTTCAGTGTTGATAGGATTGACCCTACGCATGTTGGGGATAGAAACGCCCTCATCATAGTAGAATCCTTATAACCCCTAGAAAAGTTGTCCATGCACTGGGGAAAGCATACTTTTCTGAGATTCAACCTGAGCCCCAAGCTCTTCATGTGGGCGAGAACATCTCGATGTTGAACCGCCAGTTCCCTGGATCGTGCTAGAATTAACCAGTCATCCAGGTAGTTTAGTACACGGATGCCCTGGAGTCACAATGGAGCCAGAGTGACATCCATGCACTTTGTGAAAGTGTGAGGGGATAAAGCTAGCGATATTTCTGTGTGGAAATATGCACCTTTTAGATCTATCGTCACAAACCAGTCTTTAAACTGAATCCATGGAACGATAAGTTTGGGCATCAGCATCTTGAACCTGTATGTCCGAAGAGTACAGTTCAGATGACGCAGATCTAAAATTGGCCGCATACTCCTATTTTTTGCGGACCAGGAAATAACGGCTGTAAAACCCCCCTCCCTTAGGGAACGGGGTACATGTTCTATGGCCCCTTTGTCCAAGAGGGATCTTATTTCCTACGCTAACATCGGGCTCTTGTCTATGCTGACTACTGTGGTGAGCACACCTCTGAACCGGGGGGGTCGAGCTATAAACTGGACCCGGTAACCCTTTTCTACGGTAGACAGAACCCATGGAGACACATTTGGCAGTAGTTTCCACACTGCCAGATGGTCTTTTAGTGATGTTAACTATTCCACATTCTAT
The DNA here is from genome assembly GCF_023375685.1 of Ictalurus furcatus. Taxonomy (NCBI): domain Eukaryota; kingdom Metazoa; phylum Chordata; class Actinopteri; order Siluriformes; family Ictaluridae; genus Ictalurus; species Ictalurus furcatus. The sequence goes on from NC_071261.1 coordinate 24,799,240, forward strand.
TGGAGGGAATGCATCAGATTTTCATTGCCCTGTGACAGCTTGCTGACCAGAGAACACTGAAAACTTGGGACCACCTTAGCTAGGGGAGGCCCTACAGTAGCACTAACTGCCCTAACAACCGCATGTCCCCTGATACGTCCCTCCACGGTCCCTCAGGACCGCTCTTCTTTGCCTGCTTGGCCTTTATGACCCTTCTCAGATCAGGCCTAGTAGTAGGCCGCAACTATGGCCACCCGGTTCCCCTGGCTGTCTGCAGGGGCTGGCGGGCTGCCATACTCGACTTCTGGGTCTCCCTCGCACTCGTGAACTCGGGACAACAGGGAAGGAACTGGCTGAATGCCGCCATATGTCGAGCTCACTCAGCAGGTCTGCTTGGTAGGCCTGCAACACTGTCATTGTCTGCAGTGACCCATATGCAAGACTACTACCGCATAGGCCTTACCCACCAATGCCATGGTGGCCTTATACGGTGGCTTGGATGGCAAAACAGGCCCCCCCTAATTACCTGCCTTCGATGGAGAGAGGTATCTCACAAGTGCCGCCTCCTCCTTCAGCATAGCTAAATAGCCATGCCGTTCATTTCCCACAATGGCCGAATAATCCAACATCATGGGGTTATAATTATGGCTTATGCATAGTTTTCCCCCAGAAGCCTGATATTTTTTCATTCACTTCTGGAAGAAAGGGGAGTTTCTGTAGTGTGATGGATTTAGTTTCACTGGGGAGAAAAAGATTCATCCAGCCTTAGTAATCACTTCAAGCAGCTTTTTATATGCTGCTCTCAGTTTTTAGCACATCCTTCTGGCTACTCGGAGTCAGAGAGGAATTATTACTATTATTTTTGTGGGGTCCCCCCCCGCCCCCCCTTTTGGCTTTCCATAGCGGAAGGAGGAGTCGCGACGCGAGCTCCAAAATCCAGCGGAGAGCCGAACCCGGAAGACAGAGCAAGAGATAGAGCAGTACTCATCTCCGGCTCCTCTTCCGGATCCATAAGAGATCCCCCGAACCTGAGACGGCTAGCTGCCTCGGCAGCAGCCGGCCCAGATCCGCGAAGCTCTGAAACCCAACTCAATTCGGCTTCCGAGAAGAGCACGAGTCGTGAGCCGAGCTGCTTAATGTAGGCATTACCATGCACAGCCATCTCGAGGCTGCCATCGCATGCTACATCCCTAGACACTTCACCCAGAAAGTGTGCACTACTCCCCATGATGAAACGGGAGCAAGCCGTAACACACTTCCTGAATTCTCTCACTCATATTTTTCTCTCTCGCTCATTCCTTTTTTTTTTATCTTTTTTAAAGGGATAGAAAAGTTCTGAGATTTTGAGAAAAGATAGCGATGAAATTAAGCATCTTTTTGTTTCTTTACACAAACAACTGACATGCAGTCTTTCACTGAAGATAATAAAGGCTGATGGCGCGGATCACAGGTGCCATATTTATATCACACGACGCGCTTAACTGCCACATCAACTGATCATGGCAGGCCTACAAATAGGCATGAGTTTACACAAGCTTTAGATGCCGGTCGCGCGTGAGAGGCGCTCCCATAGTGTTATGCTAAACGCAGCGTCGAGGTTCCCTTTGAAAGGGAACTCTATTTTTCACCTTGATGAACTTTATTTCTCTCTCTCTCTCTCTCTTTCACACTCTTTCTGTCCTTTTTTACTGCCTCTCTGTCTGTCTCTTGGTCTGACTCTCTCATTCTCTGACTCTCTCTCTGCTTCTGTCTTGTTCTTTCTGTCGGTCTCTCATTCACTCTGTCTCTTTCACTCTTTTTCTCTGTGTGTGTGTGTGTGTGTGTGTGTGTGTGTGTGTGTGTGTGTGTGTGATTTCCGTGGTCAATTTCAAAAAGCCAGTGAAATATCTCTTTAGCTTGCATCATCATTAGAGATGCTCAGCTATATGGTGGCATTACACTTCAAAGCAAAGCTGATCTTTTGAAGGAAGCGTTTTGCCTCTGGTATTGTATAGCAGGTAAGGATATTTCAACTTGTGAGAGTTCAGCACACGGATGTGGTTTTCTCACTTTCTCTTTATTGGAACTACAAAGAGACACTCAGGTACATTATTATTATTATAGTTGTTATTATTATTATTATCAGGTGTACTAATATTACAACTGATTTTCCACAACTCTACACATTTCATGTTACCATACATTTCCTGTGTCAAGTCAATTAGGGTATCTACTTTATTTTCATACGAGGTAATTTCAAAATAATAGAATAAAAGACAGATTCCTTATAGCGTTTATTTACTATATCAGATTTACAGTGGGTCAGAAGTTTACACACACTTTGTTAGGATTTAGTGGGATTCCCTTTTAGTTGCTTGAACTTGAATCAAATGCTTGGGGTAGCCTTCCATAGGCTTCTCGTGATACTTTCCCAGAATTTTTGCTCATCCCTCCTGACAACAATGTTTTAACTTTCTGGCTGATGTCTTGAGGTGTTGCTTCAGTAATTTTAAATAATCCTCCTTCATCATGATGCCATCTATTTTCTGAAGTGCACCCTTCCTGAAGTCCCTCTCCAGAGAAACACCCCACAGTATGTTGCTGCCATCCCCATGTTTCATAATTGGGATGGTGTTCTTTGGATTAAAATCTTCACTCATACATACGTAGCACTGAACATTATGTTCAAACAGTTCAGTTACTGTTTAATCTGACCAGAGAACACTCTTCCAAAAGGCTAAGTATCTTTCCTGGTGATCACCTGCGACATCTTTCAGGCTATAGTGATGTAGAACCTCTTAATTGTGGTTATATGTACTTTGGTACCTGATGTCTCCAACTCCTTCACCGGTTCCTTTGTTGTTGTCTTGGGGTTCAGTTGAACCTTTTGGACCAAAGTTCATCCTACCTGAATGATGAAGTGTCTGTGCGCACCCAAGATTTTTATATTTGCATACAATTGTTCATGCAGATGCTTGCAGATGCTTTCATTTTTTTGGTCATTACTTCTAAAGTGGAAGATCCACAATTTATTTAGGTCTTGGCTGAGTTGCTTGGATTTTTTCATGGTATTAAGGGCAAAAAGGCACTGGCCGTAATGGGAAGCCATTTTACAGCAACAGGTGTGCTCCCAATTAACTCCTGACTATGACAGAAGCTGTTAAAAGTCATTGCATCAATTTTCTGGAATCTTCCAGACTGTTTAAAAAGACAGTCAACTTGGTGTATGTAAACTTCTGACTCGCAAGAATTTTGACCTAGTGAATTAAAGCAGAAATAAATTTCTCTCTAAAATCACCTCTGATGTGAACAAAGTAGATACCATAATTGATTTGCTAAAAGAAATATATAGCAAATGTGAAATGTATGAAGATGTGAAAAGCTTATTTGATATCTTTAGCCTAGGTGTATGTAAACTTTTGGACTCAAATGTAAATGCTTTGAATCATATGAATTTTTACGATTCAAACTAAAAAAATCCTTTCAGGGCCTTTAGTAGCTCGGATACAGCTGCTGGGAACATCTGCCAAGGCTTGGCGGCATTTCTGGGCTCTTGGCTCTGAAAGCTCATTGTCTCTGAGAGCTCAGTGGAGCTGAAAGTGATGGGAGGGACATAGTGTGAAAGAGCTGCTGACTTCACATCTGTTACTATCCCTCGTCCCTCTCAGTCTGCTCCCTCCGGTGCGGCCTTGTCTGACAGCACACAACCTCTGTGCTTTCCACCTTTTGAGTACAACCTTTGAACTCCTATTGTTTGGATTTTGGGGTCATTACATAAATTCTCAGACCATGTGTGTGTCTCTGTGTGTTTAAGTAAAGAAAACAACATGATGACACATGCTGTTATAGGAAAATAATCAACAGGTGGGTGATGTGATGCTATCCAATGCAAAGCGGAGTTACTGATACCTCCCCATAGATGATTATTTTCCAATAACAGCGCATCCTGAAGTGTTTTATTTTTCTTATAGCACAGTAATTTGCCAACAGTTACACATTTTAATTTATTAATGAACAACATGCCATGTTTTTTAAACAGTTAATAAGACTACAAAAATAAACACTTATTTGGAAAATCTGCCGTACAAGTCCCTGTGTGAGCACTCACTATAGAAACAATAATGTATTAGAATGAGAGCATTAATATAAACCTGTGATTTGAATTACAGCCAGCAGTATTGTAGAGCTGCTTTTATAGAAAATGAATTAACACCTTCTGACCAATCAGACTAAATCTTCTGTTTGTAATTATAAGATCTGCTGCTAACAACCCTGTTGTCATGCCAAATTTTTAAGGAATCCTCCTTTACACCACCTATTAAGCCTGTATAAATTTCTAGTACACTTCATCTCAACCATGTCAGTGTAAGACACAACATATAGACAGTGACTAACTACAACTCAAATACTTTCCTCACCTGATTAATGACTTCCAGTATAGCAAGAGTATTTTGCTGGCGTCAATATTTCCCAGCACTTCTGAGATGTCCTTCTGACGTGGCGGTTTATGCATCATGCTGAATTTTGACTTGAGTGTGTTAGATAGTGATTACATCATTTGCTGCCCAAAGAGTCAGTGCTTACTGAGCCAGGAGCCGTTTGCTTGTGTTGCCACAATCAGACTGCAGGGAAATCAGCTGCAATAGCCTTGCCTTTAAGGAAATCAGGTGTGTGTTTCATCTGATCTCTAGCATTAATATAAGTACAATTTTTTTGCATTGAGTATCCTCACTTGTGAAACACGTGGGCTTATCAGCTGTACAGCTCCAGCTAATACTGTAAATGTAAAAGCAGTGGTATTCTTTCTTTTTTTCTTGCTTGTGTTTTTGCTTCTCGCCATCACTGTGCCCTTCAGTCAAGTCTTCACTCATTATAGTGAGCTGATACTAGTTTAAAAACAGAGGGGGCTTATGGGAAACTGACCACATGGACTCCCATGAATACCTGATCCGGGACTGTATTAAAGTTAAAGATTGACATCTTCACAAAGATATATTACAGAATAAAATCTTAATTTAGGAATAATATCTACAAAATCTTACAGCATCTTATAGATAATCAATTGTCATATATAGTACAATTTGTTACCTAGCAACCAATGGTGCATACACAACTATTAAATTGAACACGACAAATTAAAATTTATGGGTGATCTGAAATGCCTCTCCATTTCATATATAGTGCACTATAAAGGAGGGGGAAAAGCAATTATTTCAAGCCACATCTAGTGCACTGTATAGGGAGTAGAGCCCTATTTCATGTTCAGCCATAGTTATTACACAGCTACTGTTGTAAAAACAGAAAATCTATCTCTATCTAGCTGTCTTCTTAAGGACTTGTGGAGACTGGAGTGACCAGTGAGTGTTTTGTCATATAAAGACATAGCATACTTTTAGTCAGCTTTTACAAGTGTCTATTTTTAATGGTTTTCATTATACATAATATAACACCATTAAGCTAGTTGATGTTAGTTAGAAGAAGGTAAGGTATCATTAGTGTTATCCTAAAGTTAGGACACTTTTTAGGGGACTTTGATGGGTCATAAGGCTGCTGTAACATGGTGTAACATCCTACCTAGAGTTACAGGGAAAAAAAATAGGAAAGACTATTCTGTTATAACTATTGTCCTAAATGAGATCCCAGCTGCAGTTGTCATGGTTACTAAATAGATAAGAATATGAGTTTACAGTTAGGATGTTTCTCTAGTACAACCTCAGGGTTACAAGTGTATCTTGGTCTCTCCTCTATTTTCCTCTATATTTATTTCTAAGTGAATAAAGCAAATATAGGCAATGCTAATACAGCTAGGTAGAAAGACGATGTATAAGGACAGAGTTTTGGCGTAACCAGACATTAGCTTGCTTGCTGAACACCTACCCCATTAAATCTTACTTTATTTTGTCAATCCACAAATGAATTTGTGTAAAATCCAGGGTTACTTTTAAAGTAAGGTGACTTGAGTTCTGAGGTCACCCAGGGCTGTTGCAAATAGTTGGACATTTTCAAGAAGAGGATGCTGCTGAAGGTAAAATATTAAATCATGGATTCATACATTCCAGCATGCCTGATAATAAGAAACATGGCACATGGCTGGCACTGTCAGACTGTGAATTATAGAAAGGGGAAAGAGTTTGCTTTTAAAATGGATGCCTGCCACTCATACCTCTCTTTTAAAAATCTGATAGTATTTCTAGAACATTGGGTGCTTGCTGGAGTTTTCATCTCGCTATCATCCGGCATGTCTGAAATGATACTCAAGCTTTAACACAGTCTCACACTTGCAAGTTCATAACACATCACGTGACTCAGGTTATTAAAAAAAAGATAGAAAGGTTCATCCATCCATTCATTTTCTGTACCGCTTATCCTACACAGGGGACTCGGGATACAAGGCGGGGGATGGGATGCCAACCCATCGCATGGTACAATTGCATACACACTCACACACCCATTCACACACTATGGACTATTTAGAGATATGTTCCTACATCACTTGTATGAAATTAAATAAATTGAACAGATTGAATTTATACATATTACTTGTGTTATTAGGCTATTACCGTGGTTTTCAAAGTGGGGGCCGCGGCTCCCTTGGGGTCCGCCAGGGGGCACCCGGGGGGCCTCAACAATTTGGTGTGAAAAATAAATTCTCACTCTCAGACAACCACACACACACAATCAATTCCTAATGTAATGTAATGTAAAGATGTAAGATGTAATTATTAATAAAAAAAAAAAGGGGGATATATTCAGAAGTCTGTATTTTTAATGTGTTTTAAAGACATCTTGCAAAAGGGGGGCCTCTGTCAAATGTTAATGCCATTTGGGGGGCCTTGCCCTGGAAAAGTTTGGGAACCCCTGGGCTATTATACACTCAGGGAGACATGTGGAGTATTGAACTGAAGGCCTAAAAAATCTCCTGCCTATTAGTAACTTGGTGTTAATATTATGAAACATTATGAATAGCCATATGTGATCTCCTTACATGCATAAACCTATTACACACACAGGAACACACTCATTTCTGGTAGGCATTTTTTATTATAAGTCGTGTTTCAAGTCTTTAATGCTGTGTCTTTTCTGAATATGAAAACATGGTAAACAGATAAGCTGCACTTTTAATGCTGTTAACCAGCTCTTTCTTTAAACCACACAAAACATACAGTTCTGTCATTTGTCCCTTCACGTACTTTGAATGAGCAATGTTTCCTTAGACTTTTTACTTCTCTAAGGGCATTCTGAAAAATCAACAATCCATCTAATGTGTGTTTCATCAAGACTAATCACTTTGTATGACTGCCACTCATCAGCCTCTTCTGTTGATGATGCTGGTTGTTGGTTCCATAATAGTAAACAACTATTCCACTTTCAGCAATTTAAAAGCAAATACAATGCCATGGATTTCTTTGTAGAAAGCCATGGTTGTGCAGGATATAATCTTTTCAGCATTGTTTGTCAGAGACCAATGCTAACATCTTTAAACGACTATTGAACATTTATCTTTTATTGCTCCGATATAATTTCATAGAGATAAGCTGTTCAGTCAGGTCGCAGTTTCTGCAATGGATTTTTACAGAGTGTAGAGGCTGCCTCATTACAGACAAATGAAATTCAAACGGAAAACTGTAGATCAAATCTCAATGATTGTCACTTTATTTTTGTACGTTTTGAAATAGTACTCCAAAAGGTTTTTTTTTTGTTGTTTTTTTTTTTTTTCTGTAAATGAGAGAGCTTGTAGGGACGTTTTCAATTTCAAAATGAATTTCTCCTTCTTTTTCAGCAAAGATTTGATTGACGTAATTGCAGAAAGCAATCGAAGATGGGGATGGTGGGGGTGGGCACATGCGGATAGGGGATGTTTAGCCTCATTCAGAAGCACAGTAAGGCAAACCACAGGCATCCTTACCAAAGTCTTTAACTCCAAAGTAAATGGTGCGATTATGATGAAGTCGCCGCATGCCCAGGAGATCTGATTTAATCTCAGATATGTAATAACTTCTGCTTGCTACCCTTTTGTAAAGAGCTACTGGATCAAAAGAGAAAGTTGGGTAGGGTTATTTTCTGTTTAGGGTTTCAGTAGTGTGTGGGAAGGAGGAAAGGTTTTCCAAATCTCATCACACCTTTCATAGACATCTCACACCTCTGTGGGGAACAGACAGGAGACGGGTGGAAAAAAAAAACATACTGAAATATAAACACAGAGAAAGAGAAGCATGAGACAGACAGCAAGAAATAAAAGAGGTGTTCTAAAGAAAGGAAGACATGGACAGGCGACAACAAGGAGACGAAATGCTAAACAATAGCATCTACAATAAGGAAGGAGGCTATGGGACTTTGGTGTATGTACTGTGCTGGTGTGTGAATGCGATGATAAATAAAGCGTGTCAGAAACACATAGTGTGCCCTCTCTATAATCTTTTGTTCAGATGTGAAGCAAGCAGGCACCGTGTTTCCTGTAGCACTCAGTCAGGCTTGTGCTCCTTCTTATCTTTGCTGGGGCAGGAGCATCCTACTGAGAGCAGCATCTTGTTCCTCTGTGTGCCTTTAAGCTTTACCAAATGAGAGAGGTGAAGGGTTTTGTTATGTTTTTTTTATTTTATTTTGTAGAGTTCTTTTCAGTTTTTCTTTTAGATTTAAACTGACTCCTGGACATTTCATGTCTGCTGTTTTGAATAAGCCTAAATAGTCCTGCAAAAAAAAAAAAAAAGTGTTTGCGTTCCAGTTGACATGAATTCCCGGATCAAAACAAAGCGGGCGTAGTGTGGCTGGTGTGTGTGATTGTAGTTAGGCATACAGTAGGCAAAGCTTCTCTGATTGATGATGGTCTGAAGTTGTTGTGCCTGTGTTGTGGCTTGGACGAGGCTGCATCATGCTGCTGGAGTGATGCTGTTAAATCACAAACCACACATTTGTTGCGTTTAAGATGGTTGGTTTCTGGGTTTGTTTATGTAGACTCACTTGGAACGGATTGGGAATTCTTGTGGATTTGGATTCAAAGCATTATAAGCAGAGTATGAATGAGAGCAATGACATCAGGGAATGGGAAGATGTCTGCCCAGCCCAATGACACTACTTTCATGCATACATACCTGATCACGGGGCAGTGGTGGCTCGGCGGTTAAGGCTCTGGGTTACTGATCGGTAGGGCGTGGGTTCAAGCCACAGCACTGCCAAGCTGTCACTGTTGGGCCCTTCAGCAAGTCCCTTAACCCTCTCTGCTCCAGGGGCACCATATCATGGCTCTGACCCCAATCTCCTAACATGCTGGGTATTGTTAATAAAAAATTATTTCACTGTGTTGTAATGTATATGTGACCAATAAAGACTCATGAGCATGGGTGAGATTCATTCATAAGTCAGTGCTTAGTTTATGTACTGCAATAAAATCAGTTTATGTTCATCCTGCATTATGTCAAATGATTTTTCTAAAATTCACTTTATTCTTCACATGACCTTTGTTAAGAACATTGCTTAAGAGAAGTTAAACAATAGTAAACAGAAATGAACTGCACGTATACTTTGTTAGCTTGGCTTAACTGTCCCTCATAAAATGAAAACACACATTGTAAAAAGTTGTCCTTGTTTTCTTGCTTTGAGTTATCAATTTGACGCTTACATCCAAATACTGCACGGTGTTCTGGTAATTTTCATATTTCCTTGTGTGGTGTTTTCTGACATGACTGGGAAAACACAGAAAAATAATTTTCAAGGGCGTAGGTTTGATTTTGACATTGGTGGGGAAATAAAAGCAGTCCACAGAGACAACAACATGTACCTCTTCAAAGCTTTCATTTCAAATTCACATGAATGAACCAAACAATACTTCAGCCTAAAATTAGTCACAATACTGAATCTCAAGACTAACACATCACAATGTCAGTGTTCGACCTCACCTGTGACCCTGCCTCTCAACCTGCTTCTCTTCCTGTTCTGTCTGATATATTACCTGGCAGGACTTCTTCTGTCACAAGAGTTGGGTGTTATGCATTACAACGTAACGTGCTACTGTAATCTAATGACTTTTCCTGATAACACAGTAATGTAACGCATTACATTTTAAATTTATGTCATTTGATTACAGTTACTGATGTCAATAAAATTACGTTACTTGTGTTACAAATGTATTGTTAAGGAAACAATATTAAGTAAAATAAATAAATAAAAGAACTCATGTTTTGCCCCGAAGATTTTTTCTTTAGCCCCGAATAATTCTCCACTTGGAGCGGTTTGTCATTACGTAACTGAATGTCAGTAAAAGAAGACGGAGGTGGTGTAATTTTATATCTTCAGTGAACAGAGGCGAGACTAATCAGACAGGGTTTACAGGAAAATACGTGGAAATACTCAGGGGTTTTTTTTTGGCTGACAGTTCTCACTTCTGCCAAACACTAGCTAAAAAGGGATATACACTGGTTTTTTTTTTTTAACCAGTAAACGGGGTGAAACTGAAACACTAACATCCTCTCATTCTGAGCAGGAAGACAAGGTTTAAATTGTTTGATCAAAATTTTTGCTAGGGACAGTTCAATAGTCACTGTATATTGGTAGGGACATGGCCCTACTAAATTCATAGCCCCTACAGATGCCCCGTGGTCATTATCAGGCACGTCCCACTGGACAGAGACCCTGGGCAGATCCAGGACTCACTGAAGAGATTATGGTGGTTTTTACACTGGACAAGTCATCACAAACGCACAAGGAGAACACAATGCGATTCACCACATTTTTTAAAAAATTATTTTATGTCCCACGACGTTCCCCTCATTGTACACGTGTGTTGTGGAAACTAATGATGTCGTCATCGGCTAAAACACGTGCACAGCTTACTTTAATTCCTGAACAAATGTGGAACCAAGTACGAGTTGCGTTCACATTCATGGAAATCACAGCTCAGTTCTAGTGCAACCAAACCCAGACCTCCTACACGTAGTCTCAGGTTCGGAAGTGCCTCAATTCTGGTGCAACCAAACCCAGACCTCCTACAGGTAGTCTTGGCTTCCTGGGTTCGTGCTTCCTGGTCCGCATGACAGCTTTCACATTTCCATTTTTTCATGCAAACTGTTTTGGACTAAACTGCCAATGTGAAAGCTTCCTATATCTCACACTTGGCTTGGGAATATCTGCAGGAACATCTCTCAGGAGCACCTGGAATCTCTGGCTGGATAGTATGATCTAGCCTGTTGCAACCATGACCCTGACCAAGAACTGTGGAAGGAAAATGAATGAATGAATAGTTAACAATGCGCTAACCTTTTGTCTTGTATCACTGGGGGATTAAAGTCCTAATTAGAGTGGAACAGAGAGATTCTTTCTCTCAGCCCAATACTTTCTCCCTAAATGCAAGAATACACGCATCATGCACTCCTTGTATTTTCAGTATGTGCTACATATGAACAGCATGCTAATGTAAATGTGTACATGTGTGCATGCAGTACCATTATATGGTGACTCAAGCTCATAAACACACACATCACTATCTTTTAAATTGATAATTTTTAAATTTTTATTTCCACTGGCACTCTTGACCAGACTTTGTTTTTCTTTGTCAGGTGTGCATCAGACCAAGCATGAACCTCTGCGTGTCCATGTGTGCCTATAGATTAAGACTGTTGGAATTAAAGGTCATCCTGCCAAGCAGGCTCGTTTAATGTTGGATTGCTTTTACGCACTGCGTCTCTGACAAAGCCCAAGCCCCAGCTTGGAGAAAAGTGGCATTTTATATGAGAGCTGAATATGAGCCTGCATCATCACATTTAATAATTACATGCTATTTAATCATATTTCTCTGCCTGTACTGGTGCATCAACCCAAAGGGAGCAAACCAAATTACACCATGATTTGTCTGGAGATGATATGTTATTTACAGGCTTTCTCTCTCTCTCTCTGTCTCTCTCTGTCTCTCTCTCTCTCCCACACACACACACACACACCATTTTTCCTTATTCACAGAAAGTGTAAATGGGCCCTGTTGGCTGCAATAACTCGCAATTCAGGGCCCTATAGTGCTGTTGCTGTCATAGAAAGCCTTAAAAGAAGCACCGTATGTGGGCCAGCTCTCAGACAGGTCTGAGACGGTTCATTTTCCTTCGTATTTCAGTTTGCTCCATTGAATCATTGAATGGTAACTATAATGGGTTTATAGCAATGAAACTGTGAGCAATGCAGTAAAGCAGATTCAGGCACAGTTTGTATTTATATGTATATGTACAATGGCTGACCATTTTATTAGGAACACCTGCAGAACTGCATCTTCATATTCATGCAATTATCCATTCAGCCAATCATGTGGCAGAAACGGCTAATCTCTTGGGAATTTCCATGCACAGTGGTCTCTAGAGTTTACACAGACTGGTGCAAAAAAAAAAAAAAACATCCAGTGAGCAGTAGTTCCGCAGGCAAAAAGGTCTTGTTGATGAGAGACATCAGAGGAGAATGGCCACACTGATTTGAGCTCACAGGAAGGCTATAGTAACTCAAACAACCACTTTACAACAGTGGTGAACAGAAAGGCATCTCAGAACACACAACATGCTGAAGCTTGAGTAGGATGGGCTACAACAGTAGAAGATGATTGGCTGACTGCATGAATAAGCTGGTGTGAAGGTGTTCCTAATAAAGTGTCAGTGAGTGTGTATGTACATATTTATATGTATGCAATTTTGTACGTGGATGTGGAATATTTGGGTTCCTTTAAGGACATTGTTATAGTTTAAACATGGTGAGAGAAAACCTATTCAGGTGCACTTAACACGTGCCGTGTAAAAAAAAAAAACCACACACACACACACAAACACACACACACACACAGTATAGTACTATAGGCTACTGTTGGACCTTTGGGGTTAAGGACATCTCTGAATCGCTCTGCTGTGAAGATTAAGTTGAATGGTTTGTGTTGAGCCTCTTCTGCACTGTGATAATCTAATCCATGACCACTGCACTGCTGTTGGAATTGCTTATGGATTTAAAACAACAGAGTTACATATGAAACATACACTGTTCTCTTCAGACTTGAACTGAATAGGAAATCTTTCCACATTTAGACATGTTCACATGAGCAAATATTAGATTTGAGAATATAACAAATCTTTACCTCATGTAATATAGTCATTAAAAAACTTCATTTAAAGGCAAATGATTAATAATTAAACAACCATTAAATACCATGCTCTCCACATCAGTATGGGAGGGATTGTAGTTTCCATTAAAGCCCCTTTTGTAGCGTTTTCTTCTGTGAATTCCCTTTATTTCAGTCTCATCCTCTACTGAAACCTGGTTTATGTGCTTCTGAGAAGCGTCCTGAATCAAACTGATAGGGAATGTTCTGGAAAGTTAATGGTTGCTTAGAACAGTAAGACATTTTTAGCTATTAGAAAGTTGGCCAATAAATAAAGAGGTGGAAAACACATATTTTGTTGTTGCTGCTAAACTGGTGTCACACTTCACCAAAAGATGATATACTATTTTGTGATATCTGGGAAGCTGCTTTTAGAGTGTAGTTAGCTATTTTTTGGGTTACTCTACAAGAAATCTAGTTTAAGATACGTCGCAAAATACAGGTGTACGTTAAGAAAATGAAGGGATATAATGTGAAATAACATGAATAAAAAGTGATTGAAGTGATTTATCCCTCTTACAGTAATAAAATAATAATAATAATGATCATCATCATCATAATCATCATCATCATAATAATAATAAGCTTTAATTTATATACTGCCTTTAAAAGCCCCTCTCAAGGTGCTTTACATAAAAGCATTTACATTTACGTTTATTAATTTAGCAGACGCTTTTATCCAAAGTGACTTACAAATAAGGAAATACAAGCAAAGTGATATATCAAGCAGAGAACAATACAAGTAGTGATACCATACAAGATCTTTTAATTGAGTTCTAGAAGAAGCAAAGTGCACAGAGTAGAGGTGTAAGAGTCAGAGTAAGGTTTAAAAAAATTTTTTTTAGGGGTTAGTTAGGTGTTCATGGAAGAAGTGGGACTTTAGCTGTTTTTCGAAGATTGCAGATTGTGTGAGGGAACGTAAGGCTTCAGGAGAGTGTTGAGGTAGGGGGGTGCTGTTCCGGAAAAGATCTTGTACGTGAGCATCAAGGCCTTGAATTTGATACAGGCAGCTACAGGTAGCCAGTGGAGGGAGATGAAGAGGGGTGTGACATGGGTTCTTTTGGGCTGGTTGAAGACGAGGCGTGCTGCTGCATTCTGAATCATCTAAAGGGGTTTGATGGAGCTGGCTGGGAGGCCTGAGAGTAATGCATTGCAGTAGTCCATTAGTCCAGTCCAGTATATAGACATGTGTAAAAAAAAAAAACCCCAGCTAATAATAAAATACAATTCAATTATTAATAACATTAATAGTAATAATAATAATTAAATAGCAAAAAACATAGTCATCATCCATAGGACGTAAACAAGTCTGAGAGAGGTTAAGAGACCAGAATTGGAGCAGCGGAGATCACGTTTTGGGGTGTAATGGGCTAAAAGCTCAGCCAAATACTGGGGAGCCAAACCATGCAAAGCATTGTATGTAAGCATATGGAATTCAGTTAAAGGATTCCAAAATAGGAGTGATGTGCTCACTTGTCCTGGATCTAGTCAGGATTTTTACACCACAGCAACTATTACATTTTTAACTTACAAAAAAAATTTTTTTGTATCAATTTATAGTTTGATTTATTGTTGTGGAACAGCTATGACACTACTGCAGTGTGATCAGTCCATCAAATTAGAGCAAATGAACAATTCAATACATCAGTTTTCTTCAGTCCGTTTGACTGAACCCAGAATAATTGTAATTGTTTCATTTCACTGCATAATTACACTCGTATAGCAATGTAATGCTGCAAAAGGAGCATTCCTGTATTCCAGTCTCATCTTTTCCCAACAGTGGGAATGAATTTGCTTTCTTCTACCTATGCAATCCTAAACTGGCTTATACACACATCTAATTCCCCTGCAGTGGGCAGAAAGTACTGATTGTCACACTCTCAGATCTCACTGAGGAAAAGAAGCTCTTACCGATCTTATGCCAGGCCCTGATTCCTGTAGGTTCACCTCCTGGAGGAGTTCAGCCTTGATCAAAGGCTTTACCCTAACATTCACAGTGAAGCTCCTTCGGGAAACCTTTGACTCTGCTTCAGGTTGAGCAAAAACTTTGCCCTCTTTCAAAGAGAAGATCTGTGCACTCTGCTGTATGGCCTCGGAAAAAAAGTATATTAAATCAAGCACTAAGGTGAACCAGCAAGAAGTTGTTGCTAGAATCGTCTTTACAAATGGACTGTAAACCCTAAATATTTTGGATTGTCTTCCTATCCATGTACACATGCAAAGGAAGCTGATGTCTTGTAAGGATTTGAACAAGTGAAGGCAATTGGTTGCATTTGGATCCTAAACCTGAATCATCATCAATTTGAGTCACCTTAGGCGAGTCTTGCAAATTTGTAAGTGTGACCATGTTGGTATGCTGAGATTATAAAATGTTTTTTGTCCAATATACAAGAAAATAGTATTTCCAACATACATGGATTTTATTATATGTTTCTGTGGTGGTCCCAGCAAAACCTGTTGGATGTCTGTATCTTAGACATAGGTTCAAGAGATAAAACTGACAAGGATTTTGAATGTTCATTACAAAAAATCCAGTATCTCAAAATATTAGAATAAAGAAATTTTAATACAGCCTTCTAAAAAGTGTGTTAATTTATGCACTCAGTACTTGGTCGAGGCTCATTTTGCACAAATTACTTCATCAATGCAGCGTGGCATGGAGGCAGTCAGCCTGTGGCACTGCTGAGGTGTTCTGGAAGCCCAGGTTCCTTAGATAGCAGCCTTCAGCTCATCTGTATTTTGTTGGGACTGGTGTCTCTTACAGATTCTCTTTGGGGTTCAGATCAGGCAATTTGCTCGCCAATCAAGCACAGTAATACCATGGTCAGCAAACCAGTTACTAGTAGTTTTGGCACTGTGGGCAGGTGCCAAGTTCTGCTGGAGAAGGAAATCAGCATCTCCATAAAGTTTGTCAGTAGATGGAAGCATGAAGTGCTCTAAAATCTCCTGGTAGACAGCTGCATTGACTCTCGACTTGAGCTCTGAACTGGACCCGGTAAACCTTTTCTATGGTAGACTTAACCTATGGAGACACATTTGGCAGTAGTTTTCATGCTGCCAGATGATCTTTTAGTAATGTTAACTTTTACACATTCTGTCGGAGGTAAAGTATCAGATTATCATTCCCCTGTGACAGCTCACTGACCAGAGGGGACTGAAAACTTATTGTCTAGGGGAGGCCCTACAGTAATACTGGGGACTGACTACCCTAACAACCTCATGTCCCCTGATACTTCCCTGTATGGCCCATCAGGACCACTCCTTCTTTGCCTGCTTGGCATTAATGATCATTCTCAGATAGGGCCTACTAGCAGGCTGCGACTGTGGCTGTCTGGTCCTTCTGAGTCCTTTGCCAACCAAAGCCAGGGTGGATGGCAAAGCCAACTCCCCTAAATTCCCTGCCATCAATGCAGAGAGGTGGCTTGTAGCTCCTCCACCTTTGGCATAACCCCTTTCATTCTTCTAATACCTTTCATTCCCCACAGTGGCCGAATAATCTGATGTCACAGGGTTATAAATACAGCTGGTGTATGGTTTTCCCCAGAAGCGCGATATTTCATCATGCACTTCTGGAAAAAAAAGTAGGAATTTTCTGTGGTGTGAGGGAGTTTTAATTTCACTGGGGAGAAAGTGCTCCTACGGCCTACTACGAGCCACTTCCTCTTCCCTGGGCCAGTCTAAATTCAACTTTTCTACAGCCCTAGAGATCAGCTCAAGCAGCTCTATATGATTAAGAACTGCTCTCCATTTGTGGTGCACTGGCTCCCCCCTCTGACTCCTCAGAGTCAGAGAGGGTGGGTTGACTCTCCATACCGTAAGGAGAAGTCGCGATGTGAGCTCCAAAACCCGGAAATTGAGAGTTGGATCCAGAGGACAGAGCAAGAGATAGAGCAGCGCTCATCTCTGGTTCATCCTCAAGGTCCATACGGGATCCCCAAGACCTGAGCTAGCTGGCTGCCTTAGCAGAAGCCGCCCCAGAATCCCAAGGCTCTGAAACCCAACTCCCATTAGGACTGCCTAATTGTGAAGTGTTCACAATGTGCGCATTCAGCCCCCAAGCACCTCACACAGAAACGTGTCCGTCCGCCCCGAAATAAAACGGGAGCACAGAGTAACACACTTCCTGAATTCTCTCTGACTCATACTTGCAGAGAGGTGAGGCATAGAAAAGTAAGATATATATATTCTTTTCTGAAAAATAAAGAGTTTTTTTTTTTAGGATTGTTCACACAAACAACTGACATGATGATGAGGTTTACAGATACTGTTTTATAATCATGCGACCTGCGAAATTCCACATCGCGTGAACTTCTTGATTTGATGCGCCATAGTGAAAAGCCTAATCAATTCAGTTTTTAATCAGATACCAACTCAAAACAGAAAAAGCGCGCAGCCTACACACTCAGAACAGCGAACAATTTTTTTAATGTTTCAAATGACCTAATGAAAATATGGGAAATTCACAATGTTCACGTGCACTGTTGTTTAAAAACCGTAAGTGACTTTTACCTCAGTTGTGGAGACAGTGACTCATGTAGATGATGCTGATAATCAAAGTGAGAATTCATTTCCACGAGTAAATTTACAACTTTCAAGTGTGTTAGTAAAGTTGTAGATTAGGTGTGTTTTTCAGTGGAATTGAAATAAAATCTTTAAA
This sequence comes from Ictalurus furcatus, assembly GCF_023375685.1. Lineage (NCBI taxonomy): Eukaryota > Metazoa > Chordata > Actinopteri > Siluriformes > Ictaluridae > Ictalurus > Ictalurus furcatus. The sequence goes on from NC_071261.1 coordinate 24,816,972, forward strand.
TGGGAATTTTCTCCATTTTCACTTTTGGGGTTAACCCAAGTTTAAAATGCTAGAACTGTACATGTGGTTGATATACAAATATGCAAGACACCAAATACAGTTCAGGAATGTGTGTAGTTTCCAGTAATGTATATAGTAGAAAATTTGGAAGTTTTTCCCATGCTACAGTACACACACCAGACAGTTTATTAGGAACACCTGCACACCTACTCATTCATGCAATTATATAATCAGCTAATTGTGTGGCAGTAGTAGAAACTGTGGTCTCTGTGAATTTGACCGTGGAATGATTGTTGGTGCCAGACAGGCTGGTTTGAGTATTTCTATACCTGCAGATCTCTTGGATCACCAATCTCTACAATTGTGTCGATCAGACAAGCATCTCAGTATGCACAACACAGCGAAACTTGAGGTGGATGCATTACAACAGCAGAAGACCACGTCGAGTTCCACTTCTGTCAGCCAAGAACAGAAAGCTGAGGCTGCAGTGGGCACAGGTTCACCAAAACTGACACCTGAAGACTGGAAAAACATAGCCGTGTATAATGGCTAATTCCAGCATGAAAATGCACCATGTCACAAAGCAAAAGTCTCAAACTGGTTTCATGAAATGAGTTCAGTGTTCTCCAGTGACCTTCCCTGTCAGTGAATCTGAATCCAATAAAACAACTTTGGGATGTGGTAGAACAGGAGATTCACAGCGTGAAAGTGCACCTGAAAAATCTGCAGGAATTGCGTGATGCAATCAACATGGACCAGAATCTCAAAAGAATGTTTCCAACATTTTGCAGAATCCAAGCCATGAAGAATTGAGGCTGTTTTGAGATGCAGTAGACTGTTTTGAGCACTATGTTTAAATAGTGCAAGAAATAATTTATGTATTTATACAATTTCTTTGTAAATGTTTGACTCATTACATTAACGTATCCTCAATATTAATATCTCATATGCTGATGTGCCGAAAGACCTTTGCTCAAGGATTTATATGGCTAAAAGAATCCACTGGCCTTGCACTGAGCAAACATCCTTACTTTTACAGGATTAAATATCTATTGTGGACATTCTTTGTTGACTTAGAAGTATTTTAAATATTAAACTTTGTTACCCTTTTCCAAACATTTTCTTGTGCATCAGAGCAGGCCCCAAAGTTTCAGCAGAACTCAATGATATCAAATTACTTGGTATTTATGAACTATATTTGCATCCTGGTCTTGATATTTCTATTTAAAGTGAACTGCTTTAAATGTCACAGTCTCCGGGGAAACTTGCACAAGGAAGTTAGGAGGTGAATATGCGTGAATGCTTTATACTGTGTATGCCAAAGGCGGTGTTGGAAAAAAAAAGCTGGAACAAAAACTCAGACTTGAGTAAAAGTAAAAGTATTGCGACTGTAAGAATAATTCACATGAGTAAACGTAAAAGTATTGATCAAGAAAAGTACTCAAATAAGAGTAAATAAGTCATACTTAACAAATAGCTTTTTCTTTCTTTCTTTTTTTAAAATAAAATAATAATCAAGACAAAAACGTAGCTAGCTGATGTGCAATGTTTCACTTAATTAATTATCTAGTATGTCCGAAAAATGTTAATTAACCAAGCTATGCTGAAGTGAACATCACCTCCATTATCAACAGTACATAAACAGCATCAACAGTACATAAAGAGTATCAACAGTACATAAAGAGTATCACTAGAATCCCAAGATACCATTGACCCTGACCCCTTCTGCTGTGCCTGATCCATCCTGATGCCCTACTTCTGGTTGGAGTTCTCATCACTTGGAAATCACTCAGTGTTGCTGAGAATGACAGCCTAAAGATACACTTAGAAGCCATGAAGATGGCTTTGGACTACATTCGATATAAACAGTGTTGCTAAAATGCCTTAGGACTACAATTGCCACAAAGAGTTTACCATTCAATTCTCCATCTTATGAACAGTTAATAACTTTAACAAAATAGACTTTATGTTAAAACTATAATGAATTCCCTGGTTACACAATTGCACTTTTTAATATACTGTATAGCACACAGTTATAGAAGAGAATTATTTATAATCACAGTATTTGTTGTCACCCAGAGGAGGATGTGTTCCCTTTTGAGCCTCAAGGTTTCTTCCTCATATCATCTCAGGAAGTTTTTCCTTGCCACTGTTGCCTCTGGCTTGCTCATTAGGGATACATTTAAAATTTGCACAGTGTCTATTGTGAAACGCTCTATCCAAATAAAATTTAATTGAATAAAGAAAAGTGACTAACCAACTTAGCCAAGTGTTATTGGAGCTTCAGGGGCTTACTAGGTTTGTTATCTAGCTAGCAAGCTCATGTTAATTCATACATGCTTCTAGGTACATACTGTAGGTAGTTATCTAACAAAGATGCCCCTTACACATGAGCCTGAGAGTTTAACACAATAAGCAAACACTATTGAACACTGAACAGCTTTAGTTTAATACAGAGATTTCATATTGTACCATAAAACATCAAAAGATCTGGCTAGCTATTCTAGCTCACTCAGTGAGTTAATGGCTTACTGGTACATTTCCACAGGTTGGAATATTAAACTGTGAAATGTTGATAATATCCACATGTTTTGACTTGCATAATTTGCAGATCATTATCACGCTGTTTCCTTTAAAGCATTTGCAAAATATATCAGAATATCTGATACATTGAGCCAGGTATGTTCATTTGTCTCCACTGTCTCACACATCACTGTTGCTGACTAAAGCATTAGTTGCCTGGAGTGTAGACTTTCAGTAGGAAACTGCTTTATTTTGATACTAGAACTGTAACTGGCTTACACTCTTTGGGGTTAAATGTATTCTTTTCTTTTTTTACTCGCCTAAGGTGATCAAAAATAAATGTAGCAAAGCTGAATATTTGAAATATATAAAAAAAAAAACCCCTCAAGTTAAAGTAAATAAAAAAGTATTGTGATTTAATTATATTAACAAAGTACCATTACAGTGAACCATGCACTCAAGTACTGTAATGAGAGTACATATTTGTACTAAGTTTATTACTTTCCACCCAAGGCTGTAATGAAAGTTGTATGTGGGAAGTATTTGGCACATGCCACTGATAGACTAAAAATGATGGATTGCATTACATCTCCAATTCTTGCTCAATTCTACTGAAAAGGTGTGTGAAACAGAGAAAACAGAGAGAGTGTGTTCATGCACAAAATAATTTGCATATACATTAATAGCTATTCCATGTCGGTACTCTCACTTTTTTCATGTTTCCCATCCTCCCTATGTTGTTATAATAACATTAAATGAACAGATACAGTATGCCTAATAACCTGGTTCAGCTTTCGGTATACGCTGGGGATTTGAAGATTATACATGTTAACTGAACATCAGTAATTTTGCTATTCAGTCAATCATACAATCTTTCACAATCACGAGCCCTCTCTTCATATTTAGTTTGTTATTTAAAAAAACCCATCAAAAACTGCTGTTACAGCTTTAGCATCTCTGTGACAGAGGATTTCATTCTGAAGCCTCTGCGTGGTTATCTGAGCTGTGTAGTAAAGGGTGATTTATGAACAAATTGCTCTTTTCGTAAGACTCTCTTAATTGAGTCAGGCAAATCAATTTGCAAGCAATGGATAATGGATTTTTTTTTTCCTTCTGCACATAAAACCAGTATAATCTTGATAAGAAAAAGTCTATTTGCCAGAGAAAGTATCATGCAGTCTTTCTCATCAGTTGACCAACATTTGTCGTCAGTTGGGTAGTTTGCAAACAAAATAGCAAATCTTGGAACAAGAAAGAAATTCAGCTACATTAGAACAATGTTCCAGCTTTGTTTATTTGAATTGCGTAATTATCATGAATTGTTTTTATTCTAGCATGTTTGACAATAAAGAAGTAAACAGTAAACAGTTCACTAGATTGTGAACCACAGGCGTCAAATTGAAGGCCTGTGGGTCAACCCTTGTAGCTTTGTTTCATTCACCCCATGCGAACTTGCAAAAAATAATAAATTAAATGTCCTATAGTACACTACTACGCAACATTTTAATGTTATTTAGAATTCACAGCAGAATCATAGTGTAGTGAGCATCCACATTACATACACATTACTGTGGAACACGCAGGAGCTAACATCTCACAGTGCTCAAACTCTGGTTAAAATCAATGCCTATGCGTTGTGTTTGATGCTACTGAAGTCATCTAAAAACGATTCGGAAACATTCTGGATGTTTGCCTTTACTGTGATTCAGTGGTTAATCACAAATCATGAAATATACTGTATCACCCAGCATAGAGACCTATAAATATGTTGAAAAAAGGTAGGCTGATGAAGTGAGAAGATAGAGGTGGGAGATTAAGGGCGTATATTGGACGTGCATGGGCAAAGATAAGCCAGTGTGAGTTATGGCAGAAAGTTTGTGGACTCCTGACCATCACACCCATATGTGGTTCTTCCCCAAAACTGTTGCCATGAAGTTGGAAACATACAATTGTATAGGATGTCTTTGTTTGCTGTAGCATTACAATTTCTCTTCACTGGAACTAAGAGGCCCAAACCTTTCCAGCATGACAATGCCCCCGTGCACAAAGTGAGCTCCATGAAGACATGGTTTATCAAGGTTGGAATGAAGAACCTGAGTGGCCTGCACAGAGCCCTGATCTCAACCCCACTGAATACCTCTGAGATCAACTGGAATGCATACTGCTCCCCAGGTCTCCTTGTCCGACATCAGTTCCTGACATCACTAATGCTCTTGTGACTGAATGAACACAAATACCCACAGCCATGCTCCAAAATCTAGTGGAAAGCCTTTCCAGAAGAGTGGAGGTTGTTATAAAAGCAAAGGGGGAACTAAATCTAGAATGGGATGTTCAATAAACACATATGAGTGTGATGGTCTTGGGTCCACAAACGTTTGGTTATATATAGTGTATATTTTTAAAACAACAACACAAAAAAATACTTTTATCAGTATGGTAAAAGTTGTCACCTAGGCCTTACAGTGTATACAATTGAATAGTTTCTGTTCCTCTTCTACTTGAACCTAACATCTCAGCAACAGCACTGAAACACATTAGTGCAGTATTTTTTGTGTCAAATGTTATGTCCATGACTAGAATTGGGTGGAAAATCAATGACATGCTCCAGGCAGGAGTGCTCAAAGGATTGCCCTTAAGTGCCAAGTGTTTATTTTAAATTAATTCAGAAGATACAGATGTTGTTTGCAATTTATATATACAAGCTTAAGGCAGCATGTATACATGCTTGCCATATCACAGCTCCAGGATATTTTGTTCGATCCTGAGTTCAGGTTACTGTTTGCATAATGTGTCACATTTCTCCACATGTCCATGTCTGGTTTCCTCCAACCTCGCAAAAACATTCCATAGTCAGATTAACTACAGTAAATTGCCCCTAGGTGTGAAGGAGTGTGTGAATGTGTGTATGGTGCTGTCTCATCCAAGTCTAACCTAGCCTAGTTTTTACATGAGAGGCTCCGGCTCCACCACAACTCTGACCAGGGAGTGGTTACTTCCAGTTACTTCCTATGAATGAATAGATACATGTTTAGTTAAGCACAGGAATTTACTCAGAAATTTATTAGAAAGAAGGGCTGGAAATTGGAGATGGCAGTTTAGCTGGAAAAATACACAGAGCAAAACCCTACAGGCAAGTTGTGTAATAAGAGCTGTCAAAAGAAATGCTTTAGAATAAGAAAGCAAAAATGAATTTGAGCACAGTTAAGTTTTTGAGATTGCAGTGCTTTTGGGAGGCAGGACTATTGTTAATAGGTGTGTAGTGGGACTATACACTACATTTTTATACTGCAAAACAAATTCAGCTGTAGTAATTTATCATATATCAAGGAGGGAACTTTGGAGTTCATTTCCCAGCAGCCATTGCACCATACTACATCATTGTCACATGACCACCTGCTCCTGTATCACGTTTCTGTTTAACAAGCACTCCTATGTATAGCCACTGTTTGTACTGCTTCCTTACGTATTGTCTATCTTGACCTGTGTCCCTGTACCATATTTTGTTTCATAGATTATGTTTAGCCTTAGCCACAGTATTTTGCCGATTTGTCTTAGTGTCTTTATTTTGTTGTTTGTTTGTTTATTAAACTGTTTGAAGATCTGCACTTGCTTCTGTATCCAACTTCGTAACGGGACAGAACGTAAGACCTACAACGGAAGCAGCGGATCATCATAAAATACCTGGGCTTCACATTGCCACCTATGTTCGTGGAGAACTATGCCACGCCAACAGAAGGAGGAGTACCAAGCTGCACTACATAAGCAGCAGGAGGACATGGAGGAGTCAGGGTACAAGTGGGAGCCTGTTAACTGGGCCAGTACCATCTCCCACCCTCCCTCCCCTATTATGGATCTAGCCCAGCAAACGGAGTCAGCGGAGAACGTAAGTCAGCCTCCCTGCTCATCTGAGGACGCCGCTCAGCCTTTTGGATCAGCTGAGGATGTCGCTCAGTCGCCCTGGTTGGCTGAAGACGTTGCTCCATCTCCCGACATACCCAAGTGCTCCCCTCTGTTCGCCAACCCCACACACAACGCCGCTGTGCTTGCCTGCTCCACTGAGGAACTCGACCTGCTTTTCTGCACCACTGAGGGCATCGCTAGGCTTTACCACTCCGCTGAGGAAGGCACTCCACTTTTCTGCCCGGCTGAGGACGTCGCTCTGCCTACCTGCTCAGCTGAGGACGTTGCTCTGCCTACCTGCTCGGCTGAGGACTTCACTCCGCTTTCCTGCTCGGCTGAGGACGTCGCTCTGCCTCCATGTTCCGCTGAAGACGTCGCTCTGAGCTCCAGCCCCACTGAAGACGTGTCTCTGCTTACCTGTTCCGCTGAGGACATCGCTCTGCTTACCTGTTCCGCTGCGCCCTTGGGGGGGGGGTTCTGTCATATATCAAGGAGGGAACTCTGGACTTCATTTCCCAGCAGCCACTGCATCATCCTACATCGCTGTCACATGACCACCTGCACCTGTATCATGTTTCTGTTTAACGAGTACTTCTATATAGCCACTGTTTGTGCTGCTTCCTCGTCTTACGTATTGTCTATCTTGACCTGTGTCCCTGTACCATGTTTTGTTTCATAGTTTAGCCTTAGCCACAGTATTTTGCCGAGTTGTCTTAGTGTCTTTCTTTTGTTGTTTGTTTGTTTATTAAACTGTTTGAAGATCTGCGCTTGCTTCCGTATCCAACTTCGTAACGTGACAGTAATTTGCCACCTGTTGTATTCATCTTTATTGTGTCAATTTGTAAAAACATTTGTGTTACATTTTAATTTGGAACCTCAGTTTCAGGAAATGAGCATGATTTCTTACACAAATTCAACAGTAATCACAAAAGCTCCTGGAGGCACAGTTAGAGTATGCCCGTTTGCCCTGCACCTACGGTTTTGGGGATTCGAATCCGCCTCTGCCCTGTGTGCACAGAGTTTGCATGTTCTCCACGTGCTTTGGGGGTTTCCTCTGGGTACTCCGGTTTCCTCCCCCGGTCCAAAGCATTGCGTTGTAGACTGACTGGCATTTCCAAATTGTCCACAGAGTCTGTGTGATTGTGCCCTGTGATGGGCTGGTACCCCGTCCAGGGTGTCCCCCGTCTTGTGCCCCGAGTCCCCCAGGCTGTGTAGGATAATGGTACGGAAAATTGATGGATGATGGAAAAACATATGAGTAAGACTCGTAAGAAGCTAACATCAGTGAGGGTGGGTTTAACTTTCTAGCTTTCTTCATAAGCTGCAGAGGAGGAAGTCCAACAAGCTGCCCTCTTGTAACAGATCTAACACCTACACTGGGTGACAGTACATGCTGTTGGCACTCATCACACTGATTTTAAATAGATTTTTGGTTATTTTCATCCTTTGTGGAAAAAAGCACTAGAGTTACATTGCCTAATGTGTTATTTTTTTGTCTGAGAGCACTTCAATTTAGGGAGTAGGGGTTCCAGTTCTTCATCTCATTGCTCACTAATCTTTAAATGTTTTCTCTGGCCAGCAGGAATTCAGTGATAGACTGTGAACATCATGTGCTTATGAGACTAATTTTCTTCTGCCGCAGTGCAAAGTCCAGCAGAGCAAACACAATTTATAAACAAAAACCCTGAGATAGGGAAACAATCCAATTATTACCACAGTTTTTGGATACGCCTGAATGTAATAGGTCAGACTTGTATATTTCACTAAGTAGGAGAAGTCCGGGGAGAAATTTGTTGTTCCTTGGCTCAAAACGGATGCTGTCTGGTGCTTTAATATATTTTACCATTATCCCTGAAGACTGCATCAATCATGTCTGTTGGTGTTGAAGGAGATAAAGGAGCATCTTTCTTTCAGTCATTTTGGTTATGCATGTGTATGTTTTGCATCTGTGTCCTCCAGGGTTCTATGTTTAGAGAGAAGGGATATGTATTTCCTGGAGGAATTAGAAACACTTTTTTTTAGCAGAAGCTGTGAAAGGGAGAGGGTTCAGAATAATTCAGGAGTTTGATAGAGGCCTGGAACGTGTCTTCAAGTGAGACGATATTAAGCCTCTCAGTAAGATTTTCTCAGGTGGCTCAGGATTTCTAGTTTTGCTTCTTGTCTTTGACATTGATTTTATTGCGGGAAATAAAACATTGTTTGGATTCCAGATGTATTCAGATTCTCAGTCATACATGCTGAGAGCAAGGAAAAGTGCAGACTTGCTGCTGGTTGGATGCTCTTTAAGCTTTCATGGATAGCACAGGTAGCAAGGCATATTTAAATGTAGACATGTTAAATTAGATATTCAAACTTTTGTAGTGAGATGCAAATGTTGCATATAGTATTTGCTGTTATTATCTTGTCTTATTGAACTGAATAACATGTTATCATGTATGCTGTGAGTGATGTACAGGCAGGGTAATTACTTAACAATGTTATTCTAAGGTAAGAGGGTGTGGTGTGTATGTGTGTGTGGTTACAACCGGTACAAACTCAACCTAATTCATTTAGCTTTCAGAATAAGATGTTAATGCTGCAACTACAACCCTGTGAGATGAGATATAACTACCTTGATGATTCTTGGCTATTCATTCATAATTTCCTTCATATAAAATCAAACAAAATCCAATCAAATTGCCCTCGCTCATTCCAGTTCCTATTTGAGATCTTATTCATACTGTATATAGTCCCAGTAACCTCAGTAATAAATGTTAAAGCATTAATTCACTATTGTTATTTTGATATTACATTAATTTCAATTTCCATCCATCCATTTTCCATACCGCTTATTCTACACAGTCACAGAGAACCTGGAGCCCATCCCTGGGGACTCAAGGAACAAGGCAGGGGACACCCTGGACGGGGCCAACCCATCACAGGGCACAAGCACACACACATTCGGACACTAAAGACAATTTGGAAATGACAATCAGACTACAATGCATGTCTTTGGACTAGGGGTGGAAACCCGTACGGAACCCCCAAAGCACAGGGAAAACATGCAAACTCCATTCACACAGGGAGGAAGTGGGAATCGAACCCCCAAGCCTGGATGTGTGAGGCATACATGCTAACTACTAATCCCCATGTAAATATGTTAAATATATTAACCCCCTCCATGTATTTCCCTTAAATTAAAAACATTCTTGCTTTACCCCAAATCTTAATGTCAAATATTACTGCTTTAACATAAGCAAGAGACAAACAAAGAATCTATAAGAACATTCAGTCTGGCAGATTATTATTCTACTTATGAGATCTACTAAGCCAGAATCTATGTGAGCATTCACCCCTTCTTAACCTCTGAAGAAAAAGGTCTTGTCAGTTGTCACATATAATCTGTCACCACTGAGAAGAGCTTTATCAGTGAGCATCTCAGTGATTCTGTGTAATTTAGCACAGCACTCAGCGCTGGGTCGATGCCATAATGTCTGAAATTTCAATCTCACTCCACATAAAGGCTAACGAGAGTTTCTCATCACCTTGAACTATCATCTACATTTTGGCCATATATTGTACTGTATAAATTAGCTCACAAAGCTGAACTGAAGTGCATATATCTTCACTTACACACACTTGTATAGCCAGTGCTATGTCAATTCAAACAATTCAAGGGAGCACTTTAGCAAGACAAAATGCCTTAATGGGCATGAACTTCATCTTAGTGTAAGCAAAACATGTCTTCTCCATATCCATAACTCATGTACAGAATTCACTAAAAATATATATATATATATAGCAAGGTCGGATGATAAATCTATGATATTGAATTGAGCTCCCCAAATTCTTTTTCCTGAAAATGTAATGTATATAGTTACACATATTGTAGTTACACATGTATGTAAATATGTTAACTAGCCATCACAAACCACTCTAAACTATCAAAACAGTACATCCAGAGACATGTTTTTGCAGTCAATTGAATTATAACAGAAATCACAACAAACCAAGATGCCCAATTCACAATCAGAATGAAAACTGTGCTTTATTGACATATAGGCTGTGTATATTTGCATACACAACAACTTTGACTCCATTATTAACCTATCACTGTGGGAATGATTCAATAAATCCACACTGAGAACTGCTGACAGATCTAAATGACTCGACAACAAAACACAAGCAGTTCCAGAAATGACACACTAATAGCTAATTAATCGCTACCACTATTAGCATGAATTCACTCTCATTCAGATGTATGTGTATTTGCTAAGCTTTAATGTGTAATGTACAAACATTAGCTTTATATAACATCTGATATTTGGCGTTGTGCTATTGGTACAGCTTTGTTTTTTATTATTTTAATATTATTTTTGTTTTTATTTTTTATATTTTTATATTGTCTTGGTTTATTTATTTATTTATTTATATTAAATAATCAACAATGAGGTGGTGTGGTGCAACCTGATGCTGATTAAAGATAATTATTTTCCAATATCATAAGGTCCAAAAATATTTTATTCCTCTTATATTACTGTCATTAAAATAAAAATCATATACAGGTGCATCTCAAAAAATTTGAATATCGTGGAAAATTCTTTTTTTTTCTGTAATTTAATTTACAAAATGGAACTTTCATATATTCTAGATTCATTACACATAAAGTGAAATATTTCAAGCCTTTTTTGTTTTAATATTGAAGATTACAGCTTACAGCTTATAGAAATCAAAAATCTAGTATCTCAGATACTGATGCCCCCCCCCCCCCGCGGTCAGGGACACGTTATTACATTTCTGTTCGTCAAATGTCTGTGAAACTTTTTCAGCTTATGTCTCAGTTGTTGAATGTTTTTATGTTAATACAAATATTTACACATGTTAAAAAATTTGCTAGAAATAAAAGCAGTTGGAGTACAGTGGTATAGTGGAGGAAATAAATATTGAACACGTCAACATTTTTTTTCAATAAACATATTTCCAATGAGGTTATTCACATGACATTTTCAAGAAAGCCACACATATAAAGAAATCCCAACATTAAAGTTCATAAATAAAGTTATGTGTAATAAAGTGGAATGACACAGGAAAAAAGTATTGAACACGCTAACTGAGATTTATTTAATACTTGGTGGAGAAGCCTTTGTTTGTAATGACAGCTTCAAGATGCTTCCTGTATGAAGAAATTATTCGGCCACAGTATTCAGGTGTGATTTTGGCCCATTCTTCTAAACATATTGTCTGTTAAATCATCTAGATTTTTTTTCTGAAATAAGTTGAGAGTTTCCGTTGTATGCTTTGGATCGTTGTCCTGCTGGAAGGTCCACCCATGTATTATCTTCATCTTCCTGGTGTATGGCAGCAGATTCTTCTCAAGAATCTCCCGGTAAAGGGCTCCATTCACCGTGCCTACAGTTATATGAAGTCTGCCAGTACCATGCAATGAAAAACAGCCCCACACCATGATGCTTCCACCTCCAAACGTCACTGTTGGTATAGTGTTTTTAGGGTGATGTGCAGTGCAATTTCCTCTCCAAACATGGTCTGTAGTATGACAGCCAAAAAGTTAAATTTTGCTCTCGTCTGACCAGACTACACTCTCCCAGTATTTCATAGGCTTGTCCAAATGAGTAGTAGCAAACTTTAAACAAGCTTCGACATGCATTTTCTTTAGTAATGGAGTCTTGCGGGGTGAGCATGAGCAGTGGCGTGCATTGCCTATTGTTTTCTCTGTGACGAAGGCACCTGCTGCCTTCAAGTGTTTCTGGAGCTCTTTCTGAGTGGTCCTTGGCTCTTGGGCTTCTCTTCTGTCTATTCTTCTGACTCCCTGCTCAGAAATCGTGCGAGGAGCTTCTGTGGCCAGTTGAATATGGAGTGATGTTGCTTCCACTTGCGGATAATAGCCCCAGTGTTGCTTACTGGAAGATTCAGAAATTTTGAAATACTTCTGTACCCGATTCCATCAATATGTTTCGCAACAATAAGGTTGCGAAGGTCTTGGGAGAGCTCTTTGCTGTTACTCATCATGAGCTGTTTCTTGTGTGACACCTTGATAACGAAAAGCCTTTTTATAGACCATCAATTTACTAACCCAGTTGATATTAAGTTGCACAGATAGGGGGTATAATTACTTACAGATTTCAGCTGGTTCCTTGCCTTACCTTGTCTTGGAGAACTGCTTTTTCTTAGTGTGTTCAATACTTTTTTCCTGTGTCATTCCACTTTATTACACATACCTTTATTTATGGACTTTAATGATGTGAATTCTTTATATATGCGGATTTTTTGAGTTAATACTGATGTCTATATAAAATTTCATGCAAATACTCTCTTTGGAAATGAAAAATATTTACTGAAAAACATGTTGACGCGTTCAATACTTACTTCCTCCACTGTACACATATTACAGTACTGTGTAAAGTCTTCGGCACATACAAAAAATGCTGTAAACAGTAATAAATTAAACAAAGTCAATATTTGGTATGATGACCCTTTGCTTAAGAAATATTTGTAGTATCAGCTACTAGTAATTTGCGCAGTTTTATAAGGCAATTAGTTGGTACGTTTTACTGACCATCTTGCAGAACTAGCCACAGTTCTTCTGGAGACATTGACTTAGAAGTCATAAAATAAAAATTCAGTGAAACAGTGTCTGAATACATGTGAAATCACGGCAGTCTGATTGGCCTGCCTCAGTCAGGTAACAAAGTAGAAACGTGTCACAAAGACTATATAAGGCACCCACAATCTACATAATTCAGCTTTTATTTGTTTGAAGAAAGACACAATTTGCAGGCATGACAAAGTATGGCCAACAAGATGCAATATTTTGTTCCCTTCTCAGGGAACAGGGTTACATACGTTCCCTTTCCAAGGGAACTCTACGTTGCATCACACTTAATGCTTTGGGAACGAGAATGCCCACTCTGCCTTACTGAAACATGTCTGTCAAAAAATGTCTGTGAAGTATATACGTACAAAAACACTTCTTGAACAAACATAGAATGTCTTGTCTTACAGCATATCCTCAGATAATGCCTTAGAGAAAGCCACACCCTCAAGTGTAACCATCTAATTCTGCTTGAGTGCGCCCCAGTAAAATCCCAGCACCTCAGTTACTGGTCCTACTGGCCATGTTTATTCCACAAAAAAATAGACACATAATAGAGCATACACTTCCTTGTGGATTAAACTCTAGTATTGTTAAACATTCTCCCAACCTCAGTTGAGAGACACCTAGGAGTTTTCTACCCCCTCAGGGGCCAGACTTATAGCCTACACTGCCACGACAGGGCTATGATGTCTGAAAACCATATTCGGAGTTGGTCAAAGCGGAGCTACCAGTAGTAGACTTTACTGGTTTTGATTAACCCCCTGTTCTGAAAACAAAGTTCTGAAAACTCAGCCCCTACCTCGGTAGGATGTCTGTCTTCAACAATATTCCCCCTTTAGATATGAGAAGAAATATTTCCTCAGAAAGACCCTGCGCTCATACCAGCCCTAAAAGACTCGACTGAAAGGAGGGGGGTGTATGCGAGAGTGTGCGACATTTAGATCTTACCATGACAAATCAGTACTCAATGTACAATATGGTAGAATGTGCGTAACATACTGAAACCGCACGTATGATGAGCCTGGTTTCAAGTAATGCAATCTAAGATCAGCTACACTCCAAAAGGCCCACCCAGAAACCTTGGGCTGGATGACCCCTCATGACCAATCCCACCTTTTATATTTAGGACTCCTCAGGCAACCTAAAATATGGCTTCCTGTGGTGGGGTCTTTCCCCCTAAATATGAGAAAAATGGGAATGTCAATGTGGAAAAAGCGACTTTATGTAACAGTTTCCAAACTGGATAAAACATCCAGAAACTACATGTAAGACTGCATGGTTTAAATAACAAAATCTAAGCCAGCTCCCTTTCCTCATCCCTTTTGCCCCTTAATGTGCATGTGACCATTTGAACAGCAACTAGTCAGCTGATAAGTAGCCACATCCCCAGTCTGCCAGTGAAAGGTCTCGTAGCCCTGCACCTCAGTGACAGTGTCTTACTGATGCTATCCTCACCCCAAAGTGAGGCGACAAGTATTTAGAACATACACTTCCCCCGTGGTTGAATTTGAAGCATTTGTAGAATAAACAGCACTATCCTGGTAGCCACTGGGTCCCACTATGCTACTGGAATCACAATGTGAAAGAGGCACGTAATAGACCGAACAACTTCCCCATGATAATAGATATCCCTTTTAGATATGAGAAGAAATATTTCCTTTGAAATATTCTGCATTCATAACAGATGCAACAGACTTGACTGAAGGTAGGGAACTATGAATGAGAGAATGTGTTATTTTTTAGAGCTTATCATAACAAATCCATACTAAATCAATTACCGAACAGGGACATAAGAACATGGGAGATCATCGAAAGATGATGCCCTACAGAAATACTGGGAGCAAGCACAATTTCAAAGTCCCCGATACCCCACTTGATCGGCCCCTTGGGACTAGTTCTTCCTTCTAGTGCTTAGAATGGTCCTGAGATCTATTCTTGCACCTCTGGAGAACTGGGATTGTGGCTGCCCGGACCCTACCTCTGCTAGCCACACTAGCTTTCTGCTCCTCCCTATCAGTGCTAGTCCCAGGCTGAGGACTACTCGAAGCCCCTGGGAGCTTGAAGTGGTGAGGGAGGAATTCACTGAATACCTCTGACTGTTTTTTCACTTCCTGAAACCTGTCCACGACAGTATTTACTGTATCGCCGAAAAAGCCAGCAGGAGAAACAGGGGCATTTAACAAAAACACTTTGCCTCTCTCTTTTATTGCTGACAAATTAAGTCACAGATGCCTCTCCGCAACCACCAAAGCAGCCGTAGGACGGCTGATGGCACCGGCTGTCTGCTTTGTGGCACAGAGAAACAAATCTGTGGCTTGGTGGAGCTCCGCAAAGGACTGCCTCAGGACCAGTACACTCGCCACTATCGAGCTCTTTCAGCAGGTCAGACTGATAAGCTTGATGCACAGCCATAGTATGCAATGCACCACCAGCCTGACCTGCTGCCGCATAAGCCTTGCTCACTAACTGTTAGGACACCCTGCATGGCTTCGTAGGCAAGGCTGGCCCCTCTAAATTTGCTACCTTGCCGGGAGAGAGTTAACTCGCAAGCTTCTCTTCAACCCACGGCAGCGCACTATAACTAAACATGGAGCTCAGGAAAAAAGGGAAGCCTTTTGCACCTCTTCCTCAGCTGACCACTGTATTTTTAATTCCACAGGCCTAGTTACAACCTCTAGCAGCTTTTTATTGGATTCAGAGAGCCGTATGGGTTGTGCTTCCTCCTAAAATTCCTCAGAGTTACCAGTCCCAGGGGAGAAATCGCACTGTGAGCTCCCACTGGGACTGGAGTCTCGGAACCGGAGGAAAAAGCAAGCAAAGGGGACTTGCCTGTCTCTTGCTCTTCCTCCAGATCCTTCTGGGACCCCCATGATTTGAGTCGGTAGGCTACCTCGACAGTGGCTGGTCCCGAACCACGAGTTGCAGCTGCCCAGCTCCCTTCCCTCGAGAAGAGAGCCAGCCAAGCCTGGAGTATTTTAGGGAGAATTTCTCACAGTGCATGCAGACAGCCCCCTCAAGGACCTGCCTATTGTGCTCTGCCCCCAAATATTTAACACTGAAAGTGCGCACATCCTCTGTGAGAAAACAGGAGCATGACAGGACACAACCTCTGAAACCTCTATTGCTCAAAGTTCCTACTTTTTTTTCTTTTTTGGACAAACAATAGTACAGACAATAAGAAAAACAATCGCCCATAGTACACAGACACGAACTTGCTGAAAACAAAGAAGCTGAATGACATAGTTTGTGGATGCCTGATATAGTCTTCATGATGCGTTTCTACTTTGTCACCTGACTGAGGCAGGCCAATCACATTGGTGTGATTTCACATGTATTCAAACACCATTTCTGCCAAGGGGCATTTCCAAAGCATCAAGCGTGACGCAATGTAGAGTTCCCTTGGAAAGGTAACATGATAGGTGGACTGACTACAATAAATCGCTCCTACACTTTTAAAAATATAGGTTCTTTAATTGTTCTTTACAGCATCATACATTCTGCAATGAACCTTCTTCTTGTCAAGAACCATTTTCATTGTATGGGGTGCATGAGTTGTACTGTATGGTTATTTATAGATTAAATAAGTTCTTTATGTCTCATTATAAGTTCTTCAGAGCAGTGTATTGGTTCTTCAAGGTACATCCCTTAACAGGTTTACGTGAACCCTACAAGGTTCTTTGTAGGACTGGAAAAGGTTCGCCTGGCATCACTCTTAAGAACCTTACTTTGGTTCCTTAAAACACTAAGTGTTTTTTTAGAGAACTTATGATAACATGGTTCCTTGTGGCACTGCTGTGAAGAACCATTTGTGAGTTCTTTAAAGCACCAGTTAATAGAAAGTTCTCTAAAGAACTTCAGAGTAAAAGGTTCTTTGTGCAATTTAAAAGGGTTCTCATATGGCACCAGGCTTAAAAGATACTTTTTTGGTTCTAATTGGGACCTTTATTTTAAGAGTGTAGGTGTGAATGAGCATATAAATGTGTGTGCAAGTACTGGTGTGCCGTCCAGGGTACACTGTCAGAAAAGATGTGTTACACACTTTTTGTGTTATTACTATTTCAACACATGTTGTGTTCAATTATCCAGTATATGTGTTAAAAAAGAGAAAAAAATTCACACGAGTGACCAGTACAATGTGTTAAATTATTCAATCATGTTACGGACTGTGCTGCCAACGTCATCATACAACTCTGAACTTGCCTCAAAGTGAATGTTTGTTGCTTTGACCTTTTGATTGTGACCTTGGAGTCGGAGTCCTGAGGCGAAGAAATGAAATGACCACCAGTAAGATAGCTTTTATCACTATTTAGCATTAATGCTGCTGCAAATGCCTGGCCGAGTTTGTGATATTTAGGCAGGGAGCTCTTGAAAATGTATTCACTGGAAAGCAACTCAGCGGGTGATAATTAACTTTACCTATCGCGACGGCTTCAAAAGTGCATATAATGTACTGGTTGTAGTAGTACTGGTAGTAGTGTTGGCGGTACACTACTAGTGTCATGTGTTTATGTTGGCTGTGAAATATGGACTGAGGTTATTATATAATTCTCTGGGTCTGCATCTTATCTGAGGCTCTGAGTTAGGGTTAGCTAGTTGGATGCTGTCACCAGTAGGGATGAGTGAAGCTAACCTAGACGAATGTTAGACATTCCCATTCCCTTTTTGAGAGTCAACAATAACGTAGCATTACAGCTGTTCACCATGATGTAATACATAGAAGGGGTTAACGTTAACTACATTTACCAAGTGTTTTGGACAAGGCAAGCTGAAGTAATTAGCATTTAGCGGATGGGATAGGGCCGTGTTTCTTCATGAATTCGGTGAATGTTAATGCTGGTTAACAGGTGCAGACAGTCAGTGGCTAACGGAACTTAGGTAGCTCAGTAATGTCAAGGCCACAAGTTCTTCACAAAGTTGACGTGACAAAAAGAGAGGATGGGGTTTAGGTTGTATTGCTTTCCATTATCTCTGTATGTTGGTAACTCCCTATGTTGGTTGACTAATTAGGTTGTGCAAAAAAAATTGGTGGTGAGGTGCTAAAGGCAGAAAAATAAATATTCAGAAGTCAGCTAGATTTTCCTGGTGAGGCTACAGCACCATTTTGTCCAGTAGGAGAGAGGAGGTCACATTTCCAAAATTACACAATTTAGGATTCTGTAACACAATTTCTCAGTTGAAGCCCAAAGGCATTTGTCCATATTTTGTAGCTAACAACCAACCAACACTCTTTTTGCTCTTTTACAGCTTTTCAAATGGAAGGGAGTGGGACTCTTGTCTTCCCAGATGGCAGAGAGATTTGTAAGAAGTTGCATCAACTCCAATTCTCCAACTGACGTCCGTCAAATGTTTAAATGATTTTAATAATTTTGCTTGTATCTTTCTCATTTGTAAGTCGCTTTGGATAAAAGCGTCTGCTAAGTGAATAAATGTAAATGTAATGTAATAAATGTTACCTGAATTTCATGCAATTGTTTGTTCATTTTGTGAGCATTTTAGAATTTTAACATACAAACAAATTGCATTTTAGGATAATTGTAGGGGAAAAAAAGTATAAACAACACATCTGTATTATTTTGTGTTATTTTTAGCACAAAAACCGGACGCACACAAGAAGACTCGTACGGAGTAGGAGAAACCGCACTACAGGACTGCGCCTCAAATCTTCTGACAATGCCAGAATTTAATCGGAGGAAAAATGTGATCGCAACGGCTATTAATCGGCTGTTGGGGAACACGTCAAATTAGTGATCAAATACTACAGATTTTGGCCTAGGAATCTTATAGGATTCTCAAAATTTGTCTCAGACGACCAAACTGTGGTCCAAATCGTACAATGTCAACCCGGCTTAACTAAAGATGAACAAATGAAAAACATAATGAATACAATACTAATATGAGAATACATTTCAGACATAGGAGAACAGTAAGCTTTTCTGGATTTGATTACAAAACAAGACCTTCTATAGCCTAAATAAGACCTAATGTTTATACACTAAATGATCGATATGGCTTGCTGTTTTGAAGGGACCTCATATGGAGCTAAGCTTTCCTCGGGCTCCTTTTTAAACCCCAGCATTGAAGTTGATGTTATTCGACCTTGCCACATGCTGTGCTTTGGTGAATTGATTCCACTGCAGTAATGTGCATTGAATTAATACCGTTACTTATAGTGAGTGTTTTAAACGCAGGATGGGAAGGTTAATTGAAACAGAACAACGTGATTGCATTCCTTTCACACAGCCATATCCATCTGCCATACCTCGACACGTCTTAACGTGCCTTAGGCGAAACGACAATGTTGCAGAGAACAAGCAAGCCACAATAAGCTAATAGGCTGTATAATTAACGGCGGGAACCGACTAGTATTTCTTTTCTTTTCTTTTTTTTTTTTTAGTTCTAGCTCTTGTGCTGGGAGAGTGGACTCACAACCACCACAGAACCACCTCCGCTCTCTTCTACACCGCATCTGGCCGCGCGCCACGAAAAGAACTGGTTTAGCGCTGCACGCGCTGGGTTTCGGAAAAGGCGCGCGCGCGCGCTCACCCAGTGACGTCGCTCTCCGGGGCGCGCGCTCCGCTCCTGCTTCAGTCTCCGGTCCCGGAGTCCGGTGTGTGAGAGGAAGAGAGTCTGTCTTTCAGCGTCCCGCCGCGACCTGTGAAGGAATCCGTGAATGAACAGCTGAGGCTGGGAGCAGAACGGGTTGGACATGAACCATGAAATGAAGAAGTGGACACCGAGACAAAGCGAGGTCATGTTAATGGGTGAGTTTATTTTGAAACAATATCACACACCTGGAACACATCCGACATCACACACTAGCTGCAGTTCTCAATGCATTAGTTCTAATCTAGTTTTATTTCTACACCTTAAACTATAGGCTACTTAAGTATAGTGTTTGTGTGTGTGTGTGTGTGTGTGTGTGTTTGGTTTTGTTTTATTTAAGAAAAACCCAAACAAACACTTTGGAGTGTTTTCTAGTGAACACACCTCTCCAGGCAGTGTTTAAGTTGTTATTATTTCAAAACATACAACACATTTATTGACATGGTTTCCTATGTGTGTACCCCGCGCGCTCCAGGAGGACAATATGAGACAAAAAAGTCATACAAACCACAATGCGACCGGGTGCTTGTTGCATCTCTCGGATTGTTAAAACACACGGAAACACTTTCTTTCAGTAAACTGCGACAAAACCACGAGAGCACGAGCGCCTCAGACCGTTAAAGGTAAGCACATATTGCGCGCGCGCGCGTTTATTGTCAGCGCGTCTTGTCTAATTAGGAAATAACCATGCGAAGGCAGCTGATTATTATTTTGTGTGTGTGTGAGTTTTGTGTACTAGAAAAGAAATGAACCGGTTTTTCACTCAGTAGCCTATCAGTGTTGAAGTATTGATCTGAAACACAGCGTCACAATTACTGCGTAATTTCCTAAAAACATATCATATCAAATTGCTGAGCCCGTGGTAAAGCCTGGGACCTGATTAAAGATTTGTGTTTGGTGCGTCGTCTGCATGCAGTGATTCATCAGATTCAGATAACACACACACACACACACCCACACACACACACACACACACACACAGACAGAAAGAGTCATCAGCAGCGACAGGATGTTCAGGTCAGCATGTTCTCATGCATCCCACAAAAAATATATATATATTGATTAGTATGACATGTTATTAGATTGCATCCTTATTCTATAACTATTATGGGAACTATGAACAAATGATATATTAGGTCCTGCTTATTAAATAGGATATTTGCAATAAATGATACTGAGGCAAAGCTACTAAAGCGCTTCAGCTTGGTGCATATACCCACCACTGCACTGCAAGCACGTCCACATGTTATCGCTGGCTGTGCCAAGTGTAATGAGAATCAGGATCACCTGATTAACTTCCCTTTCATCTGCCCAAAATATTGAAGTGGAGTTGTCTTTAAGTTGTATCGTCACTGCCAAAGTCTAGCAGGATTAATGTGAGTATGTGCTGACATTTTGCCAGTGACCGTTCTTGGAGTGGGCTGTATGAAATGTTTCATCTACCTGAGAGAGAGAGAGAGAGAGAGAGAGAGAGAGAGAGAGAGAGATGAAGAACTGGAGGATAATGGAGAGGCGAGTCCTTGGTGTGATTTAGGGAATCTGGGATAAATAGATAGAGAAAGAAACATGAAGGTGGTGCAAATGGTGGATGATGCAAATAACCAGGTGCAGAGTTGTATATGATCAGGCTTTTTTTTCCCTTTTCAGTAGGAAGATGTTATCCAGGATTAACCCGTTTTCTCTGCCGGTTCTCACGGAGTCACATTGTTCTTCTCCGTGTCACGCTTTAAATTTAAATTCTGTTTCCTGGCAAAAAAGCGTCTTTGACCCAATTTAAATGTATTAAAGTTCTTATTAAAAAAAGTGTGTATATATATATATAGGGAAATAAAATATTATCCTGTTTTATCACAGGGATCATTTGCACGTACTGTATGTGTGTGCTTGATTTTGTATATTGGATTTTTTTAGTGCTCTCATCAGGCAATTAAGGCTAGAAGGTCACACAGAATCCTTTGTTAATCTAGGTTTTCAGTGCTCAGGTAACATTTACAAAATCCAATATTTGACAGTACACACACACACACACGAACACACTGCAGCTTTGACACTACAGGACATCATCATGTGATTTGAGCTCATAATATCATTCCTCTGTGGGTAAGTAGTTGTTGTTTTTTTCAGGATACAGAAATTGCAGTTCATATATTAAAGGTGGAGTCAGTAGAAGCTTTGTAATATGTAGAAATCTTTGTTCATAAACTAAAATATCTTGCCCTGTGATGAGTTGGCACCCCATCCATGGTGTCCCTCATCGTGTGCCCCGAGTCCACTGGGATAGGCTCCAGGCTACCCCGCAACCCTGTGTAGGATAATGTATGTAAAGTATGGAAAATGGATGGATGGATGGATGCATATTAAAACATCTGCTTGGAGGAAAACTCTTTGAGTTTCAAAATGTCAGCTAACTTCTGAAAAATGCGGATGCTACCTTTAAACCAAACTGGTGGTAAAACAGACAACAGCTGCAATTCCTAATGTTCTCCCTGTAGTCCTGTATGTTTCATCTGGGATCTCTGGCTTCCTCTGACTGGCCAAAAAACATGCCGGTAGGTGACTGACGTTCCATCACGGCTGTATTCCAGCCTCAGGTCCAGTGTTCTCAGGTTAGTCTCCGGATTTCCAGTGACCGTGACCAGGATTAAGCGGTTTCTGAAGATGAATGAATGAATGATCCGCACAGTCACTGAAAGATGAGTATTTATTTCATGTTTCAGTTCAGCTGCTTCATCAGGAACATCGTCCTGCTCTGGTAATGTTTCCGTTCTCTTCGGCTCTATCAGAGACTTTGACTGCGTACCTGAGAGCTTGACTCTCTGTTGGGTCTCTCATAAATATTAATGGACAGCTTATTGTGAGCATTAGAGCTTGTCAGTGGCTCAGGGGTGAGCCCACTCGCTGATCTGTCAGGACTGATTTGACTTGTCACTGCAAATGAAAGGAGGCTTCAAAATAGCTTTCTTGTAGTTGTCACTGCTTGTTCAATCATAAACCCTTGCTTTTGTCTGAGTGTGTGTGATTGCTGACAACAAAACGAGATAGAGTGTGGTCCTTTCTTGTAGTGGTGCATTTACTAGTATTGTAGTGATGTTTTTTGTAGTGGATTGTTTGATATGAAACACCCTTTCAAATTGGATATCAAGTGCCTGATTTGTTTAAGATAGCACATCGGGATTTCCAGCATGTGTACATGGATTAATCGATACACCGCCCCGGAATTGCATACAGGATGCGTCTGCAGTTGGATACAAATGTCAATAAACCGCTGCTGGTCAGGCTCATTTGAATTGTAAGCTTGTTTGTACACTAACAACCCCTCATCTGCATGGTTAAGACTGCCAGTTATGTCTGTACTGGCTTGACTAAATGTCTCAATCCAGCAACCATTCTTGTTCAAACACACACCAGCACGAATATTTATGCATGCACCGCCTCCAAATGTGTAAGTAAATATTTGTTTTGTATGCACCAGGGAGCTCTTTCGCGTTCTCTCCCATCAGTTTCTATCTGGTTGTGTGGCTGTGACCTGGCAGCTCCTCTCTTTAACATAGCTGCAGAGGTAAGCCGCGGAAAACAGCCAACCTGTCATGGTGGCCCGTCTCCGGGGAGCAGAGCTGCACTCTGTCTTATGTGCGAGTACTCAGGGAAGTCTCTTTGGTCTTTGACTCCCAACCTGCTGGTGAAGGAAAACACACACTATCCTGTATGCCTGATCCCCGCCCACATCAATGTTGTTTTGGTTTAACACATGACAGCTAACGTGGGCTCGGACAAATAATGGAACGGTGCCAGAAATTTCTCAGCAAAACAAGAGGAAGCGTGTCTGTGTCCATATTAGAGATTACCTATGGCAGGCTTTGCAGGTGTGTGTAAAATCTGTAGCCATCATGTTTCCAGAGCTGTGAAACGTGCTGAGATTATTCGACCCCCCCTGGGTTGTGTTTATAGCTCTGCATAAGGGATTTAGTCCATTAGGAAATTAAATAACAGCATGTGCTAACTAGCGTGCAGTGTTTAATTGTTGTTTAAGCTGATGGCATACTGCACTGCTGGCTTCCGTCTCTTTTCTCACTTTGCCTTTATCCATTTCATTCACTCATTTCACACATACACATGGATGCACACTCACACACACTCACGGGGAGTGCACATACCATGTTTGACTGCTTTTCTGTCCTAATTCATTGCACATTAAACTTACATAAACATCACCGCAGTGTTTTAGTTCTTGCTTTCCACCTGTGTTAGAGGAGAACGTAAACAGCAACACAATACATCGATATTATTCTAATTTTATAGCTTGTAAAAATGTAATGGAACAGCATTTGGAATTGTCTTGTTCTGTGGTTAGTGCATGAGTTACTGTTTCTTTGGACTACTGCTACAAACCCTGAACATTCCAGCTTCGCTCTTTGCAACGTTCCATAAAAAAACATTTCCATACAGCGGCCTGGAAATACACTACACCGAATCGCAGGTCGCTGACCCGTCATGACTCATGCCTGCTTTCTGTCTATCCATCACACATGTTCCGATGGGAAACTGGGAAAAGAGTGGCAACCTTGAACTGACTGTACGGTATATAAATACATTATGTGCTTGCATTCCAGTAACCGTTTCATCACCTGTAAAACATATGCACTGTCTGAACCACCAATAAGCTGTTATGCAGTATAAATAAGGAATAAAACGTGACAGGGTGTGTTGTTATAGGAGGTACTGTGTGTACTGTTACCACCCTGAAGTTGATTGAAGTTATAATAAATCTGTGATTTGCTTTACAGATGGCACTACTGTCAGGGTTGCTGTTATAGAAAATTAATCAACACTTTCCAGCTAATCAGAATTGAGTATTCAACAGTGCTAAAGCAGTGGCGGCTCATCCATGGGAACAATCCCACCATATATATAAGCCGTTCTGATAAGACCTTATTCTCAACCCTATATATTTCAAATTCTTTTGAAATAGTA
This sequence comes from Ictalurus furcatus, assembly GCF_023375685.1. Classification (NCBI taxonomy): domain Eukaryota; kingdom Metazoa; phylum Chordata; class Actinopteri; order Siluriformes; family Ictaluridae; genus Ictalurus; species Ictalurus furcatus. The sequence goes on from NC_071261.1 coordinate 24,841,561, forward strand.
ATGGCCTCTTTTGAGTGGCTAATGATTTAAATATTGTTACTCTTTTACAGAAATAAGCTGATGTTCAATTGATTTGCTCACCTTTTTAGATGTTGCACAATCTTGTGGCAGTGCGCTCATTGCCCCATTTGGCGCCATAGAGATGCACCTAGTGGTGAAAATGGGAATCACAACAAGTTATAATAGAGACCAATTGGGGCAGTAATCACACTAAATCTAATACATTTCCGCAATCAAAGGCAATGTGAAAGTGCGGACAGTGTGTCTGATGTACAGAACCATTTTTTATTGTAAGAGACACTATATTGCAAAGATTGGGAGAGGGAAGAGGGGAGTCGTATTCTTACATCAGAAAAGCATGTGCACCATGGTGACCTTGTTTCCCATACAAACAAAAGCTGAGAAAAAGATGAAAAATGTCTCCTTTTCCAATGTAAACTTTTGAGTGTATTTTGAGATATAGTTGGGAATGGAACTTTGCTGAATCTTGTCCACCCTGGTTAATGATATTGCCTCTACAGTACTGTGTACATGACGGAAAACACACCTGTTGTACTGAACACAGTTGAACAAAGTTACATCAAAAATGCTCAAAAATAGCCGCTAGACTCTATAACTGTATATTGTTAAATATCAACTGCCTATTACGTGGTTACTCTAAAAATTAGATTGTAGCCTGTAGCATAAGTTAAATGTGATAGCCTCTTGATTTAATTTTGTTTGAGGCTATGTCATTTTTAATGTCGTCCTTCCCCACCAAAATCTATGGTCATGAGCTGCTGCTGCATTGTGATATAAGAGAGTTTAATCACTGCTAGTTTTGTGTGTATGTTTAAGACTTATTGGATTTATAGGTCAGTGGTGAATGTATTGAATGTGCAGGACTGCTAGGATTTTCTTGGCTTATCATGTGTGACAGGGGATTAAAGTGTGGTAGAAAAGGGTAGACTATTGACTCAAGGGTTGGATGATGATGATGATGATGGTGTGTGTCGGTGTGTACTCCACCTGTGAGTGGTTTGTCTCAGGTGTAACAACACAGGCATAATTTATGATTTGCTAAATGAATACCAAGCATCATCATTAGATGTGGGTCATTGAAGAACATACTAGAGATTCTTTAGTTCGCCTCACCAGGAGAGGGTCAATTAAGCACTGTTAACATTCAAGCTTTAGTCCATAAGTGCATAACCTGCTCTGAGGTGTTTTCCTATGATTCATGAAGCATACTTTTCTGGGTCAAACTGTAAACAGCATGTGGCTGTAATGAAATTTTTAAACTGCATTTCAGGTATGTAACTGGCTGTGTATTTTAGGATCTGTAGCTGTGGTTGAATTCTTTCCCTCGTTGTCATACAGTGCACTACTTCAAATGACAGCGATTTAGTGGTGTCGTCCAACTCTCAACGAAGCATTTATCCATAATACACTATAAATCAGATACAGTTGAGTCTCACATAATGATTTCTTTCATTTAGAATTTTGCTTGAGGAATATTGCCAAATGCTAGACTGACCTCAAAATCTTTATAAATATAAATCTTTAAGTGATCTGGTCTGGTTATTTCATATAGTATACTTAGTGGGGAAAACCCGTTGTATATCACTGTGGCTGATGGATTCTAGAAAACAGCCAAAAATGATGAAATATATGGTTTGACCAAAATTGAGTTCTGCTAAAAATGTACTATGATATCTCTACTTTAAGACACAATAAATGGATTTTTATCAGAAGTATGTATAAATTTGGCTAGATTCTAACCTCGCTTTGGCTGTGAAAACCATGTTGGGTTAGGCAGTCATCTTGTCTAAACAAGTCTAAAACCTTTCAAGCTAAGCGTGATTTCCTCTCTAATAAGATAATGACTGTCAAAATGTCCGCAATCATAATAAATAAATGAATCAGCAATTATTTCCATGTGAACAGAGATCAGTCGAGTGAGGAGATGGTGATGAGGCTCATGTTTAAATTCAGAGTCACTTTTACCTCAGGTGATGAGACAGAGACTGATGAGAATGACGCTGATAACAAAGCGAGAACACATTTCCCCATTGTAAACATGTTTACAATTTATCAGTAGTGTTGTTTTCCCGTCAGTCGATTAGTTTATAAAGTATATGTACATGGGGTGACTTTCAGTCTAATTGGAATTAAAGCTTCAATTGTAAATTTCTCTGTTTTCACTTTTGAGGGTTATCAAATTTTAAATTGCTAGATCTTCTCATTGAGAGACACTGTCCCCTCCGAAACTATTGGAACGGCGAGGCCAATTCATTTGTTGGTGCTATACACCAAAGACACTTGGGTTTGAGATCAAAAGATGTATATGAGACAAGAGTTTTGGATTTCAGCTTTTATTTCCTGGTATTTACATCTGGATGTGTTAAACAACATAAAACATAGAACCTTTCGTGTCAGACCACGCTGTCTGACACGCAGTGTACAACACACTGACATCACCAAAATGTTGGTTTCTTCTTTTGTGATGCTTTTCCTGGGTTTTACCACAGCCTCTTTTAGTTGTTTGTTTCTGGAGTGAAATGCTACTCAGTTGGGTTATTGGTGATTGGTTTGGCCAGTCTAAAACCTTTCAGTTTTTCCACCTGATAAAGTTTTTGTTTAGTTGGCAGTGTGTTTTGGATCATTGCCTTGCTGCGTGATACAAATTCTCCTAATTAATTTGGATGCATTTCTCTGTAAATTGGCAGAGAAAATGTTCCTGTAAACTTTTGAATTAATTCTGCTGATACCATCATGAGTTACACCATCAATAAAGATTAGTGAGCCTGTTCCGGAAGCAGGCATGCAAGCTCAAGCCATGACACTACCTTCACCATGTTTTACAGATGAGCTTGTATGTTTTGGATCAGTCTTCAGTCTACAGCAAAAAAAAAAAAGAGAAAAGAATTGGCCTTGCCGTTCCAATCGTGACGGATTGGACTGTATGCAAAAGAGAAGCGCATTTCAGTTCAGGAAAACCTGAACTGAACTTTCAGAACTTGTGAAGGGCCACCACATGTATAAATACATACATATACATTATACATACATTATACATATGTATAAATATATTTATTATATGGCTGCCGCACATATAATAACATGAGGTCATTTTAAGACCTCGGTGAAAGAACTATAAAGGATCACTTTATACACCACTTCATTACAAGTGTATTGTATGAATTTAAAAGCTGTGTATAGCGATTTGAAGGAGCAGGTTTTGAGTTATTGCATTAACCTGCTGTTATTGGCCATTAGGGTGCCTTTGTCAAAAAGACCTGCCAGCCCTGGACACCGGAGCAGCCATAAATGCAAGTTCAATTCAATTTTCAATTCAGTTTCATTTGTATAGCAGTTTTAACATTTGACATTGTCACGAAGGAGCTCTACAGAAACTAGATTTAGATCCCTAATGAAAGCCAGAGGAGACAGTGACCAGGTAAAACTCCCTGAAAGGACATGAGGAAGAAGCCTAGAGAGGAAGCAGACTCAAAAATGAACTCATTCTCTTCTGGGTGAGACCGGAGAGTGAGATTAAGAAATCATTACAGTATACAGGTGTAGAAGAGTAAAGGATGTTCAGTGTGCACACAATGTGAGTCAGAGTCCTGTGATGAGCACAGGACAGTCTTTATGATTACAGCAGCAGTTCGTTCTTAGTCAGAAATCTACAGTATCCAAGGTTATTTTGAACAGGCAAAATAACCAAAATTTGACTATTGTGGATTTTCATAGCTTCAGTTTACATATTTGACATTCTTATGCTTATGCAATGGCAGGTCATGATGTGTTTTTGTGGCACTCTGAAGTAAACTTTATACAGAACAGTCTATATAGTGGTACAATTTTTCGATATAGTGTAGCGTGTTTTTAGAAGAGGTGGTGGTGAATAAGCACTTCTGTCTATTTAAATATGTGTAGATCTTAAAGTGTGTTTGTATTTGCTGAGAGTTGGTAATGTTGACAGTGAGGCAGCCCGAGTACATCCACAGCTCTTGGCTTTTTACATGAAAGAAAAAAAAGCCCCCTAGTGACAGCGGCAGACAGCGTTTTTCAAAAAATTCTGTTCCACTGTGGGATTTTCTTGCTGCTGTAACACATGCTGATGCAGAGAGATGTAAGATATGGGGACATACATTTATCACCCCAATCGCTAGTACCATCCCATTCTTTCCTCCTTTCTCTCCCTCATTGTCTGTCTCAGTATTGACCCACGTGTAAATCCCTGTACTTCTTTTTTTTTATCTCTCTCTCTCTTTCCATCCCTGTTTAACTCTTTCTCTATCCCTCCTTCCATCATTCTCTCTCGCTCTCTCTCTCTCTCTCTCTCTCTCTCTCTCTCTCTCTCTCTCTTTGTGTGTCCCTCACAATACAACAGGCATTATGGTGTCAGGCCTGTGCCGCTTTCTCCCGGGCGATCTCAGCGGGGGATGAGCAGAGTGATGCCTTACAGCCACTAAATGCTCTTGCTGACATCACTAACAGCCTGGGCTGGAGCTAAGTGGCCAGAGTTACGTGCTTTGGCATCGTGAAACATGACACTGAGAAGTAAACATTGCCGAATGTGAAATTAGCATTGTCAAGAGCAGTATTGTGTGTTTTCCTCTGGGCTTGTGAATGAGACACAAGGATGTGAGTCAAGCTGACTTCATGATCATAGAAAATGGAGAGAGAATGAAAGAGAGAGGGAGAGCGAAGGCTCCAAAAGTCAGAGAAATCATAGAAAAGGTCATGCGTTTCATTTCTTTCCATCTGTTCCGTACGTAAGTCAGCATGCTGATTGCCATCTCTCCAATTGGACACCTTTTCTTTCTAAACTCCAGGTAGAAGCAGTTCATGACTCTTTATCATGCACTCAAAGCCTGAATCCTGCAGTTTCACTCTGGACATAATTTGAATTATAGTTTACTTTTTTCCTTGCTCTGGGTCAACACCTCGAAGCCACTTGTTTTTTTATTTTTTATTTTTTAATTTATTTATTTTTATGTTCCAGTTAATTCTTTATTTATGTGAAGTCTACTGTTGTGACTGAGTCTGAAATGGTGTAAATATTCAGAAGTTTAATTGCAGATTTGATAATGTTGTTGGAACTGCCATATAATTATGCATTTCTATGTGTGGTAGTCTGAGAAAACCTGTCAGATGTTGCTGTGGTTGTGATGTTTTATTGGCAAAATGTGGGTTTCTCTGCTTATACCATCCTTTGTCACACCAACCACAAATTTAAAAGAAACCACTGTAAAAAAACAAAAAACAAACAAAAAAAACACCTGGCAGCTGTGCTTGCCAGAACTTTGTAGCACCGTTTATTATGATATGGTTAAATAGTTTCCTGCCTGTATATTTTATGGTGAAAGACTGTGTTTTTATTTACAGTAATGTGCAATTAAAAAAAAAAAAAACAGCACTAATGTAAATTGGAGGTCAGAGTTTTGCTGTAAAATTAACAGCCAAACCTTGTGTTTTCTTTTATAGTATTTCCATTAGAATATTTTTCCCATGCATTTTCTGGTAAAATGCTGACAGCTATGGCTGCTAGAGATGTACTGTAGAGATGTACTGTAGAGATGTACTATAGCTGCTAGAGATGTACTGTAAGAAACGGTATTGCCCTACCCTATACATCAGCATTATTTTATAACTACACCCACTGTACCCTGAAACAGTAAAAGTATTTTCTATAAATAAACAGCAGTTTAAAACCAACAAATTACTACAATGGCATTAACTCTAGTCAAAACACAAATTACATAGATCTACAGTAAACTATTTTACAAATGTAACTCACACATGTCAATGAAAAAGAAACTCCTTCAACAGAAATAAGAATGGAGATTTTAGTTTCTTTAAAAACCATGGAATATGCTAAAATAATACAGTTTATGGTCCAGCAGCTTCAGATAATGAGAGGTCAACAGAGAAAGAAAGGCTACAGTAACTCAGATAATCACTTTGTACAATTATGGTGAGCAGAAAAGCATCTCGGAATGCACAACACGGCAAACCTTGAGGCAGTTGGGCTACAATAGCAGAAGATCACGTTGGGTTCCACTTCTGTCAGCCAAGAAAGCTGAGGCTGCAGTGGGCACTGTCTCACCAATACTGGACAGTTGAAGGCTGGAAAAACGTAACCTGGTCTGATGCATCTCAGGCACACAGATGGTAGGGTCAGAATTTGGCACCAACAGCATGAATCCATGGGCCCAATCTTCCTTGTATCAACAGTCCAGGCTGGTGGAAGTAGTGTAATGGTGTTTTCTAGGCACACTTTGGTAAATGGTAAATGGCGCACCTATATAGTGCTTTTATCCAAAGCGCTTTGTACTATGTCTCATTCACCCATTCACACACACACACACCCACACCCCAGTGGTAGCAGAGCTGCCATGCAAGGTGCTAACTTGCCCTTCGGGAGCAATTTGGGGTTCAGTGTCTTGTCCAAGGACACTTCGGCATGTGGAGTCATGTGGGCCAGGAATCGAACCGCCAACCCTACAATCAGTGGAGAACCCGCTCTACCGCCTGAGCCACATCCGCCCCCTTTGGAATCATTAATACCAATAAATAATCACTGGAATGTCACAGCCTGTTTGAGTATTGTTGCTGACCATGTGTATCCCTTCATGGCCACAATTTACCCATCTTCTAATGGCTACTTCCAGCATGAAATCAGGCATCTCAAACTGGTTTCATGAACATGACAGTGAGTTCAGTGTTCTTCAGTGGCATTCCCAGTCACTGTATCTGAATCCATAGAACACCTTTGTGTTAATAAAGTGCTCCATGAGTGCAGATAGAGAGGGTGGATGGCTTCAAGTGCTTACAACATCATGTCCCAAAGCAGGTAGATCACTTTCTGTTGCCAGGAATTAGTCATTACTACACCACAGCGATAGAGTACAAAGAGAAAAAAGGCAAAATTTGAGGCAAAAAAAGATGAAAAACCCTCCAAAAACACTCAAAATGGCCTGCAGTAGTGGGGGGCACAGTGGCATAGTTTTTGGCACATATTCCTTGCACTTCCAGGGTTGGGGGTTTGATTCCCACCTCCACCCTGTGTCCATGGAGCTTGAATGTTCTCCCCATGCTTCAGGGGCTTCCTCCAGGTAGTCCGGTCCAGTCCAAAGACTGCTTTGTAAGCACAAATTGTCCGTAGTGTGTGGGTCTGTCAGTGTGTGTAAGATGTCCCGTGCCTTGTGCCCTGAATCCCATGAGAGAGACTCCAGACTCCTCTGGATGGATGGATGGATGGATGGATGGCCTGCAGGAGTCACATGTGATAGTTCCTTAAAATAAAAGATTAGCTGTTTAAACAGGTGGAATCAGGTGTGACTCCTGCTGGGTTGGAATGGAAACCTGCACCCACACCGCTCCACTGAGGATTGGATTGTGGGTAACACACACACAAACACACACAGCTCTGATGGGCCTTTGCACCTTTAAACTTTTAAAGAAATCAAATAGACAAAAAAGACATTACAAAATAAAATCAATTTTGTTGTTTACATAGCAGTACATTTTAAGGTGGGCAACACAGGGGAAAAAAATCTACTTTAATATGGGATTATGTAACTAACAAATGTCAAATTTGTTAGGTTTCCAAATTTTTATCGTAAATAACAGTGAATAACAGGATGGGTTTACATTAATATTTGTGGTGTTTTGCAGTTTTGGAAACCTTTTCCCCTCCATTTTTTTCATTCACAGTTTTTTTTTTTTGTTTGTTTGTTTTTACTGTTGTTATTTAACAGTATTTTACCATAAATTACACTGACATTTGTATTTATTTACTTTTTAATCTAGCATAGGCTACCTTCCTGCAAATGTCACATTTGATAAGCAGCCCATTTAACAAGTGCAGTGGTAAACACAGTCAGCCTAAAGATGTGTAAAACCTTGCTAAGTAAGCGTGATTTTCTCACACAGTGAATGTCACACTTTGATCAAATTGCTGCGTGTCATAGTGAAATGGACATAAGCCAAAACAGTTCAGTTGGTAATCAGATAACGGCTGTCAAAATGTCAGTGATGCTGCGGCGCTGTAGCCAGAGTAAAATCCTTAAATTCAGTTTTCTCACTTTTTCACTTTTAGGGGTAAACTGACTTTAAACTGCTAGAGCATTTGGTTGCAATACCTGCAAAAGGGAAACATATTCAGTTCAGGAAAACTTGCAGAACTATGTAGTAGAAAATCTCAAACGTTCACCATGTGAAGAGTTTTCCCAGGCTGCCACACATATTGAAATGAATATAACTTATACTGTAACTGCAGTTATACAGTAATATGAAGGCACAAATGGATTTTTTCAGACACAGACATTAGAGACTTATTCAAGAGCTTATACACATTGTACCGGTGGGGAACAGGAACAATTTGCAGTCCTCTAATGCTTCTACTCATTTTCCACTAGTCAGTAGGCCTAGAGTACAGCACCGTATAGCTACTAATACGTGTCCAGAACTATTAATACCCTAGTCGAGTAGCTGTGTCTGTTTTCTATCATGCAACAGCATCTGTGAAAGGAGGAGAAGTTCTCAATTGGATAAAGGGTGATTGAATCTAATTGAATTGTGCTTCATTGGCCAACAACCCAAAGAATGCAAGGAATTTTTTGCTGAATCAGTTGTTAAGCGCTCATTGTTGAGTGCTCATAGACATTAAATATTACAATTTAAAAAAAAAACAATGCCATCATTTTGACACTTAACAGTAAACACTACTAACAACAGCAGTAAAAATGGCAGAGCTTTAAGGTCTGATTTACCTTTTACTTGCCATTTGGAAAATCTGAAAAGTTCCATTTGGTCGGCTGCTTTAAGTCTTTTTAAATAAACAGAACTTTCCGGATTTTTCATTGTACTCAGTGAGAATGTTATCAGACACTACTGCTGAAATGCACTGCGCCAATAGAAAGCCAATTGTAGCTAGCTATTTGCCCTACTTCCCAAGTGGTATTCCTCTGTATAGAGTAAAAGATTGCAGTGTACTATTTATTAGAGATATATTATGCATTTAGGATGTAGCCCTTACAGTGTGTGTGTGTGTGTGTGTGTGTGTGTGTGTGTGCGCATGTTTTTTTCAAAATGTCTGGTATCTCAGACATCCCACCCTGCACAAACTCAATTCAGGGAAGTAGCTCCACCACCCCCATCACACAGCGCCCCCCAGGGAAACCCCATCTCACCCAACCACCAGCACCCACCTAACTGCAACCACCAACAACCCAAGCCCCCCAAATCGACCTCCAAGGATGTGTGAATACAGGACATTGGATTATGAAAGAAGACAATAATTTAACTGATCATACTGCAAATAATTTACAAACACAGGGACTTGAACAACGAAGCCTCCACATGAACAGATTTTAAAAAATGTGTTTAATTGTTGACATGTGTCAAGATTTCCCCTCGCGTTAAGCGCTAAGCACGCAGCGTGCGCTGAAACCCGAAGCTCGAATTGCGAGTGTGCGTTTCCAGGTTTTACAGTTACATTGACTTTGTTTACTTTTGACACATGTACATTTGGTATGATTTCTCTCCTGTCTCTGTCCCCGTGTTCTCAGTGGTTGTTTCCCCGTACGTGTCATCATTGTTCTCAGCTGTTTTGTGTTTCACCCCTGAATACATTTAGTATTAACCTCGTGTCTCATTGTTCATTGCAAAGTATTATGTGTGTTTTTCGTATTTGCTCCTCGTTTCATGACTATATTATATTAAATTATATTATATTATATCATTCAACTTATGGAGTTATTTTTCTATTCTATTACAACTTTAAGCAAGTCTACAGGGAGTTTTGCCTCATCACTTAGGACATCAGTAGAGTAGCTCCTTAGCAGCTAGTCAGCTAGTTTAAATAACGTTAGCTACGCTAATGAATGCATGGCACCTGTTAAACTCAGGTCAACATGTCTTTTAATCATTTAATTTGCAAACAGTGCAGTGAGCAGGGGTACATTTTAGTGTAGTCTGGGATGAAGTGCGTTTTGTATTTTCTGATTTTTTTGACACTACAGTGTTACTGAACTACAGTAGTACACTGAACTGAGAGAGGTTGACTGTAAAGCCCATCCTCAGACAAAACTGATAGGTCTTGATAGCAGAAAGGTAGAAAATCAGGATATGCTCTCTGTCACTCTCGCTACGTCGTGTCACTCGCTCTCTCTGTCTCTCCAGAGCCCGTCTACTATTAGAAATCTTCTGGACTCTCTCTCGCTCGCTTGCTTGCTCTCAAACAAATACATTTTCAGGATATTGTATATAATTTGCATCAGGGAGCCACTATCGATATGCGGGAGACTCCTGGAACGTCCAGGAGAGGTGGGATGTCTGGTATCTGACTTGAGTGATGACTTATGATGATATTGTGACATTTGCTTTTGGCTGGTCACTGTTCTGCATGATTTCTAGCTCCACCTGTATGTCTGTGTTTGGTATACTTAGTACCCTGGCAAAAAGAGTAACAACGTCCAGCACAGTTATTACGTTACATGGCACAATTAAATAACACAATGGGGGACTGTCCCCTGGAAATGCACTATGAAGATATGAAGATGTGTGTGAGAATTTGAACCTGATCGTTATGGTGTTTCGCCACATACTAGTGCCTCCCAAACTGCTGTTATTCAGTTAGAATGGAATTCTGGAAACTTATTCCGGAATTCTGGTCTGTGTGTGTCTGAAATGAGATCCTGGCTTATCTACCTGCTTTCCAGCTACTCCACACTTTGTGCTACTTCCCTAATACATAGACACATAATTTTGTAAACAAATGTAGATTTGTGTGTGTGTGTGTGTGTGTGTGTGTGTGTGCATTCTGCCTTGTGAAGTGGAATGATGTAGATAAGTGTGAGAAAGGGTGTAACTGGGATACTGCAGACACACACACTCACACAAACAAACACCCCCCCACACACAATTGATGCTCATCCCAGCACACTGTCCCACTCAGACACTCATTCACATTCTGTCCTGCCTTTTCTCTCCTTGCTTGTCTTCCTTCTGCTGTCCCTATCTCAGTGGTTTGCACCTCCTCCATTCTGCTCTTTTTGCCACTCTTGCTCTCTATTCCCGTCTCTCTGTCTGTCTGTTTGTCCCCTGCAGAGGTTGTGTTGTGATGGACTTTAGGTAAATGCTGTAAAGAGAAATAGCCCCTGTCTGTGTAGCACTCATGAATGTGTGCAGCTGCTGTATAATGGAGTCCCCTAAAGTCTAGAGCAGCATGACTCATAGAGTCTTCTGTTAACTGAGCACTGTGTCACACTGTACTATGTGAGTATGGTATACTCAACCCATCTCAATCCATTCATTCACACACACACACACACACACACACACACACACACTCGCCTGGCCACCGTTCCTGAGTAATGATCACATTCTGCCCACCTTGTCCACTGAGAATTGCAGGACACAGTTCAGTAACAATCCACCATTTTCTTGTCAAGTTTGCAGATGAGCATTACCGACTCTAACTACGAAGCTCAGAAGCTGTGATAGAGAGTGAGAGAGAGAGGAGAAAAGGAGGGAGATATGAGCAGCTTGTTCTGCTGCTTTGTGAGGCACGCTGGTCCCAGAACATTTGTGTCTTGGGAGGTGTGTCCGGTAGTCATACACCACGTCAATATCCTGTTTTACAATGTGAGAAACTGTGAAGTGTGAAAAACTGAAAATGGTGTAAACAATAGAAACTGCGTTGAACACAGACCTGCTGTTGAACATTACCCAAGCATTCTATTTCATATAAAGTTGAATATATGATGTTAAGTGGCTGACACTCATTTTCATGATTGTATATTCATTATGGTGTTTAGTTACAGTGTCCGACACTAATATTGGCACCCTTGGTAAATATGAGCAAAGAAGGCTGTGAAAAATTGTCTTTAGTGTTTAACCTTTTGATCGTTTGTTCAGAAAATTCACAAAAATACTCTGCTGTCATGGATATCAAACAATTGCAAATAAAACAAAAAAGGCTTTGTTAAATATAGGTGTGCAACAATTATTGGCACCCTTTTACTTAATACTTCCTTCTACCTCCCTTTGCCAAGATAACTGCTCTGAGTCTTCTCCTATAATGCCTGATGAGGTTGAATAATACATGGTAAGGGATCTGAGACCATTCCTCCACACGTCCAATTCCAGGTTGATTCATAACATTTCCAGTTGAACTGGAACTTATTAATTATTGCCCTGATGGTGGAAATGGGCATTTTCAATGCTTGTGCTATTTTCTTATAGACACTTCTCATATTGTGAAGCTCAACAACCTTTTGCCACACATCATAGCTATATTCCTTGGCCTTACCCATTGTTATGAATGACTAAGGGAATTTGGCCTATGTGTTGCCACATATATATACAGTATCTCACAAAAGTGAGTACACCCTTCACATTTTTGTGAATATTTGATTATATCTTTTCATGTGACAACACTGAAGAAATGACATTTTGCTACAATGTACAGTAGTTTAGTGTACAGCTTGTGTAACAGTGTAAATTTGCTGTCCCCTCAAAATAACTCAACACAACCATTAATGTCTAAACTGCTGGCAACAAAAGTGAGTACACTCCTAAGTGAAAATGTCCAAATTGGGCCCAATTAGCCATTTTCCCTCCCCGGTGTCATATGACTTGTTAGTGTTACAAGGTCTCAGGTGTGAATGGGGAGCAGGTGTGTTAGATTTGGTGTCATCGCTCTCACACTCCCTCATACTGGTCACTGGAAATTCAACGTGGCACCTCATGGCAAAGAACTCTCTAAGGATCTGAAAAAAAGAATTGTTGCTCTACATAAAGATGGCCTAGGCTATATGAAGATTGCCAAGACCCTGACACTGAGCTGCAGCACGGTGGCCAAGACCATACAGCGGTTTAACAGGACAGGTTCCACTCAGAACAGGCCTTGCCATGGTCGACCAAAGAAGTTGAGTGCACGTGCTCAGCGTCATATCCAGAGGTTGTGTTTGGGAAATAGACGTATGAGTGCTGCCAGCATTGCTGCAGAGGTTGAAGGGGTGGGGGGTCAGCCTGTCAGTGCTCAGACCATACGCCGCACACTGCATCAAATTGGTCTGCATGGCTGTCGTCCCAGAAGGAAGCCTCTTCTAAAGATGATGCACAAGAAAACCCGCAAACAGTCTGCTGAAGACAAGCAGACTAAGGACATGGATTACTGGAACCATGTCCTGTGGTCTGATGAGACCAAGATAAACTTATTTGGTTCAGATGGTGTCAAGCGTGTGTGGCGGCAACCAGGTGAGGAGTACAAAGACAAGTGTGTCTTGCCTACAGTCAAGCATGGTCGTGGGAGTGTCATGGTCTGGGGCTGCATGAGTGCTGCCGGCACTGGGGAGCTACAGTTCATTGAGGGAATCATGAATGCCAACATGTACTGTGACATACTGAAGCAGAGCATGATCCCCTCCCTTTGGAGACTGGGCCGCAGGGCAGTATTCCAGCATGATAATGACCCCAAACACACCTCCAAGACGACCACTGCCTTGCTAAAGAAGCTGAGGGTGAAGGTGATGGACTGGCCAAGCATGTCTCCAGACCTAAACCCTGTTGAGCATCTGTGGGGCATCCTCAAACGGAAGGTGGAAGAGCACAAGGTCTCTAACATCCACCAGCTCCGTGATGTCTTCATGGAGGAGTGGAAGAGGACTCCAGTATCAACCTGTGAAGCTCTGGTGAACTCCATGCCCAAGAGGGTTAAGGCAGTGCTCGAAAATAATGGTGGCCACACAAAATATTGACACTTTGGGCCCAATTTGGACATTTTCACTCAGGGGTGTTCTCACTTTTGGTGCCAGCGGTTTAGACATTAATTGCTGTGTGTTTAGTTATTTTTTGAGGGGACAGCAAATTTACACTGTTACACAAGCTGTACACTCACTACTTTACATTGTAGCAAAGTGTCATTTCTTCAGTGTGGTCACATGAAAAGATATAATCAAATATTTACAAAAATGTGAGAGGTGTAATCCCTTTTGTGAGATACTGTGTATATGTGTGTATATATATATATATATATATATATATATATATATATATATATATATATATATATATACCCTTGTGAAAAAGGAAGTCATGGCTGAACAATTTCCTGTTCCTAGTCACCCAGGTGTATTAAAAAAAAAATTAAATATCAATGAGACTTTGGATAAACCTGTGTTTTGTTTACAATTGTTTGATATCCATGAGAGCAGAGTAGTTTTTGAATTTTTGAACAAAAAGATCAAAATGTTAAACAATAAAGACAAATTTTCACAGCCTTCTTAGCTCATATTTACCAAGTGTGCCAATATTAGTGGAGGGCACTGGAAATAGATAGATAGGTAGATAGATAGATACATACATTCATACATACATACATAGGGCTGTTATATGTAATGCCATTAACTGTTTAGTGCTAGAAATATTAAAAATATCTATAATCAAATTTAAAACCGGAATGTGCTTAAAACTGTAAGGTGTAATACTGTAATACCCATTACATTACATTCTTCTTCAGTAAGTGCTTTATCCTGGTCAGGGTTGCAATGGATCCAGAGCCTATCCCAGGAACACTTGACACAGAGTGGGAATACATGCTGGATGCATGGAGACAAAATTGCTAGAGACTGTGACTTGCAATATGCAGATTATATTATTAGTTTCTTTGTTTAAGACTTTCCTTCCCATAAATTAGAGCCATGTCTCAATTGGCACAGAGCGAGCATTTTAGGCTGTTGGTTTTAGGACAGACTGCATTGGAGCACTGTAAATGTGAATGATGTCTTTCCTGAAAGCAAAATCAACTGGTGGAAAATCTCCTGATGGTTTCTTACTTTAATAGACTTGTTTTTGTATCACATACCTTGACGGTTCATTGATGGCTCTGTTGTGTGTGTGTGTGTGTGTGTGTGTGTGTTGGGGAAGGGTATGTATGGGTAGCCGGCTGTACATGGAACATGAAAATATTTTTAAAAATTTAAAAAGAGATGTGTTGACATTGTGAAGTTTAACTCAAGCGACTATTTTCAAAAACCTTGACAGTGAAATATGAATCACGCCTCCAGATGTGGTATATATCAGATCATTATTATGATTTATTTCAGCTCCTGGATGAGAAGTTCTATTTGCTCTAGCACAAATTATTCCTAGACCAAAAAGGAACCATAGATGGAAAATCAGCGGTTTAGGCCATGATTAGATTTAATTTAGTGTGAGTCTGGGAACATACATTCAGGCTGTAAATCTTCATCTCCCAGATGTTGGTGGAATAAGACCTGTACGGATTAAACCTGTCAACATGCTAAATGTGCCCCTGCTCTCATGACTAAAGGAACACGTTCTGTGCATAGTTAATCCTGAAGTATGTGTTTTACAGGAGTAGTTAGGTTCTTAATGTGTGACTATTGAATGCTTATGGTATTAAATAATATTCATGAATTTATTTTGAGGCTGAGTGGAAAGAATGTGGCAGAATAAAAGAGTTTATCAGAACTTTTTTGGAAAATGGTATTGATAAATGTACCAATTTTAAGATTTTGGCTACACATTACTCATTTTTAATTAATTAATGTTTTTTTTTTAAACACTGATAGAACTTGCATTGATAGGGGGAAGGTTGTTGAATCACAGCACTGATTCACTGATTTCACAGCACTGAAAACTATGAGGAAGAAAACTATGATATGCATTTTGTGTGGAATAAAATAGGCCGTGTGTGTAGTTTTAGGAAAATAATCAACTAGTATGATGTGGCCAAGTGGCCAAACGCCAAGTGGATGGCCAAAGTTTTTGTATTTTTTCCCTCTTATACCTCAGCACTAACAATTATTTTTATTAATGAACAACACATTGCACTTTTTATCAATTTATAGTCACATTTAATGTTGTGGAACATCTGCAAAACAAGTTAGTTCCTGTTATTATATTATAGCATCGATAAACAACCATTTTCTCTCTCTTGAAGTTAATAAAAAGGAAAAATGCAGCTTGTCATGTTACTGAGATACCACCCAGTGCAAAGACCTCCATTCTGAAGACTTTCATGTGTTGGAAAACTTAAAGTTACAGGTTCACCTATAACTGTTGCAAAGCCCTGCAATGGAGACGCTCCAAAATTGATAAATCGACATCTGTTCACAGAAAACTATACAAGTCTGTATATCTGCCATACAAGTCCCTGTATAAGTTACTGTAGAAATGGATAATGTATTGGACCAAGCTTGTTATTACAAAATTAATTAATTTACCATACAACTGAAACTACTGTCAGAGCTGCTGTTACAGAAAATCAACCAACACCACCTGACTAATCAGAATCAAAAATCAAACTATGCCATAAATTATGAAATGAGCAGCTTGTGTTACTTGGCTCTTGATGTAATTTCATCTCAGATCTTTGAAGCCAAGTTAAATCTGCTCTAATAAGATCATGGGAATTGTTAATCCACCTGTCAGTTAACATCTATTTAGCTTCCAGAATCCTTTTCTTCTTTCCTTTCAAGATCCAAATCTGACAGGTCTTATGCTAGACTCTCAGAGCATGAGGAATATGGGCTCTTGTAATATTTAGTATTAGCCTAAAGCTATTTCAAATCCCAGGATCCTAATTATGATACAGCTGTTTTCCAGTCTTAGTCCTGGCATGCCACCGTGTTGCACATCAATCTAACATGCACGGTTGTGCAAATGACCAAAGTTTTCATGAAGTAAATCATATGTGTTAGAGTAGGGTCTTGGTAAAGGCTTCCTAGTTACGTATGGAAGATTAAAATAAGTATGTAAAGCTCAAATCTGACTGCAATCTATTATCAGCTTACTCCAAATTCACCAGCTCCTGAATCTAGAGTGCATTCAAATCAACAGCATTCATAAGCAAAATGACACTGCAATCAGCACATCACACCGGAAGCACATCTGCGTTCCCTTTCAAATGGATGTCACTGACTACGTTTACATGGACAGCAGTAATCTAATTATTGACCTTACTCTGATTAAGATAATAATGTGATTAAGGTGTTTACATGAGTCGCTTTTAGAAAACTCCTTGTACCCGTTTTACATGTTATAGAACATAATTAGATTAACGGCACACGTCATTACGTCACCGCGTCGCGCCGTCCGACGTCCCTGCAGAATTTCACGTATCAACATACAGTTTGTCTTCGTTATGGTACCGTATACAGTTTTGGGTGTTTTTATTTAATTTTTTTACGAACGCTTTAAGTGCAGTTAATTATTTGTCATGCTGTACGTGCAAATAGACAACTGCTTGAAGCCATGGGCTGCGTCCCAAACTGCGTACTTACCTTCTATATAGTAGCCGAGATACATGTATTTTTCCCCACTACAGGCCTATAGTAGGCAAGTATGCAGTTTGGGACACAGCTGTACTCTCTTGTTCGCCGTAAAATGTTGAGCACTGCCGTGTGTGATCATGTCCTGTCGCAAAATGCGGTGAAAACTCTCACACGACGTTAATAATGTGATTAAGGTGTTTACATGTCTGTAATACACGTCCATAATGCGACTGAAACAGGAGTACTCCACATGTCTTAATTTGATTAGAGCTTACTTCGAGTATGACCTTAATCAGATTAAGGTAATTAAAAATTGCTGTTTACATTTTTCTTAATCAAACTATCGTCTTAATTGGGTTAAGAGTGGATTATTGTTGTCCATGTAAACGCACTGATTGTTGCATGAGCTTCACGCTGTGCGAAGCGCCCTCAGGCATGACCATTATCTGAAGTCTGTGTGAAATCCACGGTCAGGTGGTGTGGCATTTTGCACGTCACGTGATTATAAAGTGGTATCTGTAAACCATGCCATCAGCCTTATTATTTTCAGTGAAAGGCTGATGTCGGTTCTTTGTGTGAACGCTCCTAAAAAAACTCTTCACTTCCTCTCTATTGTTCAAAAAAGAATATATATCTTACTTTTCTGTCCCTCACCTCTTTGCGAGTATGAGTCAGAGAGAATTCAGGAAGTGTGTTACTCCATGCTCTGTTTCTGTTTGAAGTGTTTGGGGGCTGACTGCATGCATTGTAAACGCATCACAATCTGGCAGTTAAGCTCTCGGCTTGCTCTTTTTTCAGCCAAAGGGTATTGGGTTTCGGAGCCTCGGGATTCTGGACTGGCTGGCTGCCTCAGCAGCAGGTCAGGTCCTGGGGATCCCATATGGATCTGGAGGAGGAACTGTAGACGAGCGCTGCTCTATCGCTTGCTCTGTCCTCTGGATCTGAGTCTCGGCTTCCGGGTTTTGGAGCTCGCATCGCGACTCCTCCTTCTGGAATGGAGATTCAACCCACCCTCTCTGACTCCGAGGAGCCAAAGTGGGGAGCCAGTGCACTACAAACGGAGAGCAGCTCTCAATCATATAAAGAAGTAATTTCACTTACTGTGTCCAGTAAGGGCTCTCTGTACTTATATCCACTGCTCTGGCCAGAGGCGTAAATTGGAGCAGTTGCTGGTCTGCTTTGGCGGTGACAGTAGAGGTGATGCTGTGTCAAAGTAGTGCATCTCCAATTGGATTGTGGAGGCAGTCTCTATCGCTTATGAGGCATTCCGCTGGGGGGTTACCACCTCGAAGGCGTTATCCAAAGGGATACAATTATAGGATGTGTGTGCTGCGGCAGGGTGGTCTACACTGCACACATTTGTTTGATATTACAGTTTGTATGTGGATTCCAGCCCCGGGCTTGAGTGTCTTGCAGTGACCCTCAGGCTCGGACCCTTTGAACAGGCCATACCTGACAGAGTGGGTATTTTCATTCCCACAGCGTGAAGCTCACGCAACGTTGAGTTCCCTTTGAAAGGGAATGTCTGGGTTACGAATGTAACCCTGTTTCCTGGGAAGGAAATAAGACGTTGCATAGTGTTGTCATACTGGGGCATGCCTGTGAATTGCATCTTTGCTTCAGATAATAGAGGCTGATGACGTGGTTTACAGGTGCCATTTTATGATCACTCGACACGTGAAATGCCAATTCAACTGACCATGGCAGGCCTATAAATAGGCATGATTTCACACAGACTTCAGATACCGGTCACGCGTTAGGGCGCTTCCCACAGCGTGAAGCTCATGCAACATCTCGTTCCCTTCTCAGGGAACAGGGTTACATGCATAACGCAGACTTTTTTGAGAAATAAGACCAGCTAATGACGTTTTATATCCAGTCTTGATCTAGGACTAAGACTTACAAATGATGTTAAATTGCACATGTTTATGGTGGAATTTATGTTTAACATTATGAGTGATTCAGAGTCAAGTTTTCAGTGAAGCCAAAGTGGTGTCTGTTTGCTGGTTCAGTGGCTATTTAATGCTATTTAACTGTATTCACGGTTTTAAAGTTGAAATATAGAAATTCGTCCATCCAGTTTCTTTACCGCTTATCCTGCACCACCTGGAGCGTATCCAAGGGAAATTGGGGCACACCCTGGATGGGCACAATCGCATACCAAATTTGTCCAGTTTGTAAATGCATGTGCAATGCATGTCTTTGGACTGCGGAGGAAACCCCCAAAGCATGGGGAGAACATGCGAACTCCACGCATGCAGCAGTGGGAATCAAACCTTGAGCCTGTAGGTGCGAGGCAGATGTGCTAACCACCATCCATCATCTGTACCGCTTATCCTAAACAGGGTCACGGGGAGCCTGGAGCCTACCCCAGGAGACTTGGGGCACAAGGCGGGGGACACCCTGGATGGGGTGCCAATCCATTGCAGGGCACAATTGCACACCCATTCACACAGAGGAAACTAGAATACCCAGAGGAAGCCCCAGAAGCACGGAGAGAACATGCAAACTCTACACCTGAAGAGCAGAGGTGGGAATCGAACCCTGGGAATCAGTGCTATTCTTCAGTAAAAGTTATGAAACAGTTGGCATTATAATGTGAAATAAGTACTTGAAAAGGTAAATAGTAACAGTGGCTTGCATACGTATTCCACACAACCTGGAACTGAAATGGATTTATTTGCCATTTTTACCACTTGATTCACACAATAGGTGGCACGAAGGTTAATGAGACAAAAAACAAAGCAGACATTTGTTGGTTGCATATGTATTCACTCCCAATACTTTGTAGAGACACCTTTAGCTGCATTAGCTCCCAGAATCTACATGTCTTCTGGGATGTGTATATCACCTTTCCACCTCTGAATTCTCATATCTGGGCCTATTGCTTGCCTGTTCACCCTATTTGTAACACTACAAAAATTAAGGGAGGGGTAAAAACTTTTGGAAGGCACTGTACATTCATTTTAACACTGATTTTTAAGGTGATGCTGATTCACAGAAAATCTTCCAATCTCTTTTTCTATGGTTGTACCAAGTGTGAAATACTTGTACTACTGTGGAAATTCGTTGGTTTTGCTCTGTGATTGTGTGCCTGTGCAGTATTGCGGATGGAAATCTGTGTGTATCTGTGTGTATGTGAATGTGTGTGTGTGTGTGTGTGTGTGTGTGTGTGTGCATTGGTGTATGGCTGTGAGGCTTCTCTCTCTCTCTCTCTCTCTCTCTCTCTCTCTCTCTCTCTCGTTCTCTCTTGTTCTCTCTTTCTCTCTGTCTGCCCCACTGCTGCAAATGGAAATTGTTCAGTAAAGGAGCGCTAAATGGGATATGAATATTTAAACAGGTGTGTTTGCTTCTGGATAACCCTTCAGTGTTTTTTTTTTTGGTTGAGTGTGTGTGTGTGCGTGTGTGTGTGAGTGTGTGAGTGTGTGTTTGAATGTGGAATTTGGAGAGTACCTGTACAATCTTTAATTTGGCAATAGACAAGTGTACAAGTCCAGCTTTGTTCTGAAGGCACAGTGCAGGTAAACTTCATAGGTAAAATTCAGTTTCATTCAGGCTGGTGTAGAGTTTCATTCTTTCTGCCCTTTCTTTCTCCCTATCTCTATTTTCGCCATCTTTCTGTCGTTGTCTCAGTCTATCTCTCCTCTATCATTTCCACAGTGCAATTATGTATGCTGCGCCTAGCAGTGTGGGCAGACCCTCTAGTGCTGTCGAGGTTGGTGTGCATTGCCAGATTTTATAGCCATCCATTTTTATTTATTTTTTTTTTGTGGGGGGGGATCACACATTTTTACATTTTATAATTTCACACTCCACTGCCCGAGGAGGAGCACACAAAAACCACCATTAAGGCCTATTTTGATTCTGAACTGTCATCTTGAACCTTGCCAGTGGCTCATGTTACTGTATGCTCTGAATGTAATCACACAACTTTTTTAACCTAAACAAACAAATCAAACACTTTCCACAGAAGATTTATTATAAGTTTATGATTCTATATCAGACCTGTACTTTCTATTTAAATATGGTCTGACTGTGATTTTATAATGCAGTGCTACGTGCCAGACACCAAAATCAGAACACAGGCCCTTCTCACTACTCGAAAAAAAACTTAACTCAAATCAACATGAGCTGTCCCCTTAGTCTGTTTAGTATGTAGTAAACTTCTTGCAGATCTGTCCTTTTCACCATCCTGGTAGATAGAGACAGGTGAGACAGGAAAGAGATTGGAGAGAATGTGTACAGAACGCACACAGACACACACAAATACATTAACACATAAACACAGGCATATACACACTTTGACCCCTGTCTGACAGGAGATAGATGGCTTCTGTGACAAGCCCTGAGTGCGTGCGTGTGTGTGTGTGTGTGTGTGTGTGTGTGTGTGTGTGTGTCTGTGTGAATATATAGTATTTGCCACCCAGGTAAGTTTGATGGATCAAGATTCTGGAGGACTTTTACCCTGTAAAACATAAACACACATCAAACGATTTTCAATGCCTGCTTCCACTCGGTCAATGAAAACACTCCAGAGAGTGAGAGAAATAGAGAAAGGGAAGAGGGAGAGATGAAAAGAGAGAGAGTGTGAGGTGTGTGTGTGTGGGGGGGTTCGGAGTAGGGTGGTGTCTTGTATAAAATGGAAGAAAATGCACCAGGAGATAAAAATACCTCAGGTTAGTCTCTCTCTTTCTTCGTTTCTCTGCTTGGTTCCAAACCACTCTCTACCCCTGACTGCCTTCTTCACACACAAACACACATACACACACACACACACACACACACAGCGCCATGCCCTCTTTGTGCTGCAGACAGACAGGTAGCCCAACAGGGGCTTTACTCATGATGTCCTCTTGACTGGGTTTGTGTGTGTGTGCTCCCAGCATGCATTGCTCATCCTCCCCAGGCCCTCCAGCAGCACAGTCACAGTAAGCCTGTGACAATTTCAAGTGATCCATAGAAAAGACATTGTGATAAGGAGTGGGCGACATGGCAAAAAATATCCTATCACAATAGAAGAAGATATTTTTACCTTAATATTTAGGTTTAAGACTGCAAGACAGTACAGACGAAAGCTACAGGGTCTGCTGTACCATCCTGAGCTTAGGGTACTTTCTGTCTCTCTGGAGTTTTGAATGTTCTTTCCATGTTCGCTTGAGCTTCCTCTGGGTTCTCCGGTTTCCTCCCACCTCCCAGAAACATGCTGGTATTTGAACTGGTTACACTACATTGTATTACACCAGTATTACAAAACTAGCAAAAGTTTAAATCCGCTCTGCTGAAAAGGCCAGCACAGCTGATAATTGAAGATGCAAATCATTTCATATTGTCCAAAGTGCAAAACATCACATCACTACCGCCTGAGCTTTTCTTTCCCAGGGTGTTTTCTGCGATTATGGTGCATTTTTTAATTATGGTCTTTTCTGAATTTGCTAGTCCATGTGCTTCTAAAAGACTTTTTAAAAGCTGGCTGTGAGTTTATTTTACGCAGCGTTAAGCTCAGCAGCTGCTTCTGAAGACAGCTTTCTGCTCCAGTGGCATCATAGGAAGTGGAACATTACAACACCTGGATGACACAACCAGCAGCCGAACTGAGAGCTGTTTTTAGGTGTGTGCGTGTGCATGTGTGTGCATGTGTGTGCGTGCCTGTGGCTTTTCAGCACAAGCAAACACAGACCTATTTAGCATGTGCACTATCCTGCTTTGTCTATTAATGGATTGGGTGTCACTGGGTCAGCAAAACCTAGCTAGGATGATAAAATGTTTGTTCTGCTTCACCTCATCCTTTTTCTTACTTCCTGTCTCTAACTAAAACCTTTTTTTATTACCTCTGTGAGATGGGTATAATGACTATGTGACCTGTTCCAATCATGCATCCACAAAATGTTGGGCTTTCCTTGTTTGACCTGCTTTTCCAGTATTATTAGGATCTGCTGTACACTACATCAAGTGCTGTTTTTTTTGTCTTGTGTGGATCCCAGAGTAGTAAAAGACAGAAGATTCAATCATAAGTATGAACAAATATGACAATAAACCCTTACTGTATATACAGTAGTTGTTATTAATATAGTGTATACATTTTAATCCTGGCATTCTTTTTATTAGGTCATTGAATTATTCAAGTTTTTAAAAACTTATGCTACGATTAAAATGTAATCTTAAAATGATTCATTTTATTATAATGGGAGTACTGTGGCTTAGTGGTTGGGGGTTCAAATCCCGCCTCCACCCTGTGTGCGATGGGGGGTGGTGCGACCCTGTGTGCGAGGCTCAGTGGTTTCCTCCAGGTACTCCAGTTTCCTCCCCCAGTTCAAAGACATGCATTATAGGCTGATTGGCATTTCCAGATTGTCCATACTGTGCAATTGTGGCCTGCAATGGGTTGGAACCCTGTCCAGTGTGTCCCCCAACTTGTGCCCCGAGTCCCCTGGGATAGGCTCCAGGCTCCCCGCCTGGACATTTTTAATCAATTTCTACCTTGCGGTGCGGAAAATAGATGGAATTTTATTATAATAATTAAAATTATTCTAGACATTTTTAAATCAATTTCTACCTTGTGTTCTTCCAGTTGCAGAGAATGTTGCAAATTTTAAGCATTTCTTTTTAGAATAAGAAATGTTTATGTTTGAAAAGAGTAAAGAAAATGCCTGTGAATAGGTTCAATAATCTTATATTTGGTATGTGGTAATCTTATAATGAGAAATTCGATACTTGCTAAATGTAATTTCTTATTACAATACAAGAACTTGTTACTTGTATTGATCTTGAACATTGGCTTTGCAGCTCTAATTCTATTACTTGTGGAATTTCTATGCTAATAAGCAAAATCAGCCTAATAAATACATGGAGTGCTTTTACCATCTAGCTTAAATTTCCTATTCCAGAGTCGAGGTGTAAGAGCCAGAGTAAGGGTTTACTTTTGTTTTTTTATGATAATGTGGGGTTGGAATTTTAGTTGTTAGTTAAGTGTTCACGGAAGAGGTGGGTCTTTAGCTGTTTTTTGAAGATAATGACAGATTCTGCGGTCCGGATTGAGGTTGGAAGTTCAATCCATCACTAAGGGACAGTTTTTGTTTATGTCACATGACCTGATTTCCCCATTCACAGTCTGCCTATTACTAATCACACATACCTGTTTCTAATCACACTAAACCCTTGAAGTACTGTTTAGTGTGCAGTCTCGCACCTGCTTTTCTCCAGTGATAAAGCCGAGCAGGTTTTTTGAGTTTGTCCTTGCTCTATTTGCTGATCAGTTGACCCTGCCTGCTTTTCACTTTTTCCTGATTAACTGCCTCTGCATCCAAACCCTGTGTGGTCTGACATTGACCTAGGTTTTTTTTAAAGGCAAAGGCAAAAGCACTATACTTAAAACATCTACTCCAGACCTGGCAGCCTCGAAGGTGTGAGCTGCATGCAGGTAATTTCAGTAATATGAACAATCCGCTCAGAAAATCAGCTCTAGTCTAAAAAAAAATCCTTTTCCTTTATTGACGTATCCTTTGAACCTAAATAGTTTAAATCTCCAACTCCTGAATACGGCCCAAATTGCACGGTGTGAAAAAGATCCTGATTATTCATTACTCTGAAATGGGGATTAACAAGCAGCATCATAGTCTCATGACCTGGAGGTGGGTGAAAAGGGAAAAAACGAAGTGAGTAGGATGAACCCAGAATGAAGCAACATTCTCACCTCCCATCTCTTCTTGTTTTCGTTATCCTCGGCCCGTCTCTCTCTCACTGGCCCTCTCTCACTCTCTAAGTGTGCAGTTCTTTTGCATAAAGCAGTTCATCAGACTGCTAGAAAGACTTTCATTTTTTTTCAAGACGGCATAGTTCCTTGCAGCCTCACATACAGACCTCGGAGGCTGAGATCAATCAGTTTCACATCAAGCCATTAATTCTGCCTGCCTCCAGTTCCACTCTATAATTAAACGTTTCACTTAAATGAGTAGGACAGATTCTACAATTGATGATTGTTGGGACTGTGTACATGAGTAGGACTGCTTGTTTCCATCCTAGGATGCCTTGAAAAGATGCCAGGGCTAAGAAATGATGAAATGTTTTGGGGTTTATTTTCTGTCTTTTTAAAAATCCTTTTTAAGTCTTTTTTCCATATTCATCTCCCTTTATGTTGTTTCTGTCCTTGTTCCTCCCGGATCCAAACAACCATTTCATCCCAAGCATCATAGAGTTATCCCCTGCCTGTCTCTCTCGCCATGTCTTTGGACTGGGGGAGGATACTGGAGTACCTGGAGGAAACCCCTGAAGCACGAGGAGAACATGCAAACCCTGCAGGTGCTGAGAGTGTGCTGTGAATTTCTGGAACGTAATACAAAGAAACAATGCTTTCTGGTTCCTTCTTTGACCTCTGTGGCTTGGCGGTTTTGCCAGTGTCTTAGCACCATGTTCAACTGTTCAGCAGAGCTTCTCAGTTTGTTAACACAAACAGAAACACAAATGTAAAAAGTCTGAGAGGAAGTGAAAGAGCAGAGATGCTTTTCTTAATCATGAAGAATGTTCAATTAAAGTATACTTCTATAACGCTTTTAAGAACAGACATCTTGCTCCCTAATTAGCAAGCTTGTGACAGTGGTGAACATGAAACATTTTCTTTGAGTACTCTAATGCTTGCTTATTTTGCTCCTTATCTGTCAGCTTTTACAGTGTAGCTTAACTTTTCTCCTCATGTTGTCTGGGCTTTTACATAATGGATGTGACCAGTGTTCAGCAAGCACAGCTTGACAAGACCAGATGTTTGAAGATATTCTCATTATTTTGAATTTGGTATAGAAAGATGAAATGTAAGCTATTCAATGAGAATGAGAAATCTATCAAAACATATCATCAGGCAGCTTCCTATAACAAAGATTATATGAGCCAGGTAGTACTAGTCCCATCTGCTTTTTAAAAGTCAGGCTTTAATGTTGCTGATAGTTTTCGGGGACGTTCTGCTGAAGTTTCCTGGCTGTGTTACGGCAAGATTGATTAAAGTTCGAGGAAAGAAGGAAAGAAAATTCATGCCTGATGAGCAGTAAAGGGGAACAGTGCCAGAGCTCCATCACATGTGCAGCGGAAGCCTAATTAATATCCCAGTGTCATATGGTGTGTGTGTGGTCGTTCTTGTTTGGTGATAGTCATGCCCTGATGATGTGATGCTGCAGATGCTTTGTATAAATGACATTGGTCATTTATAGGTGCACGTTGCACAGTACGAGTTTAATGACAACATTCTCATTTTCCCACCTGATTTAATAGATTGCACTTTGCTTAGATGATAATGAGTCTTTATTGATCACAATAAAGTACAGTGAAATTCTTTTCTTCACATACCCCAGCATGTCAAGAAGAGTGCAGGGTCAGCCATGATACAGCACCCCTGGAACAGAGGGGGTTAAGGGCCTTGCTCAAGGGCCCAACAGTGGCAGCCTGGCAGTGCTGGGGTTTGAACCCCTGACCGTCTGATCAGTAACCCAGAGCCTTAACCACCAAGCCACCACTGCCAGATGCACTTGCATTTCTCTTCTCTTCTCTTCTCTTCTCAACATGTGGATATGAAATTTCTCCTTGTTTTTCTCTTCTCTTCTTTCTCATTTTTTATGCCTCTACCACTTGAGTAGGTGAGGCATTATGTTTTCAGGTTTTCCGTCCTGATTACAACTGGTTAGTAGGGATGTCACAAGAACCGATACTCGGTACCAGGTCGGTACCAACATTCTTAAAACGTGACGGTACTTGTTTTTCTGCACTAGCGTTGGAACCGGTTCTAATGGCGGTACCGAGGTTGCAATTCTTCCGGACCTGATGGGAGCAGCAAATACGCGCAAGTGTTTTAGTCGGTCCACAAGTGGTGAAGAAGAAGAAGAACGCCTACAAGCACACGGGAAAAACTACAGAAGAATAGCTTAGCTTAACAAGTTTAGCTCCACCCCGGCTCGTTGAGAGGAAAAGAGAGGAAAGCTAGTATCGGTTTCCGGTGTGCAACCGACGCTATCGTTCATTTCAAACAAAGCGAGGAAACACCTGGAATTTGGCGAAGCACCTGAAAGACTCTCTATATTATGTTTGTTTGAGGCAGCTGGCATTGTGGCCATGAAACCAGCTGTTATGCTCCATGTAATGTTAGCGATAGCCTGTTATTTGTTAACGATGCTAACACATTGCAATGTTATAAACTACCTCCGAATGGGTCACCATGCATCTCCATTCAGCCCGTGTCCTGTCAGCTAAATGTAGCCTAATTTCACTAATAATTATTCAAATGTTAATGCTTTTAATAAATCTTTTTGGCCTGCCACCATATCAGTGAATTTAAACTAATGCTTGCATTCAGAGCATAAGGTGTGTGTGTGTGTGTGTGTGTGTGTGTGTGTGCACGTTTAGGAGTGCACCTCCACTCATTATCAGATAGTGTTTGATAACTAAAATACCCCCCCCCCCCCACTCTCTCTCTCTCCCTCTCTCTCTCTCTCTCTCTCTCTCTCTCTCTCTTTGCCAGTATCAGCCAGAGGAGGATGTCCTCCAGGAGAGTTTTTAATAAAAAAATTTTTATTTTATTTTTATACCACACCGTGGTATCGACTTTGGTATCGAGTATCGTGTACTTTTGGTGGTATCAGGTACGACTACTAGATTTTTGGTATTGTGACATCCGCACTGGTTAGATGTTGGAATTGATCCAAACAGGGTCATGGTCACAGCAAGGTCAAATATCTGAATATATTCAGTAGCTTGCTTTATGTTTGAAACATATTTCAAGGCTATTTCTGACATACAGTTTAGTAACAAGAAACAATTGGCCTGAATGTGTGTTTCTCTGCACACTGTATGTAGTCCTTGCCTTCAGGTCGCCTCACTGTGACAAGCGAGCACAGGGCACACACTGATTTTCCACCTATACCCTTCACTTGAAGCACAAGGCTAGACAGTGACCAAGATAGCAGCTGGTCTGTTTACTGATCAGTGTAAGTATTATATCTCTCTTTCTACAGGTTTGGAATTTGGTGAGTAATTGGTTTCTCCTTCACTCCTCTTCCATGACAAACCGGAACGCACCACCTCCACTGCATGCCAGCCGAATGTGCGAGAGAACGGTTCCACTTGGAGACGCCTCTTCACTACCTGGAGGTGCCGTGTATGGACAGATTCCTCCCAAATGAGTCAGTTTCCTCTCATACTATTACACACTTTCACAGGCTGTCGGATCTACGGGGAAAAGTCTATTATATCTGTCTGTATAAAAACTGCCACTTACATTAAACAGCAAAATGCATACTGAGAGAAAGAAAGAGAGAAACACTGACTTCCAGTTAAAATGCATGTATTTCCATATTAAGTTCATTTTCTTTCGAGAAACTTCTGTCATAGGGGATAAAGGGAAATACAGAGCATTCTGATTCAGCATAATCTTCTCCACTATTTTTAATACAGCTTTGACAGCAAAATTGTACACGTAATTTGACATTCAGTTTATATTTAAGGACCTTTATCGGAAGCAGTGACTTCTGACACAATAATTCCAGTAATTTCAGTGTTCAGACTCTGCCTACACTTGTTACACTTGAAGGACAGTTTTAACTCACATAGCCAGCAGTAATTCTCACTCAGTTTGAGTCTCTTGTCACCATTACATAGGCCATTGCAGTCATTTAATTCAACACAAGAGCCTTACTCATTAAATAACCATTTCATTACCTGAGATGAAATGTATATGCTTGTAGGTGCATGGAAAGCTTCAGTCAGAATGTGGTTCATTCTCTAAATAGTTTTCTTAGGAGTTTGAAGAACTTTTCATCTTGATTATTGCCCTTGGATGAACTGGAATGGTGTGTTGTAACTTTATAGTTAGTTGAAACAGTTAGACTCCCACAAATAGGACCATGGCTTGATGTACACTCTGTCTACCTACAAGATATGGATAAAATTTGGTGCTGGTGGGCAGCTAGCTACTTTAGCATGGATCTTACCAGTGTTTGGGACATTGTAACTGGTCAAGCTATAAGCTACTTGTGGTTTGAAATAGCTAAGCTACACTTTAGCTACTTTGGTTTCTTTTAACACAAAAGCTACAAGGGTGGGTCAAATGACAACCTTGAAAAGTGTGCCATAAATTAGAGAAAGACTATATTAAATTTTTGTTCTCAGTAGCCCCTTTTACTACTAAATTGAAACCTCATTGCAAAAACAATGCAAAATATAAAAACTTGGGTTTTTTTTTACTCATTCTTGTACTCCACTGTAGCTTTGACTCATTAAAGCTACTTTGTCACCCCCCCCCCCCTCCTTTTTTGTTATTTAATTTAATTTTATTACATTTTTTTACTGAAGCTACTTTGTCAAACTGAGGAAATGTAACAGTGATATTTTTTTTCCAGGCTACAGGTGTTGCAGAAAGTAAAATGTACTTGCTTTGTACACAGTAATCCATTATAAAGGTTTTGCATTTCTCTTTGTGAAACTATCTATTGCTTACTTAAATTTTACACAACAATCATCAGAAAAACAACAGGTACAGAGTGGGCTCACTGAATATTTTTGATTCGGTTTGTTTGTGTAAATATTCAGTTAGCTAGTTAATGTTAACATTAATGTGCATGCTGCAATCCGTATAACATTGTATTTAAATGGCTATTTGGATGTTTGCTGCATACTTCATATTGGTTGGTTCTCTGTATTAGGTTAAATACCAGAGCTCAACTGTCATGCTCCGTCGTTAGCTATAAAAGTCACATTTTGGTAATTCATCAACAAAAAATACTTAACACCTAATGATATCACTCTTTTAACTTAACCAGCTAGTTAATCAACAGTATAACAACAATAACAAAAAACAGGTAATGCCCACCTACATGAAGTTTTGGATATTGCCAGTATTTTCCTTTCCAACTTGCGTGGGTTATAAACAAGCACGCATTCATGGCCATGTGAATCCGTCCACTTCCATGGATGTTTTCTCCATTAGAAGAACACAGTCCTCAGGATGCATCCCGAGCTACTAAACATGTAGTTAAGCTTGGAGTGTTGTAACACTGAATCTTATTGAATTGAACAAAATCTTCCTTACAAAACTCTTATAACTCATCCTCTTGGAATTCATATGATGTGACATTAAATATGATCATATTTTAATTTCATGAGATTTACACATGATGTTGTTTGGTGCATCAGTAATTAATCAAACCAACATGTTCTACCTGATGGAAAGTTTCCATGAACCTGTTTAAGGAGGAGATTATGTAGAAAAGAAAGGTAATATGTTTTGTGTACTCTGTGAAGAGTATGCAGGTATGATGGCTTACGTTTATCATTAAGGATATCAGGAGTCATTATACTACTATAATATTGAGGCAGTGGTGTATTACTTGGTCTGCCTTTCCTTTATTTAAGCTAACTTGTTTCTATAACATACCAATAAACAGCAGACATCTGAAAACAAACAACAAACTATCCGGACATTCAGTTTTATCTTTATTTATTTTTTTTCAATAATCTCTTCTTTATATCATCATAATGAATAATGTAGCCAGTGTTTGGGTTTTCCAGCTTCCTCATTGTGCATGCTGTGTGTCTTCACTGTAGTTCTCACAGCGCCTGCAATGTGGAGGCCAGGAGACGCCAAGACAACGAGTTAACAATAACTACATCAGACTACTGACGGAGCGCTGTGCCAGTAGGATTGCACCATCAATGCATCATCAGCCATTTCCATAATACCTTTGTACTTCATTTGTGAAATGAAAAAGCTTTGCTCGAGCATTATAGAAGATTTACCGCTTCGAGTAAGTCAAAGCTGGGGAGTTTAAATGAAGTTTTGAACGAGGCTCCTTCATTTTATGTAATTAAACCACGCAGTAAGCTTTCTTTAGAAGGGAAGACGTGCCAGACCTCCACAAAGGAAGCAGATAATTATTACTGTAAACAGTAAAAAGGAGCCTTGATTTCAAACACTGAACTGTGTTTTGCAACACTATTCTTCTTTCATTAAAAGCAGTTCAGCCAAATTGAGAAAGAGGAACCAGGTTCGAAGAGGCTGTTTTCATGATCGTCTTTTAATTTCTCTTTTGTTTACACAAGTCTAAAGACGGCACTCAGATTAATATGGCATTCATTAGACAAAGCTGCTGTGGAGGCTGTGCTTAATGCTGCGCTTTTTTATTGAATTTTTTTTACTTTCAACCTCTGTTCATCCAAGAACTGATTTATTTTATCCCTTTGTTCAAAAAGGGATCCACATGCACATGACTTATTCAGCTACTTCAGGTTGTTTTTTTTTTTTTCCTAAAGATGAAAAAATGGTGGCCAAGACTGCACAGTCTTCCAAGTGACACGAAGAACAAACATACACTTTCATTCTCTCCCTCTCTCCTTGTGCCTTTGTAGTCATGTCCTTTTACCAGTGTCCAGCTCTCAGAACGAGCCCTTAAACTAAAACAATATAGTCTACTGTGGAGCAGTAGAAAAGAAAGAAAGAAAGAAAGAAAAGGAAAAAGTCACATGATGAAAGAGAAAGAAAGAAAGTCATGTGTGGAAAGAAAGTATCGTGATGAAAGAAAGTCACGTGATGAAAGATGCATGATGAAAGAAGAAAGAAAGAAAGAATGTCACATGAAAGAGAAAAAAGAATGTAAGAAAGATAGAAAAAAGTCATGTGCGGACAGAGAAAGAAAGAAAGTCACATGATAGAAAGAAAAAAGAAAAAGAATGTCACATGAAAAAGAAAGAAAGAAGGAAGGAAGGAAAGAATAGAAGAAACTCTGTGAGCTACACTTTGGATGTGTGTGCATATGTATGCCTGTGTGTGTGTGTGTGTGTGTGTGTGTGTGTGTGTGTGCGCGCGCCTGTGCGTGTGTGCACCTGCGTGTGCCTGTGTGTGTGTGTGTGTGTGTGTGTGTGTGTGTGTGTGCCTGTGTGTGTGTGTGTGTGTGTGTGTGTGTGTGCCTGTGTGTGTGTGTGTGTTTGTGTCTGTGTGTGTGCTTGTGTGTGTGCCTGTGTGTGTGTGTGTGTGTGTGTCACGGGCCAGTGAAGATGACAGGATTCTGCTCAGGCTGCTGTTGCATGACAAGCTCCCAGGGTCTCTGTCCACACACTAGACTGGTGGGGAAACTTTGTTGTATCTGTACTGTGTGTCAGTATGTGTGTGTGTGTGCACGTGTGTGTTAGTGTGTGTAAAAGAGAGAAAAATAAATTGTGTGTGTGTGTGTGTTCTTTAAATAACAAAAGTGGCATTTCCGCACACAGTGAGAGTGAGTTGTGCTGCGCAGCACTGAGACTTCATGTCTGTGGGTGTTTTATGTAATGGTGTTTTACTGCAGTAATCTGCACAGCTCCAGTGTGTGTTAAAGGCAGTACAGTTGGTCCTCACTGTGACTGAAGGCTGACTGGCGGTTACTGTTGATTTTATTTCTGCTTTACACACTCGACCTACACACGTTCCAGACCAAACAAAAAAAAAAAAGAGTGAGAGATGTTTTTGACAAGGTTGTCAGAAGAGTAAGGAAGAGACACTTTTGTTGTTTCTGCTTTTTTTCTCTCCAAGACTCACAAACATCTTAAGACTGGATGGAAAATCAGTTCCTATAGGTTAAGCAGTGGAGCTGAAAGTTTCCAAAGCTCTATTGTAAACTCCATTATAGAAATCAATAGAAAGGCTACTGTGGCTATGACTGTCTGTGATGAGATATTGCACTGACCTGCAGTCAGAATTGAGGTCCTGAAAAGCAGACACTTAAGGTCCTTTCACACTGAGCGCTACGCGATAAAGGAAAGCGAATCGCCGACGAACGTTGCTTTCACACCGAACGCGAAACAATTGATCGCCTTCAGCTAATTCACGCCTGCACGATAGGTGACGCTGACCGAGAATGTATTCTACATCTGCACACTAGGTGGCGCAACCCACTATTCAGCTGATCGGCCTATCATCTTTACCACTGAGAAGAAGAATCGCGTAAACGTTGGCATTAGTGTTCGGAAGTTCGGATCATTTTTCTGACTCGGATCTTTGAATCTCGTTCAGCAAAATGAACGAATCTTTTTTCGAGTCATTTCGTTCATTTCAGCAGAATATAATTAAAATGTTAGGTGTTAAATTCCCCAACACATCTAGTACTTAATAATCTATCAAATAAACTATAGGTTAATGCAGCCAAGTCCGAGTTATGAGAAACAGAAATGATTAATGAGTAGCGTAGTATTAGGTCTTCAGGCTATGCAGTCTGTTAGTTCACCTCACCTCCTGAGATTTGAGTCCTTCTTTCTTTTGTCACGTCACATTTGTCACGTCTGTTCCCCAAAAACAGAAATGATTAGTTCAGCTCTCGAGTTTTTTGTTCGAGTCGTACGTTCATCCCGTGACCGCCCCATAGGCTGAATGCAGTGGGGCTGTGACGTGATGAACGAACGACTTGAGCCCAAAGACTCGAGAGGTGAACAAATCATTTCTGTTTCCTGTACAGAACCTATGGGGATGATGCAGCGTATGTGCGGTCAACACAAAATGAACGAATCACTCTCTGAGACAACGTTGTTCCCGAGTCATATTAAAGATTCATTCTATCCAGAAAAGGAGGGAGAACGTTTTTTTGTGTGTGTTTTTTGAACAGCAGCATCGAGCTTTTTTAGTATGAATGAAATAATGTGAAATATAATGCAACAACACAACAGCGGGACAAAACCCGAATTTAATGCCCAAGACCATTCCTGTCTCAGCCTTATCATTTGCCTGTTTTTGAACACGTTATCGATTCACCTTTTGGATTTGTCTGCCTGTCTCTCTTCAATAAAGTTCTTATCTGCACTCGCATCTGTGCTAACCCACAACAACTCCTTATTTTGACTTAAAATCTCATTATGGTGACTTAATATCTTTGCTAATTTGACAAATGACTCATTATTTTGAGTTATCCCATTAGTTCAACTTTATATCTCATTGTTTCAACTTTATATCTTTTGATTTATATTTTATTTGGACTTAACTCATTATACTGACATAATAATTTAACTTGTTATTTCGACTTTATATCTCATTCTTATTTTGAGTTATCTTGTTATTTTGACATACTGTATTATCTCATTGTTAGATTTCCATGTCTCTCAGGAATCTCAGATTATGTCTTTCAGATCTTCCGTCATGCCTTCCAGCCTTCTTACTTCTATTAACTTTTAGTTCTATGCTGCTATGAGCTAGAAAGTGTGGTTTACTGCAGAGTTCAGGCGCCTGGAGAGTCCGAATGAACACACACAC
This sequence comes from Ictalurus furcatus, assembly GCF_023375685.1. Taxonomy (NCBI): domain Eukaryota; kingdom Metazoa; phylum Chordata; class Actinopteri; order Siluriformes; family Ictaluridae; genus Ictalurus; species Ictalurus furcatus. Next base: position 24,876,097 of record NC_071261.1, read on the forward strand.
TGACACACATGAATGTTCACAGAGTTTATTCATGCAAAACAAGAGTATTTATACACATAGATAAGAAGCAGTGGTTTCTACTGGTGCAGGTGCCAGACTGATAGCCAAAACACACAGCACACTACGAAAATAAGTCTACATGTGTCAGCTATATGGCAGTTGATCAGCTTATTTCAAGAGGTAATTAAACGAATATTCATCATAGGTATTTGATAGCACCGAGACACACAAACAGAAACTATAACCCAGTATTCCCTGTATCTAAGGTGTCTTAATACATTTCATAATATGAGAGTACATGATATGAATTTCCTTTCACTCATTATGACTGAATATTCAACACCTCACAATCTATCAATAAGACTAATTTAAGAACATTTACTCATTATTCGTATTCCATATGCTTGTTGCCAGATATTAAATAAGCTTTAGTGGAATTCATTTGACATATATATGTCATAATGATGCATGATCCGCTTAAACTCAGGTATAGTACGTAAAAATTCAAACAGTCGAAATGACTGCTATGACCATTATGGAATTCTGTCAGTTTAAGTTAGGAGACAAAATAATATGTCAAAATAATGAGATAATAACATAATGACACAATATCTTGAAACAACGAGATATTATTATCGAAATAATGCCTTTTTTCACAACTTGGGTTCAGCACTTCTGTAAATTAGTATAGTTCGAGTCAGGCTTTTATAATCTTTAAATTGCTTTTGTGGATTTTGCTTTGTTTATGTTTTAGTCCTGAGGCTATGGGCAATATAAAGACGTTCAGTTCTTTGAACTCATTTGGCCTCATAAGCTACATGCAAGACTTTTAATTAGTCTAGGAGCTAGCATCAATAACGTGGCACTGCAGCATGCTGTGCTTCTGCTGTAATTGATTAAAGTGGGGTGGATTGTCTCTCCTCTGTAGTGCGATGGATTGTTGCAGACGTTTCATTGAATCAGTTATGATTCTCATACTCAGGGGTCAAGAACATTTTTTACAGGGCTCAGGAAGGTTTACAAATGCTTGATTATTAATCTTTTCAAGGTTTGAAATATGCTTATGCTGGAAGATGCTTGATTAGGGGTTCTCGTTTTTTTTAACGCTAGAGACTGTTTTTTTTTTTTTTTCCCAAATACAAATTTTGTTTATTTATTGGAGCCGTAGAGATTTCTATTCCCAAACTTTCCACTTATTGAACACATTAGAACAAGGCAACATTATTTATCGGCTGACTTGTTTTAGAGTTATTGAGGTTTGGATTAAACTCATTCAATCGAAGTGACAAGGCAAACAGGCTAATAGCTCCAAGACCTCAATAATAAACATTTTGTAATGATGTGCGGTGACTTCCAGCACTGTAACTAATTAAAAATCTGTGACTTCCTGGGACTCCCTGCCCACACCTTGACAATAACAAAAAAAAATTCAAATAAATGCAGTTTAGAGGTTATTTTCTTTAAACTGTGTAATTTGTTAATTGAAAATTAAGTGTTTTGTGGACGCTGATGATCGACTCACTGATGTCCAATCAAAATTAAGCTCTACGCTACAGACAGGCTGATTAAATCCATCACAGACAACACGGTTCTCAGCTATTTTGGTGGTGTAAATAATTTGAAATGTATTTAGTTTGAATATAAATCTCAACTAGGCTTATTCTTTGCAATAAATTATACAGTACTACAATTTTTTTAAGATCTGGCACCTCATTTGATACCCTTACTAAAATAAGTGTATCTACGCACCAGGTATACAGATCACATCAAACCTTTTGTGCAGCATTGAGCTTTCTGTAACTAACATTTAGTGGTGTACAAAAAATCAAAGTCTAGTATGCTGCGGTTTTCGATTTTTTAAATCTCTATTAACCTTGTGTCTGCTGTTGTGAACTGTACATGTCAGGTCCCACACTGAATGAGGATTTAGAAAGTAGTCTTTATTTAGCCAGCATTCATGCAGATTGTGCTCTTAGTGTGGATAACGGTAGCAATCGCGTTGTTTCTCTTGCGCAGGCGGATATAAGCTTCCCTAAAGTGCTCCACCTGGCAGCCACAGATATCCCTGCCACCTCTCAAACTCAGTCTGTGCATAAACCTCTGTGACTGATCTATCTGTAGAGGTGGGCTTCAATTTAACACCTCTCCTCTCAACCTCAATGCACTGACCTCTCCTTATTTAAACTCAGTTTGGAGAATAAATGACTTGATCGGCTTAGTGTACATAAATATAATTAAATCCTGTATGCAGGAGAATGGAAAAGAAACAATTCCTTTTTGTTATTAGAACGCTTCTTGTCGATTTTTTTTTTTAAATCAACTTTTGATTGAAAAATATCCTTCAACGCAAGCCAGACAGATTTGCATAGATTATCATTTTGACAAGCTCTTTTAGCATAAATCCTGTCAACATTTACTCTTATACTAAATAAGGAAAAGCAAACAGCCAAAGAAGATAAATAAAAGAGGTAGGAAAACGTCACTGCAGGGTAGTCAAATATGGAAGCTGGGAAATGTCACAGAAAGGCAATGCGATTAATCTTTAGAACAAATCATGGACCATCAAATAATTAAAGACTTAACAGGTTACTCACTGAGGCTGCTGTGATTCATCATGATTAATCAAACCTTCAGGTCAAATGAAATTCTAATTAAAGAGTTCCACAGTCAAAGCATCGGTGCGCTCAACAGTTATAAAGGTGTATTGACAAACAACAAGTCCGTTTTAAGCGGAACAATATTTTAAGACTAGGATTAGGATTTTTTACCATAGACCTTGTGATTCAGGTCTCAGTGAAATTTCCAGCCCAATTACATCTGCACACAAAGACCTGAAACTAAGCCGAAAAGTTTGGCCATGTCAGAAATGTCTTTCTTTGCAAGGGTCATCATGGTGCACACGCATTTCTGATTTGTCGTATATCTAATATAGATATTTATCATCCCCTGTTACAGCCATTATGCACTCCATAATTCCTCTTTGCCTCTGCAATATTTTCTTCCATATTCAGACCATTTACTTGGCATTCTGATAGTATATTAGAAGAAACACCTAGAATGAGTGAATGTTGCACTTTCATTTTGTTTACCATAGCCTATGCTCGATTAGTTTTCATTCGGAATATTTGCTTTAAAACAAGATGTTGGCGGTCGTGGACTATTTTTAAATTAACCCAGCAAACCTCCACCCACTGATGGGATTTAAAAAAAGCAAGGCAGTGGGTGGAGATTTTAAGGGCTTGTTGTTGTTGTTTTTCCTATGGGCTATTATTTATGTTCTAACTAGTCCCGTTTTGGTGTTAAAACAAACCAACATGATTGAGTTTGACCATGAGAGGTACAAAGGGCAGAGGAAAAGAGTTGTCCTACTTTCTGGCAAAGCAAATCACATGTGAAAACATGCCTTGCTCTGTTCAAATCAGCACAAACTAAACAAATTGCATGTAGTGGAAATTTAGTGCAAGATGTTATTATTTGATCAGCACAAACCCTCCAAACATAGCCTGCACATGCTTAGTAATAGAGCCAAAGACCAGAAGACGCACCAGATCGCTACTGTAGCTAGCAGATGTCCATGTAAGTGAACCATATGCTGAGTACAGAAACTGTGTAGAAGTGACATTCAGCCAATATTTAAACATGTGTACGTTATATAGACAATCTAATCTTGGTTTTATTTACAGATCTGTTGTGTAATGTGCTAAAAGTTTCACTTAAGCCCTCTCGGTGACTATCGATTTGTATCCTTAATTCTGTTAACATTCCCTGCAAAAGTAAAACAATGGGCACAAATGGCAGGAATTGAATGTCTGATTTAATGCATTAAATGTGTTAAGAACATTGATCCTGTAAATAACTTTAATTAAGCACTTAGACCTAATGCGTTAACCAAATGCACAGTGCTATTGAATGGCCTGCGTTGTGTTCTTAGTTAACGTTCACAGACTTTTAGCTCCTCGCGCAGGAAAATGTGCTTTACTTAAAGGAAAAATCCACCATGAATGACTTACATATTAATAGAATGATGCGGTTCTTTAGTCGTTTAGCCTGTCCAGGTCCCTCCTCAGCTGTACTCTACGTGTACTCAACACCGTCATGTCTGTCATCACTAATCAGCTGAGCCGAGTCTCTCCTGTAACTCAGCGTAACTGCGTCGTATAGCTGGATTGCATTCTGGAACTTTCTCCACGATGCTATTTATGGTGGATTTTCCCATTTAATGTCACAGGAAAATGAAGAGAAGTTTTTGTTGTTGTTGTTTTTAGTTTTTAGGAACTAACAGGGACATATCACTGTTATTGCTTGTATTTGAGCTTATTGAATTATTTTTTTTCACCTATTAAACTTAATTGTAACTGTGCTAGCAATGTTCCTGTGTGATGTCAGTGTGAATAATGAAAGTGCAGCACCAACCAACAAAGTATCACACATCACACATATTCCAATATAAACACATTTAACGTGTTTTAGGGTAGAACTATGTCAATAGAAGACGGCAGATAAGCCTAGCTCCTAGCATTTTGAATCAGAGCACGCTTCTTAATGCTTACACAGATAATTCATATTCATCAGCGCAGAGAAGGTAAGAAAGAGAAGAGGAGAAGACAGGAGAGGTGACAAGAGGACATGTGAGAGTTGACTGCTGTCCAAACAGTCCACAATCCACACCTCATATCTCCTACAGGGTGTAAAGCATGTCCTTCTCTCACCCTTACTTTGGCGACTGATTAGATAACACTAATGTCAGTCCGGGAGCTGTCATCTCTTCTTAGAGTATAAGCATGTGTCCTCTTGTATTCCAGCAGGACTGAAGACAGACAGAGAGAGAGAGAGAGAGAAAGAAATGAGATGCCATATTACAGGCCCATCAAGTATGTAGACTGCGGCCTTTTTGCCAGAGTAATTTAATGACATCGCCAGCCAATTTGGTGCCAGTCCTCTGTGGATGAGCCAATCATGCATGGCGAGATATCTGCTGGAACTCTACACTGCACGGCACCAGAGAAATAGAATTTCTGTTATCAGCTCCACTGTGCTATTTTATTTCTTTTTTGAACGGGTCTTGATCGGTCATTATTTTTTCAGTGGCATTTTGACATTTCAGGAACCGTAAAAGTCACCTGCTGGAGATATGTAGATTGTGTGTAGATTGTGAGGAGTCTTTTGTTTTGCAAGTACTTCTTTCTGACAAATGGATAGCAAACTATTAAATATTACCTTTGTAACATGACTGATTTTAAAGAGTCAACAGCCAAATGACATCACCTGTTTTATTTTGACGATCCTTCAAAACTGTTCTTTTGCAAACCCCTGGAAATCATCTTTAAATCATCATGGAATTTTTTTTTTTTTTTTTTTTTTTTAGAAGTTACAGCAAGTAGTGGGTCAGTATTTTGGCTGTGGAGCCCTTCCGGTTTTTGTTTGACCAGGTACAGCCTCCGGTATCTGTAAACATGTTGTAACGCTTCTCCTGGGTGGGCGACAAACGAGGAAGCTGGAGGCAGGCTTGGAACAACTCAAAAGGTGCCTTATTCTTTTTAACTTTACTTTTGCTTTTCAGCAAAGTCAATCATAGACACACACATGCACACACACGGCTCTCTGCTGGTTGGCTCATTCTCTCTCCTTCTGGCTTGTGACGGGAGGCACTGAAGGCACAAAAAGACACACACACACACACACACACACATATATATATACACACACATACATATATACACATACATATACACAGTGGGGGAAATAAATATTGAACTTATTGAAATATTTTTTTCAGTAAATATATTTTCAGTGAGATTATTCACATTAAATTTTCTCAAGAAATAACTCAAGAAATCCACAAATATAAAGAATTCACAACATTACAGTCCATAAATAATGTTATGTGTAATAAAGTGGAATGACACAGGGGAAAAAAGTATTGAACACACTAAGAAAAAGCTGTTCTCCAAGGCAGGGTAAGGCAAGGAACCAGCTGAAATCTGTAAGTAATTATACCCCCTATCCATGCAAATTAATATCAGCTGGGTTAGTAAATTGATGGTCTATAAAAAGGCTTTTCGTTATCAAGGTATCACACAAGAAACATCTCATGATGGGTAAAAACAAAGAGCTCTCCCAAGACCTTCACAACCTTAACCTTGTTGTGAAACATATTGATGGAATCGGATACAGAAGTATTTCAAAATTTCTGAATCCTCCAGTAAGCACCATTGGGACCATTATCCACAAGTGGAAGCAACATCACTCCGTCATCAACCAGCCACGCACAGGAGCTCCTCACAAGATTTCTGAGCAGGGAGTCAGAAGAATAGTCAGAAGAGAAGCCCAATAGCCAAGGACCACTCGGAAAGAGCTCCAGAAACACTTGGAGGCAGCAGGTACCATCGTCACAGAGAAAACAATAGGCAATACACTCCACTGCTCACGCTCACGCTCACCCCGCAAGACTCCATTGCTAAAGAAAAGGCATGTCGAAGCTTGTTTAAAGTTTGCTCATTGACAACTCTTCTGGACAAGCCTATGAAATACTTGGAGAGTGTAGTCTGCTCAGACGAGAGCAAAATTGAACTTTTTGGCTGTCATACTACACACCATGTTTGGAGAGGAAATTGCACTGCACATCACCCTATTAACACTATACCAACAGTGACGTTTGGAGGTGGAAGCATCATGGTGTGGGGCTGTTTTTCATCACATGGTACTGGCAGACTTCATATAATTGAAGGAACGATGAATGGAGCCCTTTACCGGGAGATACTTGAGAAGAATCTGCTGCCATCCACCAGGATGATGAAGATGAGACGTGGGTGCAGCTTCCTGCAGGACAACGATCCAAAGCATACAGCAAAGGAAACTCTCAATTGGTTTCAGAGAGAAAAAATCAAGGTGTTAGAATGGCCCAGTCAATCACCTGACCTGAATACAATTGAACAAGATTTAAAGACCATATGTTTAGAAGAATGGGCCAAAATCACACCTGAATACTGCGGCCAATTAATTTCTTCATACAGGAAGCGTCTTGAAGTTGTCATTACAAACAAAAACTTCTCCACTAAGTATTAAATAAATTTCAGTTAGCATGTTCAATACTTTTTTCCTGTGTCATTCCACTTTATTACACATAACTTTATTGATGAACTTTATTTTTTGGATTTCTTTATATGTGCGGATTTCTTGAGTCAATATCAAAGTCTGGTGAAAATTTCATGTGAATAACCTCATTGGAAATATATTTACTGAAAAAAGTTGACGCATTCAATACTTATTTCCGTCACTGTATATATCAAAGTAAACTCAGGCTTGACCACGCCCCCGCTGCCACATGCGTTTTACTCCAGTACTGTGTTTTATCTTTTGTTACTCTTTGCATTAATACTTAGATTGATTCTGATAAATGGATATTAAACTACTGTATGTTACCTTTCGGAAGAGTAACATGGACAGAATTGTCCATGTAGACAAAATTGTTCAGCACTAAAACAACAGCAGCTTTATCTTGTGTATGTCATATGTGCACACATTCCAAAAGTGCCTGCGAAGGAGATAAAGACTGATAGCATTTATGATTTATTATTTATTGTTTGTTTCAAACCTGTAATGTTCTACTGCGTGTTGTTGTGTTTCCTTCAAATGTCAAAACATTGCAAACAGAAAAGTCGTAGCCATTTTGTTCAAACCAAACACTCTTATAGTTCTGTTATCTGTCCTTTTGTATAATGTACTGTCACTTGACAGTGTGTGCTTAATCTATCTGCTTTAATTCTTCCTCCAAAAGCATTTTGAAAGGAAAAAAAAAAATGATGATCGAGTAAATTATCCATCTTGTTTGCATTATTACAACTTTGACTGTACTTCACATGTACTTTTTGACTTTTTTCATTCACTGCTGAAAAATCTACAGTCTGAGATGGAAAGAAAGCAGCCCCAGCATTGCTTATTCATACAATTCTGTGTATTTTTCCCCATTAGTGGTGCTGTTGCATTTTGGATCCGCAAAAAAAGCCAAAATAATCAGCCTTAAGGCATTTACAAAGAGCAAATAATCTGACTTGGACACCAAAAATAAAACCGTATATTGATGTCTTTTTATCCTTGAAAGACAAGGTAGCTTAGCTGCAACCCCAATTTCAAAAAAGTTGGGACACTGTGTAAAATGTAAATAAAAACAGAATGCAATGATTTGCAAATCTCATAAACCCATATGTTATTCACAACAGAACATAGAAAACATATCAAATGTTTAAACTGTTTTTAAGCCACACATTGTCTGATAAAGAATAATGATCTGATTTGAGCATTCTCATATCTTAGTAACGTCGTAAGCACGTCGTACACCACATCACAGATCACAAACATGATGGTAACATTCTTTAAGGAAATTTGTGTCCTAAGTGTATGTGCATTAACTGTTTAAAAATACATAAATTATAAATCACTGGATTGGACCAGAAAATTAATTTAAGGCCAGTGTCTTCCCTGATACCTATACTTGGAATCAGATCAGTGCATCCCTAATAATATTAGGTATGGTTATTAGGTAGGTGTTTGATATCATAGAAGGACAAAAGTGTTTAATATTTAAACAAGGAAGAGGGTTGTTATATATCGGACAGCTGCACAGACGAAGTGATCTTTCCTTGACAATCGCACCCCACACACCTTCCTCCTTTATGTGCTGCCTTTTCAGCAAATTGATGAGGAGGTGACTGGCCTCAGCTGTCCCTAATAAGCCTCCTACAGTCATGTTCCTTTCTGCAGCTTCGTCTCGCGGTCACACACGCTGTGTGGTGCTGAATGGAGCCGGAGGCATTTGGTTCAGTACCACGGAGAGCGGTTGGTTGTGTGAAGAATGTCAAGCCCCGGCATCACATCTACTAAGCATTTCCAGCTTGCCACGAGGGACTTGAAATGTGCCTCTCTAGATGGAAAAGGCAATTATGCTTTCTCTCGCTCTGTCTCTTTCTCTAATGAATGAGAAAGCCTAAGAAGAGCTTAAGAGGCAAAACGTTCATCTGTAACATTGCACAGAATAGCAATTGGAATTTTGTACTGGGCATGGGTAGAAAATGAGAGGGTCAGGATTTTGAAGATGACAGCAGATATAGTGATCTTTGGAGGTTAGAATTCATAACATCACTTTGGGTTATAGGTGGAGTGTTGTCCTCTCCTTGTGTGGGAGGTCTGGTGAGGGAAGGATGGAGGCAACAAGGTAATGAGTGGTTTGGTAGGCATGAGTAGGAGGTTTCAGCATGCTCATTTCTCATTGGGAAAGAATTTGTATTTTGTTATATCTGACTAAATCCTTGGCAGTATATGCTAGTATTTAATGGATCTTTAGTTTCAAATATATCTCTTGATTATATTGTATGAGCTGGAAATGAATGAGAATACAGTAATATATAATATTTTCAGTAAGCAGATGCTTACCGTGGATATCACAGTGGATGGATATCAAATAAATGAGCTTGACTAGAAAGAATAAATGGATATTAATGGCTATAATTTATTCCTAAATATTGGTATTCTGCATATCCACATATTAGGGATTCACTAATACCATTTTTTTCAGGCTGAGTGGAGTGAGCTTACATGTTATTTAGTACTAATCAATACCATTAATGATTATTAATCAATAGTACTATTCAATCATGGACATCACAGAACATTTTATTTAGCACTGTTTACATGTGTGTTCATGCCCTTAAGCCACTACATTCATCCTTTATGAGTGTACCTTAGTACACTTAGAGTGTACCTTAGTACACTTAGAGTGGCTACCTTAGTTACCATGGATCAAGTAGGGTTGCAATGGAGAGTGTTTTTTTTTGTTTGTTTGTTTGTTTTTTTTCATTTTGGATAAGCAAAGAAAAATATGTTTCATTGTCTTCATGGCATCAGAATCCTCATAGTGGCTGATCGTCATAAACAACATATTGGGTAAGGGCTGTTATTTTCACTCACCTTTAGCATCTTTCCTCCCCCAAACAGAGTTTGCTCTTAGCACAAAACTCCTTGTGCTGAGTCCTATGCACTTGAGGAAGCTAGGATTGTATGCAGCTGCTGTAGTATAGCAGCAATTAGATATTTTGCAGCATACAGTCCGTTTTGCTTCGATTGCCATCATTATTCATGAAATAGTATTTTCTGTCGTGTCATCTCTGGCTTACGCCACATATTATCACATGGTGTTGGGCATTTGTATCTGAGTGTGAATGAGCACAGTATCAGACCAGTAGTGAAAGCATTATCAGTATCGATGCATGACTATCCATCCATCCATCCATTTTTTTTGTGCCACTTATCCTACACAGGGTCGCTTGGAACCTATACCAGGGGACTCAGGGCACAAGGTGGGGGACACCCTGGATGAGTGGCCATCCCATTGCAGGGAACAATCGCACACATTCTCACACACCCGTTCACACACTACGAACAATTTGGAAATGATAATCAGCCTACAGGGCATATCTTTGAACTTGTGCAGTAAACCAGAGTACCCGGAGGAAACCCCTAAAGGACGTGAAGAATATTCAAGCTATACACATACAAGGCAAAGGCAGGAATTGAACCCTCTACCCTGGGGGTCCAAGGCATACATGCTAACCACTAAGCCTGCCCACCTGATGCATGACTGTGTTAATCTTAACATTGTCAATTGGGTTCAGTGGTTAAGTGATTATGAAAGTCACTCACGTAATCTATTAAATTAATAAATTGAGGTTATATGTTGAGTTGCAGTACATATGTTCAGATTTAAGAGTGTGTATTAGCATGTCAAGCGATCACTGTTAATGCATTACACACATGCATTACAAACATGATCGTTTAAGGCTTACCTGTATGTTTGCCACATGGTATGGCAAAGCTTGACGTCTAACTGAAAGTGTGGAGTAAGTGATTAACAGATCGGTCTTCTGAAAGGACAGGGTTTAACAAAGATAAATATATAGAACTGATTTAATCAGAATCTGCATTTCTGAGAAGGCTATACAGATGGTATCCTTGAAATTGTAGCATGACAATTGTACTTTGTATGCCTTCCTTCTGCTTTTTTCTTCTTCAGCAGAGTTGATTGGGAGGTGAGAGGCTCAGCTGTCCCTGAAGAGATGTCTCCAGCTGGGTCCCTCTTCTTCAACTGCACCCTGCATCTATGCAGCCTCAGACTTCTTCCGTTGTTGGCTCTGAGGTCAGATAGAAGTGATTCTGAATCTATAGAGCATTACAAGTTTTTGCAGCTATGTAGTCCATAGCTCTGAGATTGGCAGAGATGATATGCTGGAGCTCAGAGACTTGTGTCTTTATTTCTTTTGTGACTGGGCTCATTTGTCAGGTCGATATTATAATCATTTTCATTTTAAATACTGCCTCTGTCTTTCATTGTAGTGCACAGAGAAAGTGAGAGGTGTTGTTTGCTAGTCTTTATGATGACAGATTCAGGTCCTTCCTGTTCAGCAGCAGCCTGGTGCTTGGTACCTGGAGTGTCCCTAGCATACTAACACATAACGCGCACACACCATTAACATGAATAAAACATAGCAGAGTTCTGGGAGCTTAATGTCCCTGACTAACCAAAGCAGAATTGGCCTGGATGGAGCAGTTGGAGAGAGAGAGAGGATGGGGAAGTTGAGTAGAATGACCTGGGGTAAATCTCTTGGTCATTATTAGCAACTAGCTGAAGGCAGGCACAGTCACACTGACACACACCTACAGACACACAAACTTGTTTTCCTCAGACGTAGCCCACAGTCTGTGGATCACTCTTCATGATTGTATTCTATTGTTTCAGCTGTGTCATTTGTTCCAAGCGAAAGGGCTTTTTGAAACAGCCTCACAGTTTGAGGCTCTGTGTTGCCTCTGGAATGGCAAAATAAAAAGGAAACCCTACTACCACAGCTGCTGCAATTTGGGCTGAGTGTTGGTTCATGACAATAGAGTAGAGCTGTCAATCTTTTTCAGCCTCGTTTTCAGCCAAAGCACATTGCTGCTCAGAATAAAAATTTTACCCTCACCATTAACCAACAAGTGGAAACTATCTGTAAATAAGTCTAATGAAAAGTTTGTTGGTTTTGTAAGTATGCAAGGTGAGGGCCATGCTAGCCTTTTAAAGTAGATATGCTGTTTTGTTGCAGATATTCTGTCTTAGGAAAAAAGGCTAGTGTGCTCAAGTGGAGCAACAGAAAATCGTTCAGCCCATTTTCAGGAGAACATGAATGTACATGCTGTGGAGGTGGTGTGGTGGTATTAATCTGCCCCATGTTAATTAGAGCAGCACTAATCAATCGTGGGTGCCGGTGAGCTCATGTATGTGAAAAGGGCAGTTAGTTTAGCTGCCCTGATGTGTAGCATGCGCAGCAGTACAAAAAGATTAAGTGGCTAGATTCATGTGTCTGAGTGAGCATATGCTAGCTTTCCCTTGTTGATAGCTAAATGGTAAATGCCGCACTTATATAGCTCGTTTTTCCAAAGCGGTTGAAACTGTGTCTCATTCACCCATTCACACACACACACACACACACACCAATGGTAGCAGAGCTGCCATGCAAGGCGCTAACTTGCCATCGGGAGCAACTTGGGGTTCAGTGTCTTGCACAAGGACACTTCGGTATGTGGAGCCATGTGGGCCGGGAATCCAACCGCCAACCCTACAATTAGTGGACAACCCGCTCTACCGCCTGAGCCACAGCCGCCCATGTGATAGCTGCCATGTGATAGTAGAGAACTAGTGGGTGGGATATGGCAAATGACCATTTTGGGATTGAATTGGAAAAAACCATTAAGCATTCTTCAGCTGTGCTTTTGGAGGAACCTTATAGACCCAAAGTGCTGTATGTACAACCCTACAAGTGTTTCCCTTTCAGAAAAAGGTTTCAATTAGAATATTTTTTAATGTCTCCAACTATCCAAATCATCATCACCTAAACTAAGTTTTTTTTTTGTTAAGCAGTTAAGTTTTTCTTTTTTCGAAATGTGTTATCCTTTTGTGATTAGTATGCTAGCCTTTTTTGTAGGTATGCTAGCTGCGGGGTCTGAGGGAGAAGTGGTGGCTCAGCTGTTAATGCTTTGGGCTACTCAGGCTACTCCTGAGAACAAATATCAGCAATGATGTTGTTAAGACTTTATTGCAATAGATGCACTAGCCAAATTAGTAAATGTGTTCAGTTCTACTCAAAAGGATCAGTGTTGATAGAGATCTTTATTCTAACCAAGCAGGAGCCACATTTAATTCTACGTCTTTAATCAGTTGTTCATGGTTTTGAAAAGACTATTAGGTGCGGTCTGGCTCATTACAGACAAAATTGTTGATCGCTCAACCATATATGTATGTATGTATGTATGTGTATGTGTATGTATGTATATATATATATATATATATATATATATATATATATATATATATATATATAGATATATAGATAATATATATAGATAATATATATATATATAGATAGATAGATAGATAGATAGATAGATAGATAGGCTTATAATTTTAAGATAAGTCTTAAAATCCTCTTTCTTGTGACTAATGAAGGACAGATGTTTGGCTGCTGCTGTAACAAGGCAATTTTCTCCCATATGGGCATATGGGATCTCTATAGTACTTCTCCTAGAAGTCGAGGACAGATGAAGGATACACGATTATAACTGATTTGCTATTTGGTGTCAATTACTGTCATTGTGAAAGACTTTGAACACTAATGGATAAATCGTTGGTAGATATCCTTCCAACCAGTTAGCAATATACAGTATATACTTGGTGTGACTACTTCCAATTATGTTATATTAAGGAACACCGCAAGGTCCTTTCAGCTTCTTTTAAACTGTACCAATATTTGCCTGTGAACCTGAGCTTGAAGATAATAGATATGTTTGTATACTAAATCCTGACATCCTCCTGTGTGTGGATAATGAGGAACAGATGTTTGCCTGTTATAATATGGTATATTTGCTCTAAACTATGTCTATAAGTATCTCTTCATCTTCCATTACTTTGATCAAGCTATAATTGATACCACTAAAAGCCACTAAAAGCTAGCAGAACAGCTTCAGTGCTCCATGGCACATATTCTACAAATGTCTGACTGTACAGCATGCTGCCATTCTTCTGTCAATTATTGTTCTGGTGATGATGGGGTTGGAGAGCACTGTCTAGGACAGCCTTCCAAAAGCACCCATAAGGTTTCCGTTAGGATTGTGTTGACTACGAAGGCCATAGCATTCACTGAGCCCTTGTGCCCTGCAGATGGGGACAGGGACATCCTGGAAGATGATTTTATTTTTAAATAAATTCTAAAATCCTCTTTCTTGTGACTAATGAAGGACAGATAGATGTTTGGCTGCTGCTGTGACAAGGTAATTTCTCCAATATTGGATCTTTATGGTACCTCTCCTAGAGGTCTAGTACAGGAAAGATGGAGGACACAAGATCATGCCTGATTTGGTATATGCTGTCAGTTATTGTTATTGTGAAAGACTCTGAGTTTTGGTAGATCCAGTGAATTGTATGCCAATACATATAATATTCCTCAATCGATCAGTTAAATGAGCCTGAATGGAGAGCAATTTTCATACCAACGCCAGAATTGGCATCACACTACAACTCCCAGAACACATCGCAGCCTACAAATGTGGCCACCACAAACTACAATACCAACACACATTAACTCTGCCACATTCATGATCACCATCATACTGATCAGCCACACCTGTCAACAATCACATTCACAGCATTTAAGGACTTCCAAACCAAGTATACACTCTGTTTCAATAGCCATCTTTCCGTCCAAGTTGCAAATTTAACCTATACAAAACACTGGACTATTGCATAAAACATTTGCCAATAAAGCACCGTTTCCATCCCATGAGTTCAAGAGAACAAAATGGTCACTTCTTGGAAAATGTACAAAGTATCGATACAAATGGAAGTTGTTGCAACCAGGGAAGCCACTGTGGCTCTTTTCTCCCAATATAATAAATTACTTGCGCTTCAGAGAGCACAGATGAAACACTGTCACAAACCTCATGTTATTTTGCAATCGGAGGTGGATGCTTGATATTTGGGAAAGGAATTGTGTGAGACAGTTCTGGGAGGTAATTATACCACATCATTTCGATGACAGACTTTGGCTCAGGCAATTCCGAATGACAAAAACATTTGAGATGTCTTGCAATATGATGGGTGAACTGGTTAGTCCAGTTATGCTGACCCACCACACCCCAGTTCGACAGAAAAATGCATTGCTATTGCGTTGTAGAAGTTGGCCACATGCGCTGAATATCTAATCACATCAGCCAATTATCCAATCCCATGATTTGTTGAGGTAAAGTCACAAGACTTTTGATGCGCATTGAGGAATTTATTCAGTAAATGTATTTCCATTATAGTTTACTCGCATGTCTTCTTATCGAATAAAAAATTATCTGCCTCAATTGAACTTTTTTATGTACATTTTGGAGATTTTATTCATTTATTGTTTCCATCTGCCATTTTTTATACAATATCCCAAAATTTGCATAAAAATACATAGATGGAAACATAGCTATGGTTGCTAGTTGCTACCAAGCCTTTCTTGTTTTGCCCATTGCCAGTGTTTTGTTCCTGATAGTGTCTGATGAATTGGATTAATCTGCAAGCTTTTAAATAAAGCTTTTGTTTACCTGCATTTGCATCCTTCCCTGACAGCAATATACTTGGTGTGACTACTTCCAATTATGTTATAGTAAAGAATACCCCAAGGTCCTTTCAGCTTCTTTTAAGCTGTGTCAATACTTGACTGTGAACATGAGCTTGAAGATAATAGATATGTTTGTGTACTAAATCCTGACATCCTCCTCTGTGTGGATAATGAGGAACAGATGTTTGCCTGATGTAATATGGTATATTTGCTCTATACTATGTCTATAAGTATCTCTTCATCTTCCATTACTTTGATGAATTTAGCTGCTGTATAGAGATTTACTGTTACATTATCAATCATACACATCCTGTTCGGTATAAATTATCCAAATATTTGATGCAGAAAAATCGAAAGAATAATAATAACATGCATGCTGCATAACATTTTAACACCTCCAACTCAAAATATCTTAGCACATTCCTCAATCAGGCTAATTATTTTACGAATTTCATATCCACCAGGAGTAACACCTGTTACACCAGCACAATGTCAGAAAGGGTGAAAATGATCCCTGATACAGCAGATGCTGTAGTGTGGGTCAGGATGGGGTCGTGTCATAGCTGTGTAATGTCTCACTGATTCTCAACTGTGCTACAGTGAACAACGGTAAACAAGTTTCCCAGCCAAATGCAGGTTTAATTTACAGAAAAACGATAGATGATTGGTGTTACTGAAGCTAGAGTTTACATTTACATGTATGACATTTGGCAGATGCCCTTATCCAGAGCGACTTACATTTATCTCATTTATACAACTGTGCAGTTGAGGGTTAAGGGTCTTGCTCATGGGCCCAGCAGTGGCAGATTGACAGTCGTGATCTCATGACCTTCCGATCAGTAATCCAACGTATTAGCCACTGAGCCACCACTGCCCTGTTGCCACTACAGTGTAGTTTGTGTACACTGTAAATCTGACTCCATTCAATTCATGGACATTCATTTGGCTCTCTTTTTCCCTCTGTGTATGTCCTGATGGGCTTTTGTGGTCAGTTTTTACTTACAGTGCACCTGAAATCCATACAGCCATCTTCAGAGGAAATTAACTGTATAGAAGATGTCAGGAAATAAAAGCTAGATGATGTGAGTCCTCTTGTGTTAGGGATGGAAAAAGGCATGAATAATGGATGGTGTCCTGTCTCTTAAACTTTCCCTATGCGCTACACTACTATATACGCTCCTCTGACTTTCTGTTTTTGGTCGCTCTTGCTAAGTGAACTGAAGCCATGCGAGAAATCAATAGCAAGCACCTTATATTGAGTGGCCGCACTGTTTCCTGTTGATTTATTTCGTCTTCGGTTTTCTGCATGGAGACACATTGCTAGCTGTTGTGTTTTTTCTTTGTTTATCGGAGTTTTGTTCATTCATTTAATTCTGCCAGTGTGATATCTGTGATACACCCAGCTTTCATGGCATGTCTGTTTTGAAATTGATTAGTTGGATAGATGAGGCAATAAGAAAGACAATAAAGAAGCGTACATGGGTGCGTATGAGTGTATATTTGTGAGCTTTTCTTTGCCCAGCATTTAGCATTGAGTGACAGTCTTTATGCCACCTGTTAGTTAAATTAATAGCAGAGCACAGGAAGGTCTGTGTTTGCAAAGCACCCCCCCCTACACACACAAACACACACAGAGAAGACATTTACAAACAAACGTCATGATTTTTTTCTCTGCTGTATCTGCAAGGACTAATGTAAAAATGCAGAATTTGTCCTTTAGCACATATCACACTGCCCTCATATGTCAGCCGTAATCCTTACACACACTCACACCCACACACCCACAGACACACACAAACACTGACTGACTCATTTATATAAATATTTTATATTTTGCCAGAAATTAAAGGAATTGACACATTTTAAATAATTAGAGATGCACCGATGTATCGTCTGATAATCGGTATCGGCCGATAAAGGCTATTTTTCATGCTATGGGCCACCTCCCAAAGTTTAAAAACATCCGATGATCAGGGCCGATTACATCCTGTCAATCAAAAGAGGGCCGAGAAACACATGGATTTCGTGCTGTGTGTAAAGATGACATCTCTTGTGTGGAATGAGGACAAAACTGCAGTTTGTAATCTCTGTAATCTCTGCACTGATAAAATTTTATACCAGACGCTGCAGCAGTGAAGCAGGAGTTTCGGCGTCGAGTCTAATTTAATTATTTTGTTGCCGAGCTGCTCGAACTGCCCGAGCTGAATTAAAGCGCCAGTACACGGTTGAAAGATTTAAATGAAGATGAGTTGACAAAAGTATATATTGCACAGAAAAATATATTTGTAGAGTAGTGTATTTCATATCCAGTTAATGTTAATATATAAGAAGTTTATATTATATATGACCAGTTTGATGTTCAGTGATGAAGTAGAAATGCTTTTGTTAGTGGTGAGTGAATGTGAGACTAACAGGAGGTTTTTTTTAGAATTCAGTCAATGTTAATATGAATTAATAACATTCAATAAGTTAATAATCTTACTTTAATCTTCAGAATTTAGTTCATGTGTTAATGTTAATTAGAGTAATGTGTTTTATGTTTATGAGACCAGTTACTGTGAAACAACTTGCTGAATAGGAGGGAATAAAATTTTTATCTGCATTTCTTTCAGAATTGTGGAATTAATTATTATTAATTTAAAAGAAGGTATAAAAGGCAGAACTATCAGTATTGGTTATCGGTATCAACCGATATCACTCTGAATAATCGGTTATCGGTATCAGCTGAGAAATTTAGTATCGGTGCATCTCTAGAAATAATAAACATGGTTCTTTTGATTTCACTATTAAATTCTTATCATTCATCATTGTATTATTTTAAATAATCAGGAAACGTAGCTATTGTTCTTTCACAGTGTACTTTATAAGCCTCTTTTGCCTTAATTGCATAAAGTTTTGAATCAGAATATGACCTTGGCTTAAACCCATTAATTGAGTGCTATGTATACTTGGATATAAATGAATTAATATGCAAACACAGTATGCAGTTAAATAGTACAATAATCCATGTGAATGCATAGCTTGTCACGTAAAGCACTAAAGCCGATAGAAAAACATATGTAACAGTAGCATATTAGCTTTAGGTCAGCAATATTAGCTTTAGGTCAATAAAATCTTTTTCTCAGGTTTGTAGTTGTCGTGATCAATCATGTTCATGAAAACAATTGCTTTGCCTGGGTTTTGTTACTGAATGTTGTGTGTGATTGTCTGAATCAGCTATCCAGTTGAATCAAATGGCCTAATCTTCTTTCACTACTTCGGAGGTCAAAATTTTCCTGACGTAATCTTGTTGTTTCTTATTATAGCGGAATCTATTGACGTTCCATTCACGGTTGCTCACTGTTATGTTAAACATATAAGGTCTTTTCTTAGTAACATACCAACACAAATCTGAGGGAAATATTGCCATCCCTAACAATTGGGTCAACTCTGCTACTTACAGTAAGAGCTGCATCCTAGGTATCTAAACCTCAGTCATCAGCTAGCTCATGCGTAGCGTCCGTTTTTCAAAGTTGCCTGGTAACACTGCTCTCAACATAACCTAATAAATGAGAAACTTATTTAGTTCTTGCCTTCCTACATCGAGTTTAATGAATTCACAAGTTCCTTTTGAATGCACCATAAACTTCAAAGTTTGTAGTGATGCTGTAGTTGCTACAGGGTCTGGGTCTTGGTTTTGCTCGAAATGATGAGAATTTTGTGGTGAAAAGCAATCGAACAGACTGGATTTGATGAAGCACAAAAATAACTCAAATAACCCGTACAGAACAGGATAATGAGGCTTAGAAGATACAGTGAAAAAGGGCATAATAATAATAATAATAATAATAATAATAGTACATATATTCAAATATAGTATATCATTTATAGTTATAATATAATAATATAATTTATTATATATTAATAATATATTAATATAATATATAGTTAAATATATATTTTATTAAATAAATAAAAGACTTTTATATAGTGCCTTTCTCAGACCCAAGGTCACTTTACACAGTATATACACACATGCATACACATAAACACACAAATACATACATACGTGCACATACTTACATACATAGACATATAACAGAGTAGAACAAGGAGCTACTGAGAGCTGGCAGTGTGATAATGTAGTTTGAATAGGTGCGTCTTAATTGTAGATTTAAACAGTGAAAGAGTTGAACATTCACAGAGGTATTGAGTCAAGGCGTTCTTGAGTCAGAGCTTGGGATTAGCAGCACTAACAGAACAGTCACCCACAGAAGACATGGATGTGTGAGGAATAAAGAGAAGACCAGTATCAGAGGAACGGAGTGAGCGAGATAGGAGGTAGGGATGGAGAAGTTCAGGAAGATAAACAGGAGCAAGACCATGCACTGCTTTATACTGTATGGTAAAATGATAAGTTTAAACTGAATGCGAACAGATATGGGAAGCCAGTGCAAATGGTACAGAATTTTTAGTGTGAGTCAGTAACCGGGCTGCTGAGTTTTGCACGTACTGTAGCTTATTTAGCGAATGTGATGAAAGACCAGTGAACACAGAATTGCAGTACTCTAAACGTGAGGTAATGAAAGCATGAACAGCACAACCGTTTCAGCAGCATAAAAGTTAAGAAAAGAACAGAAGCGAGCAATATTACGGAGGTGAAAGAAGGCTGTTTTGGTTACAGATGAAATATGAGAGCTAAAGTTCAGTGATGAGTTCATGATAATGCCAAGGTTATAGACAGTGTCAGATGGAAAGATATCAGTGCCATCGATGATCAGACAGAGGTCATTAACCTTACTTGGAGCAGCCTTTGTTCCAGTGATGAGGATTTCGCTCTTTGCACTGTTTATGATGAAAATACTACAGCTAATACTGATGATGATGATGATGATGATGTCGGGATCATGATTATGACTGTTCAGGAAGCAATGGGTTGAGCAGTGAGTGAGTTGCAGAAATACAGATGAAATGGGAAAGTAGTGATGGACAGGCGATAAAACACCTGCCATTCACTCCTGGCACGTACGACTCTCTCCATCTCGCTTTTACTCTCAGGGCTACACCTGCCTGAATGACACGCACACACACACACACACACACACACACACACACAAGTGCACACATAACTACATCAGGGGATGCACTCAGTGTGTATGACATTAGCATTCAATTTACAAAGTCTGTAGCTCATCATGCTTGGGAATAAAGTGCAATAACTGAAACTGCAAAAAGAAAACGTGTTAATAAATGAAGTTCTTATTAAATAAAGGCTCTTGTGTTAGCAAGTAAACAGTGTGAAGGGCATTAATATGGCTAATATACCTTTTGATTGCTAAATGGTTTTAATGAAAAACAGAAAAAGGCTGCTGTGGACAGATTGAAGTAGCTACTTTATGTCAAAGTGTGCAGTTGAAATGTATTCTATTTACTTGTGGTCAACTATGGCTTTTGAAAAATTGTTAACGTCACGAAAGTGCTGTTTAATGTGTTGAATTTTTTACTAGATGCAAAGGAGAAGTGATATTAATTGTGCCTGCTGTATGACAAGGTTTTCCAGATCTGCACGACAAAAGCAACGCAGTTGACAATCATTATTAAAAGGCGTAATTTCCCTTAATGATACTTTGACCGAGTGCTTAGAATAGTCTCAAATTATAGACACACTGGCAGTTCTGCAGCGTAGGCCAATTCTGCAGGAAAGCACGCACCTGGCAACACTGCCTGTACAGTTCTGAGGACCACACATGGCACTAATTAATAAAATCAAACATCACATGCAAAACTGGATGTTGCTAATTGCCCAAAGTTCACTCAATGTTTAGCCTGAACAACAAAAAAATGGATGCAACATTTTGCATCAATCTTTTTAAATTATGAAAACTTCTAATGAAATTATGTTCAACCAGAAGGCTCTAGAAGGAGAGCGCTCCCTCACACAGCAGAAAACTCCACTTCAGAGCTCCATGAAGTGTCACGCTTCTGGGGAAAGCTGTGTTTATAACCCAGCAGTATAGCTCTTTTGCTATGCTAAAGGTGGAGCAGGCACTTTCCAGCCACCTCTCTCCAGTGACTGCAGCAAATTCAGGGGGGACGGCTTTGCCATCCAAGCCACGTAAGACCACCTCAGAGTTGGTTGGCGAAGCCTATGCGGCAGCGGGTCTTGCTTGTGGGTCTTGGCATACAATTGCAATGTGGCAGGCCTACCAGGCAGACCTGCTGAACTGTGAGTTAGGCACAGAAGGCAAGTGTGGCGGCCTGCCTCCCCCCACAGAAAGCCAAGGGGACCGGGTGGCCACAGTCGCAGCCTACGAATAGGCCTGATTTCAAATAATAATCAGTGCCGAAAAGGCAAAAAGAAGCAGTCTTGAGGGGCCGTGGAGGGCAGTATCAGGGGACGAGAGGTTGTTAGGGCAGTTATCCCCCAGTATTACTGTAGGGCTCCCCTAGTCAGTGTCATCCCAAGTTTTCAGTTTTCTCTGGTCAGCGAGCTGTCACAGGGCAACAAAAATTTGATGCTTTCCCTCCAACAAAATGTGGAAAGTTAATGTCACAAAAGACCATCTGGCGGTGTGGAAACTACTTTCAAATGTGTCTCCATGGGTTCTGTCCTCCATAGAAAAGGGTTCTGGGTCCAGTTCATAGCTCGATCTCTCCCCATGCTTACCACAGTAGTCAGCACAATGCAGAGCCCAACATTAGCCCAGGAAGTAGATATCCCCAACATGCTTAGGGCAATCCTATAAACATTGAGCGAGATAAAGTTAGATTTGGGCATCCCCTCCAGTCTCTATGGAGACTGTTGGGACTTATGGCAGCAGCAGCCAATGTCATTCCATTGGGCCCATTGCACATGAGATCGTTCAGTGGTGGCTGAAAGTCGGCGTTTCATCTGAGGACGAAACCCCTGAGAGTAATCAGTGTCATGTGGCGATGCCTCTGTGCTCTGAGAACCGGGTATCCCCGGTTTCTAGCCTCAGATCACACTCTAGGGGCATCTATTATTGCAAAATAGTAATGTCAGACGCCTCCTTCATGGTCTGTGGAGCAGCCCTCATCTAGTGTGGCATATAAATCACCTAGAAGTGTGGGCCATACTCCTAGCACTGAATTCCTTCTCCTCAGTTAAGAGGTCACCCTGTATTAGACAATACAGCGTTGGTCTCCTATATCAACCACTAGGGAGGATTATGTTCGTGCCCCCTGTTAAGGCAGGCTCAACTATTTTTCTCTGGCAGAGGGCAAGTTTTGTCAGTGAGTGCAATGTACATTCCACGCAACCAGGGATTGGAGGCTTCATCCACAAGTCCTTATGGCAGAGGTTTGGCCAAGTGGAAGTGGACGTGTTTGCCTCAGAGGAGACAACACACTGCCCACTGTGATTTGCCCTCATTCCTCCCGCACCCAAAAAAAAAAGGTCAAGGCTGGACGCCATGGTACACACATGTCCAAGGTCACATCTGTATACCTTTCCCCTGATTGCTCTGCTCCCATAGGCTCTAGTAAGAGTTTGCCAAGATTGAGCTACGTCTGGTGCTAGTAGCACCGGAGTGCCCAGCTCAAATTTGGTTCTCAGAGATAATACTTCTGCTGGACAACTCTCCCTGGGAGATTCCTGTTCGTAGGAATCTATTGTCTCAAGCCAGAGGGTTGATTTATCACCCTCCGCCTTAACAATGGAAACTGTGAGTCTGGCCCCTGAGTGACATCATCTCATAGATTCCGGTCTCTCAACCGAGGTAGAGACCATGTTAACTGCTAGAGCACCATCCACGAGAAAATCGTATCTATTCAAGTGTTATATTTTTTATCTTGGTGTGAGGAGCACCAGTGAGACCCAGTAACTCTGCAATAGCTACAATCCTGGAGTTCTTACAGGAACGTTTTTCAGCAGGGTTGGCTCCTTCTACAATTAGAGTCTAAGTGGCCGCTACTTCGGCCAGCCACACCCCTATTGATTGAGCCTCTGTGGGGCAACATCATCTAAGTTTGAGGTTTATGCGTGGTGTCAGATGGCTGAGGCCCATCTACAGACCACACATACCTTCCTGGGACCTTCTGTGGTCTATGAAGTTCTGTCAGGCACCCCATTTGAGCCGTTAGAGTCAGCTTCAGAGAAGCTTCTGACCCTAAAGGTAGCGCTTTTGGCTGGCCATGACATCTCTGTTGCCCCTTCCTGCCTTGAGTTTGCCCTGGATTAGCCAAGGCCTCCCTATATCCTCGATTGAATTATTCCTAAGTGCCTACGTCTGCTGCCAACAGAAAGGCGTTTGTCAGCATTTGTGAGGTTTTAGGTGAGTTTTCCACTATGCAATTTTTTTTAAAAAACAATAGTCAGTTATCATTATTTGCCATCTGTTCAAACTTGAAGTGCCTACTGTAATTCATTTGTTTTTTTGTTTGTTTGTTTGTTTGTTTTTTCTATCAACACAATTATGATACTTGGAGAAATTTGTAGGTGTACATAGTGCTTGCTAACAGTGTCATAGAAGCAAATTTGATTAGCACTTTAACTTGAGGGCATTAAAATAATTTGTTTAGTATCAGTAAGTGCAGGCATATTAGACTGATTCTGTGTAATAGGTTTGAATGCAGAGGGACTGCCGAAACACTTCAGTCAGAAAGCATTCATTTCTATGCTCCAATAAGGTAAATGCAATAAATACACATCCCAAAAGGTAAGATGACAGATGGAGGCTTTATAGATTTACTTCATGAATGTGCTGTTAGAAAAAACTAAATAATAATTTCCAAGGTAAGGTAAAAAACAAAAAAACATTATCGGTCTCAAACAACCCCTAATAATAGTAATAATAATAATAATAATAATAATAATAATAATAATAATAATAACTGAGGCTTCTTCTGTCTTCTCTGTTTCACGTAAAGACAAATCATACATTTCATAATATCTTTTCATGGGTTATGTACGGAGTTCCACCTGTGACATTGCTACGTGATAAAAATAATTCATAGCCATGACTTATTAACATGTGGGTACGAGATTCTAATTCATGGTCACAACTTAATGAAGAGTGAGAGTGAGATCATTAAGGGAATAATCATAGGAATGAGCTTGATAAGTCATAGCCATAACTTTGGGTTGTACAATATATGGGGGTAGACACTATAGATGTTTACACACACTCTTTATTATAAACTGCTGTACAAGTAAGTACAGTTTTTCCCTGAAGAGAATGCTCAGTTTGGTTAATTAAAATGAGCGAGTTTGATAATAATATAATAATGCCAAGATATCTTCTCTTTTGTTTTGTTTTTTAAACATGAAATCATATTTCAACTCAGTCTTTTATCAGCTTTAAACTTGACAACGTAACAGGGCACCAGGTGTCGGTTTGTTTTCCACTGAATGCAGACCAGATTCGTAGCGTTGCCTTTCTGTAGTGTGAGGCAGAGCTTCCTTGAGGCTTTCTCTTATATGAGAGAGGTTTTCCTTTCCTCCCATTGGGCACACACTCATACATTATTACATCTATGTACGGCAGTTCAAAGAAAGTAATTAAAAAATATTGTAAATGAAAGAAAATTTTGCCAAAGGTTTAAGGAAAAATCTTTTTAATGAAGTGAGCAATGCAGTGAGCAGATATGGAAGCACTGTTTACTGATACTGTAGGTGTGAAGGAGGTGACAAAGTGTAGTATTTAACCCAGCTGTGGAGTACTTCCCAGAGTCATTCAGAATAATGTGGAAAATTCATTAGAATGTGTATGAAAGACAACATTTGTATGAAATGGTTAGACCAAAGGGCAGGGTTAGTGGTAGTATTTTTTTTTCTTGCAACTTCATTCCTGATACTCAAAGTAATCACCTTCATTTGGTAGAATTCCTTGGTATTTCATGCAAATAAGGGCCAGATTTAAACAGTTTTGGCTAAATGCTGCATTAATGGCATATGGGATGGCTGCCATCCATCCAAGGTGATAAAATTGTAAAAGAATACGTTTCAGATTAGAAATATTGTAATTGTACTACCTCATTCATTACTGTTGGATAAAACATCTTGCAATACCATGAGAATTCCTTGTTGGATTAACAAAAACTACAACCACCAATTTTAATTTGCAAAGAAATAGATATGAATGAACAAATTTGAGTTTGAATATCAGTAACGATGGAATTAATTCCCAATTTCCCCCTTCCCCATGTGATGTGAAAGTTGCCAAAGAAATTCTGTTTTGGGAATAAGTGGAAGCACTGCTTACTGCTTAGTTAGTAAATGAAGTAATAAGCAAATGCATATACACTATATAGCCAAAAGCAAATGAACACTCAATTTATTAGATTTATGTATTGAACATCTCATTCCAAAACCATGAACAAAGTTGGTCTTTGCTGCAATAACATCCATTCTCCTGGGAAGGCTTTCCAAAATATTTTGGAGCCTGGCTGCATGGAATAATTTCCATTTGACCACAAGAACATTAGTGGGGTCAGTGATATTGGGGAGTAAAGCCTGCCTCACAGGCCACATTCCTGTTAATGCCAAATGCATTGGATTGAGTTGAGGTTAGGATTCTGTGCAGTCTGGTGAAACTCTGTGCAGTCTGGTGAAACTCAGCAAACCATTTCTTTATGGACCTGTCATGCTGAAACAGGAAAGGAGTTCTGACCAAACCATGAAATATAGCCCCAGACCACTGTTCCTCCTCCACCAAACTTTCCAGTTGGGACTATGTAGTCAGCCAGGTAACTTTCTCCTGCCTGATTCACTGCTCTAGAGTTATAAAGACGGCCATTACACAACTATAGTTGATACTTGACATTGTGTATGGTGATCATTGGTTTGTTTGTGGCTTCTTGGTCAAAGAATCCCAATCCATGAAATTACTAATTTATATAGCTACCAATATATGAAGCTTCATATGAACTGTTTGTGTCTTGGCATTCTCTGCCAGTGGCATTGAGTGACATCTTCACTCAATACTCCTGTTCTTTGATATTCCTGCTCCTGAATGTTTCCCCTTCCACACCTACAGTTCACTGGACAAGCTCTAACTGGGCCGAAGTCTATAACAAGCTGACATGCTGGAAAGCTGGTCTTCTACGACCGTGCCCCAAAGAAAAATCACTGAGCTATTCAGTATGCCCCATTCTGCTGTCTGTGTTTCCCTATAGAGACCGCATGGGTGCTTGATTTGATCAACCTGTTAGCACAGTGTGACGTGAATAGCCAAAGTGACAAATTAAAAAGGGTATCCATATACTTCTCACCATGTGGTGTATATAAAGTAGGTGAGACCCTAATGCCATCAGTTTGATTGACATAACATCTCTCGGAACACGTCCTTGCCAAATTACAACTGTGTATAACAAAATAGTCCCAGATAACACAATGAGTATATGCTATATGAGTATAAGGCAACAAGGGAGCACAAGTTACATTACAAGACGAATGAATGAATAAGTATGTGCTAGATTGTGCTTGTGCATATATGTTTAAAAAGAGTAAGTATGAAAGAAACGCTGGTAGAGATGCAATGTGTGAGAGAGAGAGTTTGTGTGCCACTTTATGATTGCAGATATTTCATGCAGTGGTGAGAATGCCATCTCTCTCTCGCTCTCTCGCTCTCTCTCTCTCTCTCTCTCTCTCGCCCTCACTCTCCACATACACATAACGATAAAAACAGAACAAGTCTTCAATATCAGAGGTCAGCATGTTGGCCCCTGATCCGTTAGACATCGAGCTGAAATGTAACTGAATGTCCGGTGGTTTTACTTTTGAGAGTTGTCTGATAATGAGCAGACACCAGCAGACGTGAACACAAGCGCAACATTTGTAAGATCCAACAGCATTAAAACAGACCTGTGTGTGTTCAGTCGAGGCTGAAAATAGGCCCATGAGCACTATGTGTAAAGGAACTTGTTAGCAGGAGTCTTCTCTTGATTTCCTCAGCCAAGAACAGCAGCTCAGTGATTTTCAGCAGATAATCAGGATGCATGCTTCACTCTGGCATGGGGAATGTGTGTGTGTGTGTGTGTGTGTGTGTGTGTGTCCATGTTTCCGGCTCTTGTCAGTTTGGCAGTTGTAGCAGGTCTGTAGAACTTTTTCGAGACAGGAGGGACATTACATTTTTTCAATAATAAAAAAAAAATCAATAAAAAGTTGACTTTTTTAAAACTCTTCACACGTCTTACCATCTTATCCTGCACCACAGTTCATTTCATGCTCAAAATGCATGTAAACATTTAAAATCTTTAAAAATTTTATTTTGATTTGCTTTCATTCAAGCTCGGATTTACCAAGATCCAAATCTGCTCAAACAAAATGTAGAGGTCTTGCAGATGATATACAAGTAAAAATAAATAACTGAGTGAATCGCATCAGACATCAGATGCAAAGCAAGGCTAGAAAACAATCTGGACATTATGCGTTTGCATGTTTTATTTGTTTTTGATAGCTCTCGCGAGAATCTCGAGAAGAGTCGAACTGAAACTAAACCTAGCCACACATCCACAGTTATGCTTCTAATATAACACTAACAAAAGGCTGGCAGTTGCATCGAAAAACAAAATACAAGGTGAGCACAACATAAGAGTGTATGTTCTGTTCGAAAGGTAGGCGCCGTGTGTATGAAAATGAGTGTCTGGAGTTAAATGTTGTCATCGGAAGCATGTAAACATGACGAAATTTTGCCGCAGTGATATTAAGAAACTTTTTGAAGCACTGAGGCATAATGTTGAAAGGTAAACCTTGTCACTATTAAAACAATGAATGGGATCATTTTGTTCATTTAATCCGGCGGATTGTTTTTTTTTGTCTGTTTTTTTTTTTAAACAAATTAGCACGCCTGCACACCAGACGTGTTAATTTGCTCATGCCGTTCCCAAAGGAACTTACTGGTTTGGTAAATCACATTGCAGGTGCTAAATTAATCTATTTGCATTGGCCTCTGCTGGTGTTTTTCACTGTCGAGCATATCAAACTCCTCGAACATCACGTTCATTAAGACAAGCACGCAGAAATCCGACAGCACGTGTCATTTTGCTCATTTGGATATCAACCCTCCGTCAATCCTGTTAGTAAATCAGCCTGCGCGTGTTTTGCAGGTGTTACCGTCTTTCCTCTTGTTTAACACAGAGAGTGTTTACTGCAAATTCACAGTATCACAGAGCTTCAATATTAATCTTTACTTGAACTGAGAAGCTGCCGGAAGCCACAAGAAACAAAAAAG
Source organism: Ictalurus furcatus (assembly GCF_023375685.1). Lineage (NCBI taxonomy): Eukaryota > Metazoa > Chordata > Actinopteri > Siluriformes > Ictaluridae > Ictalurus > Ictalurus furcatus. Next base: position 24,904,943 of record NC_071261.1, read on the forward strand.
AAAGAAGCATCTTTAAACATTTGCCGAAAAATATTTGAAATCGTTGTTTAAAAGATTTGGAGATGTTAAAGTTTACTTTAGCATGTAATATTATATTCCAAACAAGCATAAAAAAGTCTAATTCAAATTTGTTTTATTGACAAAATTATCACCACGTCTGTGTACCTTGTTGTTGTTGTTTCCTGGTCTGGATACCTAACAACCTTACCTAGGAATATATTTACTCGGCATGTTTCCTTTGACCTCAACATCTGGATATATAGTTTTTGATAAAACATTAATGTTAACAGTGACACAAGACAATTTAATAACAAAAATGTGGGATCACTTTAAACTTCTGAATCTCGTGACTGAACTGCAAATCACGAGCAAGAAATAATTCATCTAAACTTACAACAGTCATGGTGCTAATGATAAGTGTGACATAGCATGTCACATCTCAACGTGAAGTCGTTCAATTAAAAACCACCAACGCCAGTTTCTTCAAGCAAGAACACTTTGCCTGTTAAAATTCAGCAGGACTGCAGGATATGACCAAAAATAGAACATTGCAATTATAATGTTAAACTTTGGGATCACAACATGCCTTGCCGTTTATCAACACAAACCGGTAAAGCCGTGATGTGTCATTTATTTATTTGTTTGTTTATTTATTTATTTATTGTTCATGTTATTTTCATGATCGCAGTTCTCTGAGTTGCTAGTATTTCAGATTCATGGTGGATATTGCAATACTGATTTTTATTTTTTTTTAACCAAGCTCACTTTTTTGAAAAGCTCATAGCGCATGTCCTTACACACAATATGGAAGCTTATTCCACTGCATTCAGCCTATGGGGCGGTCACGGGATGAACGAACGACTCGAACCCGAAGACCCGAGAGCTGAACTAATCATTTCTGTTTCCGGGGAAAAGTTGTGACAAATGTGACGTGACAAAAGAAAGAATCGGGATGTGACTCAGATCGGGAGGTGAGGTGAACTAACAGACTGCATAGCCTGAAGACCTAATACTAAGCTATTAATGAAACATTTCTGTTTCTCATAACTCGGCCTTGGCTGCATTAACCTATAGTTTATTTGATAGATTATTAACTACTAGATGTGTTGGGGAATTTAACACCTAACATTTTAATTATATTCTGCTGAAATGAACGAAATGACTCGAAAAAAGATTCGTTCATTTGCTGAAGGAGATTCAAAGATCCGAGTCTGTAAAATGATCCAAACTTCCCATCGTGTGTGTGTGTGTGTGTGTGTGTGTGAGAGAGAGAGAGAGAGAGAGCGAGAGCGTGCACGCTGAGCCAAGCGACGTGAGAAAACGGCACTTTTTAATGCATAAGTAACTGATGCGCTGCTTTAAATACAAATGTAGTGTAATTCGTTACTTTAGTTATCAGTCACGGAATAATGTCACATGTTTATTTTATGAGCAGGCCACCGGGAGTTCTCCCGATTCTCCTGATGCTCCACTCTGGCTATGCCCATGGGCTTCAGCATGCTTGGAGCTCTATCAGACGAGCAGCTGCTCCATTCTGACCTTGTCCTCTGATATTTTGTACAACTGCAATTATTTGTGAAATTAAAATGAAAGTAATTGTCTGAGTACTTTCAACATTTTACAAAGATTTGAGGACATGCACCGACGCAAAAGATACACAAATTGCGATATACACAAAATTATGTATGGAAACGGCTCAAGGGCGGATTTCTTTTCCGGATTGCTTTTTTTCCGGTGTTTACACTGGTTTTCAAAACAGCTTTCTGTGCTATAGCGTCACCTATCTTGGCCTTTTGTGCAACAGCAGCGACTCCGGGCACGTGATCTAAAGCTCAAATCTAATTGTATGGCCCGTTTCATTGCGGAGCAACGGGGCAAAAATCGACACAAGGTGCGTTCACACATACAGCGACTCACAGCGACAAAGCGATCGGAGACCATTCATTTTCATTGAGAGCTGGCGACAGATGTGGGCGTGTCCAGCGACTTTGAAAGTTGAGAAAAGTTTAACTTTATGCACATTTGGAGCGACTTGGTGCAGCGACTACCAATGGGAGTGAAGACAGTAGAGCGCACGTGATCCGTAGCCTCCCGTGCTCACTAGCGGAAGCAGCGCCATTGTGGTAGTAGCCAATTATCTTAGCTTAGATGAGCTTAGGATCTTAGCAGGTTTAAAGCAAAAATAATAATAATAATAATAATAATAATAAAAGAAATAATAATGAAACACGCTCACTTTTTGTTGCAATCGAGTAAAATCCCAGTGTAGCTCCTATCTTGGGTGAAGTGTCCTTCACCCAGGAAGCACAGAGGCCACGCCCAAAGAGTTGCCGGCTCCCAGTCACCATCGAACATACAGTGAATGACACTCTGATGGTGACGCTCACTTACTGAGATAGGAGACAACGGGATTTCGCTCAGTTGCAACAAAAACTGAGTGTGTTTCATTATTATTATTTTGTTTTAAATGCGCTAAGCTCATAAGCTAAGCCAAGCTAATTGGAGCTTCTGCTTTTGCCGCAATGGCAAAGAGCTCACACTGCTTCTCCTCCGTCTCGTAGGATATGATGCATATATACACTGGTGAATTTTATATAAGATCGCTCTCCCTCCAGAATGTTTCATTTTAGCAGCAAGAACACTGGTTTGTTGTCAAAAGTGGAATGTTAGTTGCGCCACCCATGTTACCATGGCAACCAGTAGTAGGAACGCCTACTGGCGATTTCATAGTACAGCGCCTGGCGACTTGCAGCGGTAAAATCGCTGTATGTGTGAATCTAGCGGCACTGGTTGAAAAAACAAAATCTCACTTTGTCATGCCGCGAATGATCGCACCCGGTGTGAATAGCTAGATAGGGATCTGTTGTTTCGATTCAATTGTGTTGTACATTCGCGTACATTCGCAACGTGAAAGGCCTTTTAGTCTATCTCCTCTTCAATCTCAAGAGAAATTCATATGACTTTGTATTGAATGAACGCAGAAGATGTGGCAGAAGATGTCACTTTTCACACAGATTCAGTCATGTGAATTATTTTATCTGTCACCACGTGCCTCTTATTTATTATTTATTTGTTTGACTGCCTGCCATCGTTCTCTGTCTCTGATTTGTCTCGTTATTGACACTTACTGTTGCATTTGAATGGCTGTTATGTTGCGCTGAATTTCATCATGTATGTAGTTTTAGTTGATTTCTCACAGAGTTGTCTGCATGCCCAAAAGCAGCGCTGTCGAAAGCCCTCTCATTCTCGGCACTCCAGAGCTTTAGCTCAGCTAATCAAAACACTCACACCCGATCTTCTCCGAGATACGCCCAGCGCTGCTGCCTGATGAACATGCTTAATCTCTTATCAAACAGTAACGGTGGAGGATCTCATAAACCCTGCTGGTCTCTCACGTACACACAAACACAAAGCACACACACTAATTCTTGCTCTCATTCCCACTGAAATCTGTACAGGCGAAAATAAATGACTCCCCTTGGAATAATCAGACTGGTTTCCAATTATACAGATTTATTTCTGTTTAATTAAACGCATTAGGTTGCGCCAAATTAACATTTTGTAAAATGGAGAAGGCTTTTTTCAGAAGTTCATTGATTAGCTTTGTAAAGCTTTTGTCTCTCTTTTTTTAATGAAGTCGGTTTTCTGACTACTACAGTCTAGGAAGTGGTGATGAAGTCACGTGATCTAGTCACACACTAGTACGGCTCAGGATTTCCAGCTTAGTGTGGCTTTAGCTGCTACAGTTATCTCATAGCTATTTGTGAAGATTACTTTGCCAAATGTTAATCGATAAGAGATAAATGCACAGCAGAGAAGATTAGATGTATAAGCAATAAATATCAGCTCTTGAAAGGTCACTATATACATAGCAAGTTAGAGAACTACAGATAAAAGTTTGAAATTCTGCTAATCAGAGATGGAAACTCGAGTCTGCAACTTGCACTTAAGTCACAAAAAAATGACTTGTGACTTGACTTGGACTCGTGAACAGGTGCCAGGTACCACAGCACACTTTCAGAGGTCTTGTGAAGTCCGTGTCTCGACGAGTCAGAGTTGTTTTGGTGGCAGAAAGGTGACCTACACAATATTAGGCAGGTGGTTTTAATGTTATGGCTTCTCAGTGTCTGTGTGTGTATATGTATGTGTATATGTATATGTATATATATGTATATATATATGTATATATATATATATATATATATATATATATATATATATATATATATATATATATATGTCATTTTTCACGATATCAACCATCGGCCAATAGTTTAAAAACATCCGATGATCAGGGCCGATTATATCCTGTCAATCAAAAGAGGGCGGACATGTTAATTAGAGTAATGTGTTTTCTGTTTATGAGACCAGTTACTGTGAAACAACTTGCTGAATAGGAGAGAATAAAGTTTTTATCTGCATTTCTTTCAGAATTGTGGAATTAATTATTATTCATTTATAAGAAGGTATAAAAGGCAGAACTATTGGTTATCGGTATCAGCCGATAGCACTCTGAATAATCGGTTATTGGTATCTGCTGAGAAATTCAGTATCGGTGCATCTCTAATTAAATCAAATTCTGCTGACAAATGAAATACTGCTTTCTTTAGAAAAATTAAATATCGATCTCCACACTACAAACCAGACACCTTTTGATTCAGCAATTAAGCTGTAATCACACAGGTGCTCTAAATCTATAACGTATTTATCAGGCAGTGCCATAGCCCTATCATGTGAAGTTTTACTCCAGATCAATCTGGTTTTCTTTACTGCATCTAAAATAGCATTTGAAAAGTAATTGTTGATATACTTGAACTTATATGACTAAAAATAAACAGAAACAAGAAGCATTTATTGATACAAGTTTGCATAGTTTGCTTTTGGTTTCATTGAGCAAGACATTTTGACATTTTGTACCGTATATAGTTCTGAAACCTGGTTACTTTCCTGAACTGAAATATGTTTCCCACGTTATAGCATCTGGGAAGTGAAAAGGGAGGAATTTGCTTTGAAAGATTTGCATTGTGCCTGTGGAGCAGGAGCATCGCACACAGTCTTGCAGCCGGTGTATTAAGCTTATGTCCATTTCACTGTGTCACATATTTATCCAGCAACCTAATCAATGTGTGACATTCACTGTGATGAAATGACACTTAGCTAGTGAGATTTTAGACATTACTTGGCTCAAACATTTGTTTGTTTGGGGTTTTTTTGGCCACAGTTCAACCACAGTGATACTCAGTGGATATTCCCTGTCCACCACACATACAGTACCTTGGGGAACAAAAATGCACTGAGTGTTGGATCCATGCCTGGTCTCTATTTGTCTGAATTTCTCCACAAGAATCCTCCTAAGCTTGTAGAAGTGTTACTCTGCCATATGGGTTTCAGTCATCTACCTTTTATCTAAATAAATAGAAGAACTCTTCAGTGGAATTTAGAAATGGACAATATGATGGAGGAATTATGGATGCATTTCAAACCAATCACACAGCAGTGGTGAATGCTGGAATTGGACATCCATCTAAAGCACAACAAATTGCCCGAATTCCCATTGTTTCTGGCTTTGCTATTGTGGGAATGAGGTTGCCATTGAGGCGGCTGTGCTGTAGTGGTCCCAAGAGAGTACTGTGAGGTACTAGTCTATTTACTGATGTAGTTGCACAGATAGTAATGTCGCCTTGCGTTGACCTGGCATGCTAAACAATGACATGCTTTTGCGCAGATTTTTTGCTAACACAACCCGCAACGCAAGCAACTGTATAACAATCATCCCAAAACATCCATATGTTGTTTACTTGACGCTTTCTCTAAAAAGATGTCACATATTCTAGGAAAGAGTGTCTTTGCTCTTAAATGTCCTGAGATATTTCTCCAACATGTACACACATTGTGTAAAATCCAATATTGTCTTGTAGGATAATTAGCTTCTCCAACCTACATTGACCCTGCTAGCTCACAGATTCAAACTAGAAACTAATTAAAAGATCTATCTTACACTCTGGACGAATAAAACCGCCAAACTCACGAAGACTGGATTCAGACAAAGTATGTTTATTTAAGCAGTAAAGCAAGACAGCAGACAACCCGCTGGTACCAGGGTTGTACGTCACAGGAAATGTAACTTTCACCAAAGCTTCAGTGGCTTAAAATCTCTTTATATACATTTCATGCATATTTCTCTTATCCGGCTTTAACCAATCACACGTTTCCTCTTTCTGCACATCCAATCACAAGTCTCCACACGTATTCCCGTTACGTCTTGGGTTTTCTATTTTAATGCTGCCCTTATCTCTTGCCTCAGAACATTATTTACGCCATTATTTTTGACGGTTATACTGTAGGGTGTATTTCTGGCAGTTAGTTCCTTATCCACTTTTGATCTATTTCTACCTTGGATGAGAGATAGACTTTTCTCTTGTCATGGATGAGTGAGCGTTCTAACGCTTATCTTGCACGGTGCAGTTGTTCCTCTTTTAGTTGGCCATCTCCTCATTCTTTGCTCCTTGTCTGACCCTTAGTTGTGTCAGACTTGTGCTTGTAATTATTCTATATTTCATGTGTTCTTCTAACTTAGACATATGGTTAAACAGCAACCATGTGCCTTCCAAGGTGAACCCTGGACCTTACAAGATGGTTGATACACACAAACCCACTCTCACGTTTTTCCCAGACACCCTCAGTTTCAGTTGCACCTAAGTGCATTGCAAACTTCACAATGGCCTTTGTGTTAATAATAATAATAATAATAATAATAATAATAATAATAATAATAATAATAATAATAATGTGCCCAATACACATACTGTGAACCTTTATTCTGTAAAAGCAAAGAGTAATGTTTCTTTTTTGTTAATGTGAAATGTTTTTTGGATAAATTCGGTTAATAACCTAACTTTCCTTTATGTGTGTGAACTTTTCACCTGCGCCTGGCTGCTTCTCTCTTCAACAGTGCATCGGTCATAATGATAATAATAATGAGTCGGTATTGATCACATATGCATTACAGCACAGTGAAATTCTTTTCTTCGCATACCCCAGCATGCTAGGAAGTTCGGGTCAGAGCGCAGGGTCAGCCATGATACAGCGCCCCTGGAGCAGAGAGGGTTAAGAGCCTTGCTCAAGGGCCCAACAGTGGCAGCTTGACAGTGCTGTAGCTTGAACGCTCATGAGGCTCTTCTGCGTGTTTGTATCTTTAACAGTGCACCTGTCAGAACTTCTTTAGGTCTTAACCTTTCACTTGACTCTTCAATATTAATTATCTATATTTTATTCCTTAGTTTATATACTTTAAATCTTATTTTATCCAAATTTCCTACAGTCTCCAAACCCATCATGCTTTTGAAGAGCAACAACTCATTTTTACACACACTGCATTGATCAGTTGAGAACGTAGCTGTCACAGTGTGTGTATTACTGTTGCATACCAAAGAAAATTTCATAGACATGTAATGAATTATTTATTGAATTCTTTTTTTTCATGTGCCATTCAAGTGGCAACAAATTATACACCGCACGTTCATAAGATCAGTCACACAAAAACAATGAACAGACTATACTATGGTATTATACTGTACAGGATCCTCATTTTCTTTTCTGTTTGGTTAGATAATGATTTCTTTATCACTCGTGTCCTCTCAAACAATGATGGAAAAATCTTTCTCATGCCATTCTGGTTGCTGAAGTGGTCAGTGAGTGTAAGTGACTTTTCATTTGAGGCAGTGCCCTTCGTTGTCCTTGTACTTTATTTCTACTTTATTTAATATTCTCTTCTTCCTCCATCTTTCATTAGACAGCAGTTACTGGCACATGACTCTTCAGTTACTGCGTTTATGCATTTATTTGACATAAAACATACAATAATCCATTTTCTTTGACATTTAGGCTTATCTCTTTATTCCTTGCTTTGAAAGGGAGGCGTTTTATCATATCATTTATCATATAATTTGTGTGAAGTTATTAGCAAAATGTGGGAAGTAAAATGTTTTATAGTTTTGCAACAATGATGTAGAAAATAGACGACTGAGTTTTGTTTATTGAGAAAAGTGTTCTCGTAAAGGACCCAATGTTCCTCCTAAGAGAATACGAAAAATGCTTATGGGGTTGAACGATTCTCTGCAAGGTGTGTGTGTGTGTTATTATTTTCCCCATAATGGTAGGAATATGTGACTGTTTTGACCTTGTGGGGATGATTGAGGAAAATAGCTTTTTTTTTTTATTAATACTGCTGCTTTTATATTAAAAAGTTTTGGTTGCTGAGGTTAAGCTTGGGGTTAGGGTTTTTTTGCAGGCATAACATGATTTAGTCAGAAAGGTGTGTGTGTGTGTGTGTGTGTGTGTGTGTGTGTGTGTGTGTGTGCGTGTGTAATAATTCAGTACTACTCTCCCTTTATGAAATGCTTTTCAAGCACTCAAGGTTGCTGTACAAATAAAAAAGACTATTAGGAAGAAAGAAGTTAAAAGTGTTGGGGGAAGAGTTTTAAGGTAATTCTTAAAAAGGGAAGAAGTCAGTCCCTCCAGGATTTTGCGCCAAGCAAGTCATGCAAACTCCGCAATATTCTGAGGAGCTTGCAATTTTTTAAAACTACCGCAGATTTTCCACAGATTCGGGCCAAGACATGTCAGGTGACATCATGACAACACGCATTCCACCAAAGCCCTCTTGAATTCACGTGTGTCGAACACGAGTACAGCTGAAAGGTCTCATTTACCTGCAAACATCATGGTGAAAAACCGTGCAAAACAATTTTGTGCAATTGCAATTTCGACAATTCAAGCAGTTTCCCACAAAAAAACCTGCAGCAAAATCAACATTTGGCCACAACAATCACATGAAAAAACCTGGGACGTGCAGTCACGAAGCTCCTGGGTGATGTCGTTCCAAAGTTTTCAAGCTATTACAGTAAAATATCTGCCATCCAATGAGCCAGCCTTAGGTATCACGGATAAACAAGATAGAAGTAGGAGTTTTATTTGGTAACCTGTGTAACTGTTGGAGTGTGTGTGTGTGCAATGTGTGCTGAAGGTTTTTGTGTGTGTATCAGAAATCAATAAGTAGTTTATAATATTTGCAATATGATGGTAAAATGATGGGTTTTGTGCTTTCTGTCTCAGTGGGAAATACAGAAAGTGGGAATTACTGAGGGATCTGTGCTGTTAGAATGCAATGACAAGGAGATGGAAATGATAATGGGTGTGAGGAAAGGAATTAGGAGCGAACAATGGTCAATGGGATGCACTTATATAGTACATTTTAACCTTAGCGGTTCTACAAAGCAATGTACACTGTTTCTCATTCACCCATTCACACGCACTCGCACACCAGTGGGAGCAGAGCTACCATGCAGGGCACTAACCTGTCATTGGGAGCAGCTTGGGGTTGTCCAAAGACACTTCGGCATGCGGAGACACGTGAGCCGGGAATCGAGCCATCAACCCTATGATTAGTGGGCAACCCGCTCTACCACCCAAACCACAGCCGCCCTGAAGATAAGGAAAAGAAATTTTAAAAAAGGAGAAAATGAGAGAACTCTCCCAGCATCAGTGTTGGTTAAATATTAATGTTCATACAAGGCAAGAAAAAATGTGTAAGATAAGCCTTAGAGCTTGAGTGTTTATCTCTTAAGTCATCAGAACAGAAATCATCTGAAAATAGCTTCCATTCCAGGCGAATCTGTGTGAAACCCACACCGTCTAAGACACAGAACAATTTCTGCCTACGCTCTATGTATTAAAATGACAATAAGAAATAGCAACAAGAACATCATCTGACATGCATGTTTTTATTTGCGTATCAGGATTGCATTCTCTCCATGACCTTGTTGTGCTTTGCTAACATTGAAAACGATAGCTGATAATCAAAAGGGAAACTCATTTTGGCGGGGATTATCATCTCTTTACTTTTTCTTAATGGATTATTTCAGAAAATGGCACATTAAAAATGAGGCAGACAATTAAGCAAATCCCTCGAGTGCAAGAAGCTATGGGGAAAAAAGTCAAGCTAACTTTTCTGTTTGCCTGTAATTGCTTGCCTTTCATTACCCCATTCTCAATTTGCATGGCGTTACAATGCCTGGCTAATATTCTGCCTGGGATAGGGGTCATTGCTCGGCACCCATGCTGTAGCGTAGCCGTAATGAGCAATGAGAGAAAAGCTTCCTCTACAGTGCCTGTCTCCTGCTGTTGGCTGCCATCGTGTTACTGCTCGGAGATGCATTTTGTTTGACAGCTGACAGTGACTCTACGAGCCGTTCGCCTCCCAAGAGCATGCCTGCTCACTTAGCTCTCTGAATACACAGGAATAAACAAGCTGCCGAGCTCTTTATCACTCAGTGGTATTGAAGCTGACTGGCCGGTGGGTATGGCTGCTAATGAAGAATTAAGCAATTTAAGGAGGGCAGTGGTTGGGGGGATGCCTGAAAACTAGAGCACATAATCATAAAGCAAGAGTGTTAAGCTCAGGTTGTGGAGGACCAGAGATTTACAGAGATGAGTTCTAATTTGAGAATCTAATACGTCTTCTCACTAAATGTAGCCTAGAACAGTCCACTTTTCCAGGAAGAGGCCACTGGACTGACATTGAATACGACCTATTGTACAACAAACATGCAGACCTTCCTTCCAATCTTTATGTATTTTGCATAGGAGCTCCACATTTTAACACTGTTGTACATTGGTACAAGTTATCACTCAAATACTCTATATGACAAAAGATGCAGACGAGCCAATCGACATATGAATCTCAAATGATTGGCAGTTGTGTAGATGTTTTGAACTTTCTCACCCTGTGTAAGCTAAAAACGATATATATTAGACAAATATACTGTATAGAAACCATCAGTTAATGGCACTTTCTCATTAGTAGATGTACATAACATTTTTTCTCCCAGAATAGGAAGATATAAACATTCTATAATATAAATATAAACGTTTTAGTATCTTCATGTTAACTGAAACAGAAGTAAAACCTAGGACAAGTGATTTGTGAAAGGATTATATTGTAAATTTTCTGTGTTTATACCCACTCTGCAGGACTGTGCATTGCTCCTTTTCGTTTTGGCAGCTCTGAACATGGAATGAGAAAGGATATTTTCTTAACCTGTCACTAACTGCTTCAAATAAAACTCCGTAATAATAATTTTACAGACCTATTGCCATTCGTTATTTTCACTGCCTACTGATTCTAAGCTAATTGTGTCATGCTGTTCAAAAGATATTTTTTTCTGTTGGAAAATGAAATTGGCAAATGCAATTGCATATACACAGAAGTGCAGAAAGCCAATCAAAGCCTTCAAGATTTTTAAAGATTGTAGCCAGCTAAGTGTGAAAATGGTATCAGATGCTCTGAGAGCCATCTGAGGCTAAGATAAATCTGATATCATGCAACATTTGGAAGAATTTGCCAATGAGCAAGGACGATGTCAGGGATTTTATGCAAATAATGTTGGAATAAAAAGTACAGCCACAAGACGAGTCCATAATACCAATATCCCGTCAAGATTACCCCCCAAAAACTAATGGGCAACATTAAAAAAAAAATCCTAAAAACTCAAACTTTAACTTTCCAAACCCTATATTGTTCTCTAAAATCATGACTACCATTGTTAAATGCATTGTATTATTTACAAAGCAATGCCACATCGTACTTTATTTTTAATAAAAACAATATTAAAACCATGCAGACTTTTTAAACATCAAGGTCCAAAATGATCTTGTATTATTACATTGTATTATTACATTGTATTGTCTGTGAAAAAGAGTGGAATTATAAAGTGAAATTAGCATAATGTGTCTGTGTCTATCTGTAATAATATTCCACATTGCTACTATTCCACCATTTCATCTGTCAATTAACTATATTATTCATAAATATAGCCCACATACCTACTTACATGGCTTTTACTTCCTACAGCCTCAGAAGCACTTCACTTGCACGGCTGATTTTTCCGAAATGCCCTGTTTCTCTGGAAAAAGTATACATAAATATAAAACATCTGCTATATTTGCCTTGCAAAACATTTATATATTTGAAATAATGTATGTCAAATACCCAACAACGAACGCACAGACAAAAAATAATAATAATCTGCCATAATTCAACTGTGGGGAAATCCATTGACATGGCAACCCTGCCTTATTAAGCACAGACTCAAACACAGCTCTCCACTGCAGTCTGAAACCCTGAAGGTCCAGACTAGAGGGAGTGGGTGTTTGAAGTTAGCAATATTATGACAAATAACTGCAGTCAATATTGATTTTGTCATAAATCTCCCTTCCTTCTGTTCTTTCCCTCTCACTTTTCTCCTTGCATTCTAATTTCACAAGTTTCCCAGCTGGTCCTTCTTTGTCACCGAAGCGAAATAATAAGGTGGGGAGACAAGCTCTGTTCAAGTTCAGGATCTAATCAAATTGTTCTACCTAAGAAAGGCCATGTAGGCTGCTGGGGATCATCAAGCTGACTAATAAAAAACACAGAAAGTGTGAGGAGAGCAATCACGGTTCCATGTAGGAGGATCCACGTAGGAAGTTAACGCCTCACTGAGACGACCTGCAAAGAGAGATTTCAATGATTCTGGCTTTTTAAATTTGTTTCCAGATATGAACAGAAGGGAGAAAGGAAAGAAAGAATCTAGCTCTGGTTCTAGCATTCTTAAGTCTGTGAACCTGCGCTGAATATTGACCTGAGGTTTGTTGTGGCTTTGTAAATTTATTAGTGAGTGCATTGCAGTTGCTCAGCATCAGACACACTTTGTTTCAAAAGCAAAGCCTGCATTTTTGATTGAATACACTTCAAGGCCTCTTTTGTTATTCAGTGTGAAGACTGGTTATGTTCAGAGATGGAAACTCGAGTCGCATTTAAGTCGCAAAAAAAATGACTCGTGACTTGACTCGGACTCATGAACAACTGACTCGAGACTTGATTTTGACTTGAAGACAGAGACTTGTGAAAAACACAAGTCATTTTGGTTTGGCATTGATGATTATGTTCTCTCTTAACTACCTCACATGACCGCTATTCGCACCTCATTCATTCATTCCCTGTCAGCATGTGCTGCAGCAGCAAATATCACAGCAATTCATCTCTAAACACATCAAGCCAGCATTATTATATACAAGCATGACGCATCTGAAGGCGTCTGATGGGTGTTTATCACCCATTGGAAAAGTGCTGTTATGTAAATGAACAACAAACAATAACAATGTAGCCAGGTCTTACCATGTGAAATTCTTCATGTTATTTAATTTGAAAAGCAATCAGTTAATCCAAAAGGAAGCTACAGGCTTGCTTGATGTCCATTTTCAAGAAGTACAAATCCTTCCCTGTTCTTTTCATGTTTGCCCCCCCCAAGTATTAGCTATTTCATGCATATAATATCCAAGATTACCACGTTAAATACATTCTGTCACGTATCGAGGTTGAGCCAGAAGCAAGTGCAGATAATGACATTTATTGAAACAAACGTACTATGAAACAAAGACACTAAGACAACTTGGTATAACACTGTGGCATGACACAAAACACCGAGACATGAACAACAAGAGTCTAGGACAACGAAAGACAAGCAAACAGTGCAGACCAGGACCACACACACACACACACACACACACACACACACACACACACACACACACACACACACATTAACAAAATGTGAGTCAGGTGCAGGTGGTCATGTGACAGCTAGTGCAGTGCAGTGGCTGATGGGAAGTAGAGTGCAGAGCTTATTGATACATGACAGAACCCTCCCCCAAGGGCGCCACTCCCGGAGCGCCCAAAATCATACGTCCTCCATCTGGTGGTCCTGGCCCCCTGGGCAAAATGTCCCCAGCAGAACCAGGAGGCCGAGCGGCTTCCACAACGGCACAGGGAGGCAGAGATACTTCCTCGGCTGAACATGAAAGCGGGGCGACGTCCTCGGCAGAGCATGAAAGCGGGGCGACGTCCTCGGCAGAGCATGAAAGCGGGGCGACGACCTCGGCAGAGCATGAAAGCGGGGCGACGACCTCGGCAGAGCAGGGAGGCGGGGCGACGACCTCGGCAGAGCAGGGAGGCGGAGCGACGACCTCGGCCGAGCAGGGAGGCGGAGCGACGACCTCGGCCGAGCAGGGAGGCGGAGCGACGACCTCGGCCGAGCAGGGAGGCGGAGCGACGACCTCGGCCGAGCAGGGAGGCGGAGCGACGACCTCGGCAGAGCAGGGAGGCGGAGCGACGACCTCGGCCGAGCAGGGAGGCGGAGCGACGACCTCGGCCGAGCAGGGAGGCGGAGCGACGACCTCGGCCGAGCAGGGAGGCGGAGCGACTTTGAGGTAGCTGAACAGTGGGGAATCCTTGAGTCCGGTAGGAGATGGAGCGACGTCTCTCACGGAACGTGGAGGCAGAGCGACGTTCTCCACTGAACATGAAGGCTGAGCGAGAGCCATAATAGGGAAGAGAGGGTGGGAGTTGGTCTCCACCCTGACCACAGAGCGGCATGGCGTAGTCCTTTGTGAACAGTGGTGACCTGGTGCCTGGTCTGTCCCGCCGCGGCAGCCCGAGCATGCGGTCATTCTGAGCGAGTAGTTCATCTGTCCTTCTTCCCTGCTCCAATAGTCCTCTATACCACTCCTCATATGCTGCAAACCAGGCGTCCATCTTGGTGATCTGCTGCTTCTGATAAATGGTCTTTCGTTCTGTCACGTATCGAGGTTGAGCCAGAAGCAAGTGCAGATAATGACATTTATTGAAACAAACATACTATGAAACAAAGACACTAAGACAACTTGGTATAACACTGTGGCATGCCACAAAACACTGAGACATGAACAGCAAGAGTCTAGGACAACAAAAGACAAGCAAACAGTGCAGACCAGGACTATATATACACACGAGTGCTCATTAACAAAACGTGAGTCAGGTGCAGGTGGTCATGTGACAACTAGTGCAGTGCAGTGGCTGATGGGAAGTGGAGTCCAGAGCTTCTTGATACATGACACATTCTATGCACGATTGCTTCAGCGTTTTGTCCTACCCAGCTCAGTTACATCCGGTGTTAGCTGTTTTCGCTATTGGTGATAACTGTGTGAAGATGGCGCAGGAGAGTGAACACGGTTATGGTTACTTTTGCCTTATTTAAAAAAAAGGATCACTGGAAAAAGTATTGCAAAATCTAGAAATAATTTACTTTTAGATGTCACAGTTTGTTCTATACTGTTACACATGTAATTATGCATTATTGTTAACATAATGATACATAATGATAACGATACAGTTATTGTTACTCATGATATACAGTAGAAGTGTGCGTCAGGAGTGGGATCCAAAAAAAGTTCTTCAGTAGGCATGAACAGAAATGAGAATGGAAGCTGGCTGGACAAACAAAGATCACATTTATGAGAGTATATGCTGCTTAAGCAGCACTGCTTGACACTGTTACTGCTTTCTCTCATTCATTTTTAGCCTCCGATTTATCTTGGTCAGGTGAGATTTATCAAGAATATTTGCTTTTTCCCATAGACAGCTCTCTGGTCTTCATGTTGGTTTATCCTTTTGAACAACAAATGCAATCTTCGCAGGCAACCTAGCACTCAAAACAAAGTGTAGCTATTCAGAGCTATTCATTCTTCAAACAATCTTCTTAACAGGGCATACCTGGGCAGCAACAAATAACTGCTAGTCATGTGTTCCATTATTTTTGATCACTTCAAAAAATGTATGGGTTCAGACAAAAGGTGCCATGTTTTATGTTGTTTAACACATCTAGATTCAGATCTCATATTCATCTTTTCATCTCAAACTTAAGTGTCTTTAATATAAAAGGAAGAACATTAGAATTAGCCTTGCTGTTCCAGTACTTTCAGAGGAGATTGTATTTAGGAGCAGACGAGATTCCTTTGAAAGTAGGTGCTATTGGTGAGAATTCCTGCACGAACGGGTGGGAGTGGGATAACACAAACATCCGCATGCACACCTCTAAAGTCTAAAGTAAGTCTTTAGTAACTCCAGAGAACGTTGTCACTCTGCAGGTAACGACTGCGGAATAATTCAATCCAAGCATAGCCTCTAGATGGGCTTTTACTGCATCAGCAGGTAAATGCAAAGCATGTCCTTAGAACCAGACACCAATGCTAGCGTGATGGCTTTCTTCCCTGTAGTCAAAAACAACTTGAGGTATTGATCGGGTGGAAGCCATCTAACTGACATGACACAGGATCAATGTTGTTTCTTTTACTTAGTGCAGACGACTGGAGAAAGTCATCAACATGACTCATTTTATGTCACTGCTGGCATCAAATGTAGAACTGTTTGATATGGAACTGTCATTCACTCAAAGCTGGGCCTCTTTGATATCAGCGCTAGAGATTTACAGCCTATACTTGTGATTAGAAGGAGAGACAAGTTACAACCACATTATCATATCACAATGTAACAGACATACGGCAAATTTCTGAAGGTGCTTTTGCTTATTCAGGCATCATAAATAACCGGGCTTCATCATTATTCATTAAATATTGTTTGAATATTGAGATAAATCTCTCTGTCTCTCATTTCATCATCCAATTACTCCAGCAATAAATCAGAGAAGGAGGCAGCATATGCTTCTCAGTCCTGATGAGGGATGTGTGACTCAATCTCTTTCAGTTCACTGTCATTCTGTGTATTCTTTCTTTATAACATCCATCTTGTCTGGGGGTTCTTGGTTCGATTCTCATTGTCTCGTTCCCTCTGATTATTTCATCGGATCTGAGATGGAAGAAAACACAAAGCTCCTAACTAAAGAACTGGGTGCTGTTTGAGACTTCTTCCGATAACACTTTACAGTAAATGAATAATCATGCACTAATACGTGAATTAATACTTGCTTAAATATGAACTAATGATGAGTGAAGGCATGTACTAATCATGAACTAACGAAGAACTAACCTTAACGACGACATGAGTTTTAGCTTTAATGTAGTTTACAACATTTCAACAGTTGCACCAATAGATCTTCACTAAGGCAGTGTTGCCTAGTAAAATAGGCTAAAGCTAAGATTTTAAAGAAGAACGTAAAAGTCAGTCCTAACTACACACCAAACAAAATTACACATAGGTGGAACTGAGATGTCTCTGATAATTAAGGAATAAACACGTGGCTGTGTTAGAGGAATATATTCAATGCCAGTGCTGAGATGCATCCCAATGCAAAGCGGAGTTACTGTTAATACCCTGAAGCTACTTATTATCCGATAATGTTTCATGTCTGTTTTTCATGTCCTATTACGTTTAATGTCCATAAAACGAGCTAGTTTCCATTATCACGAATGTTTCCATTATCACAAATGCAGTTTGGTATTTTCAGAGAAACTGCAAAGCCCTCAAGACCATATCAGAAAACTTAAAGTTACTGTTTTACATCTGGCTGTTACAAAGCCCTGACACTGAAGACTCCTTTGGGAAACAAATCGTCTCTCAGAAAACATCATCGTATCAAAAACTATACACAATTTTTAACCTGTTCATGTGGCATGTCCTTCAATACGAATCAAAAATTCAGCAGCACTGTGGTATGAGTAATAATAATAATAATAGTCGTTAATCAGCCGGTGTTAGTTGCTTTGCACATACCAATACCACTGGATAGTCCATGGCTAAATTGCATATTCATGTTTCCAATTTTTAAAAGAAGAAAGACTTTTACACCAGCAAAATTTGAAATCTCGTTGATTACAGTCTGCATGCTATCGGCTATACACATCAATATCATCAAACAAATGTCATCCTGAGAAAACATAATTGGCTGTACAGATTCAGAAGAACAACGAATATATATGGGGTCCATTCCTACATGTATCCGTGATTATACTGATAGCACTGCTGATGTGGGTGACACAGTAGCATAGTAGGTAGTGATGGTGCATCACTGCTCCACGGTCCATGGTTTCACACTGAGTTTGGGTTCTGTCTTCACATGTTCTTGTTGTGTCCATTTGGGTTTCTCAGGGTTCTCTACTTTCCTCCAACCTCCCAAAAACATGCCAATAAGTAAATTGCCTACCCTATATATGCTGTTTTTGTGTGTGATGCAGAATGCCCTGTTATGGAGTGAACTTCCATCCAACTAATATCTAAAGTAGTTACCATAGAAACAGTCTTGACTTCTGACTAGGTATAAAATGTATACATTAGGTGTGATTTTAGTTTGTATGAATTTTGAGCCCAGTTGGTACAATAAGTCTTAAATTCATGGCCAGAAGTTATAGCCTGCCATGTCATATCGGAAAAGGACTAGAAACTACGTTTCCCATCAGCCACTGCACCAGGTCACATGTCTCAATTCACCTGTTTCACGTTTAGCTCATTAGCACTGGTGTGTGTATATATAGTCACGTTCAGCGCTGCACTGTTGTCTTGTGTTGCTTGTTCTGTCTCCATGTATCACGTTATGCTTGTCTAGTTCCACTTATGGCTTGTGTGGTACTTTATTTGATTATTAAATGTTTCACTGAGATTCTGCATTTGCATCTGCCTCTAAATCTGAATCGTGACACAGCCAAATTAAACTTACCACTGTCACTCTGTTAGTAAGTGGCCCAAGGACACTCTTCTTCTGTCATGCCATTCCTTCTGTGCATATAAACATGTATGTTTTTCTAAAACATTTTGTTAATAATAATAATAATAATAATAATAGGTTGATGGTGTATAATTTCCTGATAAATAAGTGCAAAGTGAAGTGAAACACTACACAGCTTGTGTGCCTGTATGTTTGAGGTGACCTTGAAGTAGCATCCAAAGGAGACACATCAACCAGTAAGTGCTTTTGAGATGGTAATGATGAGCAAAAACAAGTTATGAAAAGGCTTTGTTGTGTATTGGTTTAATAAAATATTCTATGTTGCTTAACCCTCCTATTACTGTATATTGTGGCTCAATTTGACCCAGTTCCATGTTTGAGATGTCTGAAATACTGCTCAATCTCTCTTTCTCTTTGAATGTTTTTTACTTTCCTCATTTATGGTCATGAACTTATATGCAAATATTTCTTCTTATTGTTTATTGTTTTAAGCTGTTCTTTGCTGTTTATGTGTATATTGAAACTGTGGAAGTCATTTTGAGCCATAACATAATGGATGTAACTTTTTTCCAAAATAATAGGAGGGTTAATAGAGCTTAATAGAGCAATTTCATTGCCATTAAAACAGTTATAAGGTTAAGAGCTCCTAAGTCTTTAGAAACTCTTGAGATTTTTCAGAAAAGGCTTGTTATAAAAGTATAGAAACTTTGAAAATTCCAGACAATACTCAAGTGAAATAAAACAAAAGTTGAGTTAATTTTCATAATCACATATCCACAAACCAAGGTTAAGATAGCTTATCATTTAGGTTTGTGCCTTTGGCATGGGACTCAATCAATAACTTTTTTCAAAACTTTTTTCCAGCTTGCTTGTCTCTTTCTGCTTTTCTCTCCTCACGGCCACACACACACACACACACATACCCGCTCATGACACTTCCCAGGGAGAAAGAAAGAAACAGAAAGATAGATTACATAAATATATGTCGGGCAACAGGGCTCAGGTGTGCCACATTACTCATTACCCCTCTACCTCGTGAACAAAAAAAACCCCCTACCATCGGTTGTAGCTGTTTTGGAGAGATGAGAGAAAGTCAGCCATTACCATCTGCGCCCCAGGCCTGTGGACCACTGTGAACTTAATAGGCTGTAACAGCAGATACCAACAAGCAAGCCACATATTGGCATCTTTCATGCTCCACCGCAGGGGGAAGAGAGCTACTTTAACACCCACAAAGACCCACTGGCACTGCTTCAACCACCGGAGCAGATCTGGAACTCCTTCTGTAGTGACATCAGACAGCAGGTTGCTGAGATCAGAATAATTAAACACAAATCTACTGTATCCCAACAGAAACAAGAATTGTCCCCTGTTATTGGTCTTGGGTCACAGGCAGGCCACAGTCACAGTGGTCTATCTGCCAACTGCCCAGGTGGAAGCCTAGATATTATACCTCCACCAGTATAATCACACTCTTCTCCGGGTTCTCCACGAGGCTGACAGGACCGCCCTCATCTGTTGCATATGCCAATCATTACTAAAGATTAAGCAGCCATGTATGAACTGTTGAACTATATCACCTGTCGCATTAGCAGTTGAAATATAGTTGGCACTTCAAAAACCCTGAATGGAAATGTGAGGAATTGCTGTAAAACGAACAGGGTGGAGAAAGTACAGTATTGTTTTTCTTATGATTTTGGTGATAAGGGAATCTGCCAATAGCCCTTGGTCAAATCCTGGGTCGGGGGGAAAAAGGGGGGGGGGGGGACAGTGCTTCAGCGACACATTTTGTGGAGCTCATCCGAGGCACTGAATAGGAATACCACATCACATAGTCCACAAGGAGAGCAATACCAATTCTAAATGGATAATGATGTGAAGAGAAAACAGCATGTTTGAGGTAGTCAGTGGATTCACCAGCTGACATTTGCAGCATGACATACATCAGTGTGAATGAGCAGCCACTGGAAACATGCCATATAGTGGTATAGTGATTTATATACCACTATGGAAAAGCATTTCCCTGTAGCTTTTGGTGACCAGCAAATGGTGTTTACAGTGTACAGTTTGTCATTAATAATGGAAAAGGTAGGCTCCCGAGTGGCACAACAGAAATGTGTTCAAACTATCATAGGGAGATTGCAAGTTCTATATCTGATGATGCCACAGCCATCCATGGCCGGGAGTCAGAGAGCAAAATCGTCCGTGCTTTCTGGTTGAGAGGGATGGCATTATGCTGTCCCCTGTCAATCAGAGCTATACTAGCCAATCATTTGCATCTGTGAGCTCATGTATGCAGAAGATGGCTGTTAGCTTTGTGATGTTGCTTCATGAGTCTCGGAGGAAACATATCCTAGCCTACACCCTCCCTTGTCATGTGATGAGATCTAGCTAGTAATTGGGAATTGAAATGACTAAATTGGGAGAACATGCGGGGGGTGGGGGGATAAAGTGGAAAAGAGAAACATGTTGACTATTAATCACAGCAATGTGGTCAAAAGCTTTCTTCAAAGTATCATTGTGCGACTGCTCCAGAGGGACATACGTAAAGGGGTCTTGGGGGGTTAAGAGTGAGTGAAAGATCATATATACATGGGACAACAGGGCTCAAGTGTGCCATGTTAAATATTTCTTGTCCACTTCATCCCAAACACCATTTTCCCAATCCAGACTAAACCACGCCCCACCTGCTACAGACCAATACTTATTCTGGGAAAAATTATTACGAAGTTTAAAACAGTTGTAGTTTTGATAAAGCTGCATGGAAGATGATGTATTTTATTTATTTATTTATTTATTTTTGCCTTGCACATTAAAGAAGAAGGCAATTGTTAGTTCTCCAAAATGAAAATATACTAGAAGGCTTAAAAGAACAAAGTCACTGTAATCATTAAAAAAACACTTGGACCCCTCTAGAACTTTCTGGCAAACAAAATGCAGAAAGGAACAGACTCCCCACTGTGTAGCATGGTGGTGGGTCTGAGATGTATAAAGCTGTTTTACTTCCAAAAACTCTGGGAAACTTGTTACAATACATGGCATCATAAATTACATCACATAGTCGCCTCTGCCAGGATGCTATAAGGCAGTGCTGTGGATCATCTAGCATACTTCCAAACCAACACAAAAATAGTTTGGGATGTACTGAAGAGAAGACAATATACATGAGGACTGAGGGTTGTTTTTTTTTGTACAGAGGAATGCTCTCAGAGCAGTTTATGAAATATTTTGCCTCATCCTGCATTGTAAGAAAAAACTCAGTGCTGCTTACTTGGCAAATGAACACTACATGTAGGCTTGCCAATAACTGTGACAAATGTTTAGCTTTTGTAAAGATGTTTGCTTTGAATAATTTCCTCTCACTAAAAGATTTCAGTCAGCCTGTTTTTTTTTTTGTTGTTTTGTTTTTTTTTTTAAAGGATGTCAATAATTTTGTGCATTCAGGGCTTCAAGGTTACTTCTATGAAATATTAGTGCCAGTGAAAATCTACTTTCAGTCCACAAGAAGCACAAGGTCAGACTCTCCCCCTTATTGATTCTTCAGTCTACTCTGAAGCAGCGGCTTGACTAGACTATAAGCTTGCTATCAGTTTAATGCAAAAAATTTTTGTTGTTGTTGTTGTTGTTGTTGTTTTTGCCATTTCACTTGAATAGTGCTTAGTACTTAAACTAGTTCAGTGTTTAAATAATGGCGGCTATATTCAGGGATTAAAGGTCCTGAGGTTTTGTCAAAAAAACAAAAAACAAAGGAAGTTTGGTAAGCTACCTAAAAGAGTGTTATGGAAAAAGTGGGATGACCATTTCACATTTCTCCTAAATGATGCAAAATGTGATGAATATTGGGGCATGTTAAGTAAGAATCAAACATACTGTATAGGACACTGTATTATTACAGTATCGTAATGGTTTTAAACCTTTCATGCGCAAGTTATTATAAAGCATAGTAAGATTTTAGTTGGATTCATTACTCACAAGATTTTATTCTGAAATTCACATATAATTACAAAATAACTGAAGTTAGCAGCCATCAGCTAAAAGTAAAATAGGGTTAAAACACTGCTGCTGAAAATATCTGCTATTTTTTTATTTTTGAGAAAATTTGTATTTGCATATAATTTTAATAGTATGTAATAATAAGTAAAGTAAATTTACTTATAAAACACATTTTCAAAGAATAAAAAAACACGACATATAAAATCCTGATCAAACGACAAATGCATATGTAAATAACTATAAAAAACTGTAAATCTCTGAATATAATAAAAACAGTACTAACTCAGTGATATGATGTTATTTGTTTTGAGTGAATAATGTTAAAGTCTGACATTTCTTTTTACTACCTTTTTGTGGGCACGGTGGCTTTGTGGTTAGCACATTTGCGTTGCACCTCCGGGGTTGGGGGCTCGAATGCCGCCTCCGCCGTGTGTGCAGAGTTTGCATGTTCTCCCCATGCTTCGGAGGTTTCCTCCCTCATTCCAAAGACATACGTTGTAGGCTGATTGACACTAATTGTCTATAGTGTGTGAATGGGTGTGCAATTGTGCCCTGTGCCTGGTTCTGAGAGTTGAAATCATTGAGACGCCCGTCTAGGGTGACCCCCGCCTTGTGCCCCAAGTCCCCTGGGATAGGCTACAGGCTTCCCCACGACCCTGTGTAGGAAGTAACGTAAATGGATGGATGTGCTGTATCTGTCACCGTCAGCCATATTGGATTGGGGTTGTATGGAGGTGATTATATATAAAGTCTAAAAACTTTGAATGAATATTTTATGAGTGTGGACATTACACATAAATAGCACAGGCAATTGTCTCTGGTGAAAATGCAATATTAATGTCTTTCCAATAAGCAGTGATAGCTGAGCTGAACTTATTTTCATCTGAAGTCACATTTGTTCTTTAGAAATTCTGCGAGATCCCAGGTTCTGATTGTCGGGATCATTGGTTGGGATTCACAAGCATGAAATTATGTGTGGTGTTTTTGTGTTTCTTTTTTTCCTTGCCAAATCTTGTAATGTGGGTGTTTGGTGTGGGTGTTTGATGACAGATCTGTGAAATCTGTCGTTATATCTGACCAACATTTTAACATCCGTTAGGATTTTGTAAATCCATGTGGCCCAAGCATAAGATTATAAATTGAAAAATAGTTGATATTAATAGTACTTGCTAATGCCCATACTTTTAGGGTATGTTTACATGATAACGATGTACTAAAAACAGAAAAGTTTTTCATTTGCGTTTTTGAAAAGTTTCGCGTACAAACGACAAAACGATTCCCGTTCACACGGATCCGTGAAAACGACATGCCTGCGCACATAAGCATTCACATCACCATGTCCACCGTATTTTTAAATACTGAAAAAAATCTAAATAGTGCATCTTTAAGTACTAATAATTGACCATTATTGTACCAAAATGGAATAAAATCGGCAAATACAAATCAATTTGGTGTGATAAAAAAATAAAAATAAAAATAGTAGTCTCTGGTACAATTAGTGCAGTTTTATAAGGAAATGAGCTGCAAGTTTTATTGAGCATCTTGCAGAACCAGTCACGGTTCTTCTGGAGACTTTGACTGTTGCACTCGCTTCTTATTTTTGTAGCAAAACCCTGCAGCCTTCATTATGTTTTTTTTTTCTGAAAAGTATCTCTTATGTAATCTGTTGCTTTCTTTACTGACAAAAAAAAAAAATAAATCTGTAACATTTACTTTTGTTCAAGGAATCTGATGTTTGGAAATCTAAAATGTTTTTCTACTGACTCCATAATGTAGATATCATAAAATAAAAATCTATAACAAAGTTTGTACTAAAAAAAAAAAAGCTTAAAACATTTGCACAGCACTGTGTATATATACAGTGTATATGTATATATAAAATATACTTTTATTAAAAATGTCACAAAAAATACTCTGCTCTCATGGATATCAAACAACTGCAAACACAACACAGGTTTATAAAAAAAATATATTTTTGTTAAATACAGGTGTGCAACAATTATTGGCACCCTTTTAGTCAATACTTTATGCTACCTCCCTTTGCTAAGATCACAGCTCTGAGTCTTCTATAATGCCTAATGAGGTTGGGGAATTCACGGCAAGGGATCTTTGACCATTCCTCCATCAGAATCTCTCCAGATCCTTCAAATTTCGAGGTCCATGCTGGTGGACTCTCCTCTTCAGTTCACCCCACATGTTTTCTATGGGTTTCAAGTCAGGGGACTGGGATGGCCATGGCAGGACTTTGATTTTGTGGTCTGTAAACCATTTTTGTGTTGATTTTGATGTATGTTTTGGATCATTGTCCTGCTGGAAGCTCCAACCACAGCCCATTTTAATCTTTCTGGCAGAGGCAGTCAGGTTTTCATTTAATATCTGTTGATATAATTGATAGTCCATGATGCCATGTATTCTAAAAAAAATGTCCAGGTCCTCTGGCAGAAAAACAGCCTCAAAACATTAAAGATCCACCACTATATTTAACCGTGGTCATGAGGTACTTTTCCATATGGCTACCTCTCTGTGTGCGTCAAAACCACCTCTGGTGTTTATTGCCAAAAAGCTCTATTTTGCTTTCAAAGCAAATTCTGTTAATTATCTTGTTATTAATAATCCCATTTATTGAATGATATGTTTAATGTGGAAAAAAGAACTGTTTTGCATGTAAACCCCAAAATATATACAGATAAGAATATTTGAAGGACTGGCATGGCATTAAACACAATAATTTGTGTGTGTTGTGGTAAATTAATCTTCCATAACTTTCAACTGCTTCGATAGTCATAAAGTAACTTTGAAATGACCTCCATCATGATAGATAAATATTTCTCCGCTTCATCCTGTCCATTTTTTTTCTCCAATGGGCCTTTGATTGATATAAAGCAAATAGGCTCAGTTCTCTTTCCCAGTGTGACGGAACAGTGGTTCATCTCCTGCAATCAGTTGTAAAGCAAGCACCCATGGACCAGCTCATCTGATGTGAGCTGCCCGTGAGTGCTGGAATGAAGGGGGAATGTTTGTCAGTTGGGTACAAATCTTTTCTCCATCAGCAGACACAGTGGGCACTCAACATCCACTTTAAGAATCCAATACCGCTTGTCACATGCACACCTGCACTGACTCATGGAAGATCAAGCAGTCACAACCGAATCACTCACCTCTCTGCAGGCTCTGGATCACTTTCTGAATTTCTTTCAGGAAAACTGGAGACTGTGAAGGTTGCTGTGTTCTTGTTATTTTCACTGATCCAGTTAGTCTTTCTGGGAAAAAGTAGCTGTCACCTCACTTTAGTCATTCGCATGCACCAAAATGTCTGCTATCCTCTTACACAGAGCAGATGATGGCCGGTTCTGTCAGGAAGCAGTCTTGGGTAAAAACTACTATTTTTATTCTGAGTTTCTTCTACCTTTTCTTTCCATCAATTGGGAGTTCATCCACCCACGAGTGAACAAATGACTGAGTGTGAGACGTTGTACTGATGCCCGAGGTGACTGATGTGTTCTTCAGGCCTGAGATCATGCTGTACGTGTTGGTACTGTTCGAGTCATGTCCAGAATTAGCCCGCACATATTTGCTTTCTCACTGAGACCATGCCCTGAAAATGGCCTTGAACAATCTTTTATTTATTAGCTATTATTTTATACAAGATTGATTGGTTGAATTCAAAACTTCCCACCCAGAACTTTACTTCCAAGCACTTCCAGTCAATAGTTTGGACAGTATCTATTTTCCGTTCCATTTGTATTGTATTTGTTTTCAAAGTCTTTACGATCAGTAACGCTCTACCTAAGGGCTGCTTGAAACCCATGAGGAGAAGGAAGGACAAAGCTGAGTGCGGACAATCACACGTACAGACCTACAGTATATACAGCACTAAAGCCTGTAATGCTCCATTGATTCTAATTCAGTGGAGATCAAGTGTCATTCACTCAGCAGCGAGGAGATGGGCTGAGAGCATGATTAATGTAAAGAGAGCCACACAGACCATAGTGCCACTCAATCTTTAGGCATCGAGCCAGGTAGAGAGAGAAAAAGAATGAGAGAGGGACTCAAGTACCTACTTAAGCATATTTTCCCCCAATTCCTCAGTCTTGCAGTAATTCCATTCGCACATCAGCCACTGATCTTTTATGCAATTGTTATGTCTGAGACAGGGTGCAAACAAATGGAATTATCCGAAAACAAAATCCTGCTCAATCCTAAATCAGTGGTGCATAAATAAAGGACAACCATTAATTGCTGTTAAACAGGTGACATATGTGGGTGAGGAATTAAAAGTTAAACTACTTGAATTTGTCATGAACTTCTAGAAAGAAGTTCATGACCAGCAGAACCATCACCATATGTACTGATATAGTCTGAGACTAGTGTTTCAAAATAGTCTGAACAGAAATAATTTATGAAGGCAATTAAATATAAATAAAACCAAATGTCTATAGAAGTTTCAGCATCAGAATATGAGGCATGAAGAAAAGCAGAAGGTGCTAATGAGAACTCAAGGGGATCAATTCTTCAAAAGAATCGAAATCAAAACTGTGATTTTAATGGTGAACTTGGATGGATGATTTCGATTATGTAGATTGATCCTGAGGTCAAATGTCGGTCAAACATAAATAAAAACAGATTTTCTGTTTACAATTTTCTCAGCGCAACTGTAAAAAGACACTGCTGTGTATGTGCGCCGTGCGTGAGTCTGTTTAAATCGGTCATGTCTGATTATTATATAATACTAATGATACATACAGTACAAAGCAGTGAAAATATTTCAAGTCAGGACTCTGATAATAACGTCGCACTCATGTCACAAATTTGCACTTGTTGACTAGCATCTAACTTTTGGGATGGAAGTGGGACATTTTCAAACGGCATATTCATACATATTCATAAACCCTTGCATTTGTATGAGCAAAAATAAACTACAGTATGCTTGTAAATGCTGATACTTTCCTGAACTCTGGTCTCCAGGTGGAAATTTTGGCTCTTGCTTCATCTTTAGTTCTGAATTTTGCCAGTTAACAACTGCAAACATGTTCATTAAGGTGTTTTGTGGGCTTAATTTGACTCATTCATGCAATGAACACTGTTTAAAGTGTTAGATACTTTGTTAAGAATTTGTCACTTATGGTGTATTATAGCTAAAGTTCATGGTTTGTTGGTGTTGACTAAAGTGTTAAATAACGTCAGTTAAGGAAGCCTTAATTTAAAGCATTACTGATTAGTTTAAATGGTTTAATTGGACATGTTCTGTGGTACTTTAAAAAGTTCTCAATCAGACTTGCTCGTAGTGACATAGAAACAGTCTGAGGTTAAATTAAAACACAGTATGTGTGCGTGTTGGGATGAGTGAGGCAGGTTGGCTTGCTGTGTATGTCAGAGGTCATAGCTGTCAGAATTGAAAAGGTGGGAAGGCAGTAGATTGAGAAAAATAGGAACAGAGGAAATGACTGACAGCAGTGCCCAGTGGGGGGTGAAGATAACCTCCCTACTAGGTGAAAGAGAGAGAGATAGAAAGATGGAAGTGTTTGTAAGAAAGAAAGAAGGGGGGGGGGGTGTCCAAGCACCCATTAGTCCAGTATCTGTCCATGAAGACTGGCACAAAAACTGGAAGAAACTGAGAAAGAGATGAAAATTTTTCGGTTGATACAGAGACAGGGTTATAGGAATATAAAAAAGCCAAATACCTATAAAGAATGTACAACCCCAATTCCAAAAAAAAAATTGGGACGCTGTGTAAAATGTAAATAAAAACAGAATGCAATGACTTGCAAAGCTCATGAACCCATATGTTATTCACAGTAGTACATAGAAAACGTATCAAATGTTTAAACTGAGGAAATGCATCATTTTATGAAAAACGTAAGGTAATTTTGAATTTGATGGCCACAACACGTCTCAAAAAAATTGGCATGGGAGCAACAAAAGGCTGGAAAAGTAAGCGTTACTAAAAGGAAACAGCTGGAGGAACATTTTCTAACTAATTATGTTAATTGGCAACAGGTCAGTAACATGATTGGGTATAAAAAGAGTATTTTAGAGAGGTAGAATCTCTCAGAAGTAAAGATGGGATGGAATCTGGATGGAAGCAAATGTTACTCTAAAACCTGTATATACCTTTCAGCATTGATGGTGCCTTTCCAGATGTGCAAGCTGCCCATTCAATAGGCACTAATGCAGCCCCATACCATCAGAGATGCAAGTGCTGATAAAAAGCCGGATGCTCCCTCTCCTCTTTAGTCCTCTTTATTTTAGAGGACACGGCGTCCATGGCCCGAAGATCACGGGCATACAATATTGATTTTCACCCTTGTCCCTTGCGCACAGAGATTTCTCCTGACTCTCGGAATCTTTTGATGATATTATGCACTGTAGATGATGAGATATTCATAGTCTTCGCACTTTTACGTTGAGGAACATTATTCTGAAATTATTCCACAAATTGTAGATGCAGTTTTTCGCAGATTGATGAACCTCTGCCCATCTTTTCTTCTGTGAGACTCTGCCTCTCTAAGATACTCTTTTTATACCCAATCATGTTACTGTCCTGTTGCCAATTAACCTCCAGCTGTTTCTTTTTAGTAACACTTACTCTTCCAGCCTTTGGTTGTCCCATCCCAAATTTTGTGATGTGTTGCACTCATCAAATTCGAAATGACCTTATTTTCCCCTTAAAATGGTACATTTCCTCTGTTTAAACATTTGATATGTTTTATATGTTCTGTTGTGAATAACATACGGGTTTATGAGATTTGCAAATCATTGCATTCTCTTTTTATTTACATTTTACACAGCGTCCCAACATTTTTTGAATTGGGGTTGTATACATAACACTGGGTGTTAAGAGACAGGCAGAGGTATACAGGGAGAGAAAGAGGAATTGAGAGAGAAAAGGACAGCAATAGGGCACTAGAGCGAGAGAGAAAAGCTGTAAAACTGACAGATGACCGAGGTTGTGAGAGATTGTGAGGCAGGGACAGACAGAGGGCTATAGGTGATAGAGCAGCGAGCAATGGCCTTACTTCACACGAAAGCCCTTAAAATGACCGAATGCCCTGTAATCCCCCACCTGAGTGGTCTCAGGTCTAAAACGAGGCCAAATCTACCATCACAGTGCTCTCCAGAATCAAAATAGCACACACATACACACAGAAAGAGAGAGAGAGAGAGATAAAGAAAGAAAAAGCATGTACATGGTATATACAAAGCAATCTCACACAGTCACACTGTGACACATGGTTTAGACATCTGTTAAGTAATTAGAAATTCTGATTACAAATCCCTTCCAAGGCAGCAGTAATTAAACTGGAAGAGAGATTTCCATACTCTGCTTCTCTTTATTCATTTTGGGCTGGGTGTGGGTTTGTATTAAAATATAATTCTTATGTTTATCTTTAAAAAAAAAAAAAACATTCTGCATGCTTCATGTTGTTTAAAATTGGATACATTCCCTTCTGAAACTATTGGAACAGCAAAGCCAATTCATTTGTTTTTGCTGTAGAGCAGCAGTCACTGCACCTGTTCCTGGTGATCCCCCCTGAAGACTTCAGCTCCAACCATAATTGTGCCCACCTGACCATCTAATCATTGTCTTAAGAAGTTCTTGATAAACTAAAACAGGTGTTAGATTTTGGTTGGAGATGAAACCTGCAGGAAAGTAGATCTCAATGAAGAGGTTTGGTGACCACTGCTGTGGACTGAAGAGATTTTCAGCTTTTATTTCCTGGTATTTATATGTAGTTAAATGACATAAAACATGGCAGATTTTGTATCAGACCACCCAATTTGTTGGTGAGCAAAAACATATTGGAATATTTGACTAACAGGTATTTCTTATTACCCAAGTGTGTCCTGTTAGATTGATTGTTTAAACAATAGCAGCTCTGAACACATCTACTCTTGGGTTAGTATTCAGTTTCACCTGTGAAGACTGCATTTGTTGTTAAAAAGGATAAGCCAACATGAAGATCAGAGAGGTGTCTATGGGAGAAATGGAAGCCATTTTGAAGCTGAGAAAAGAGGCAAAATCAATCAGAGCCATAGAACCAAAGTGTGGAGAAAGAATAGATCTCTTCTTGATTCAAAACATACAAGCTCATCAGTCAAGCATGGCTTGCATGGCTGCTTCTCGATTGGGCTCACTATTCTTTATTGATGATGTAACTCATGATGGTGGCAGCAGAATTCATTCATAATTCTACAGAAACAATCTGTCTTACAATTTACATAGAAATGCATCCAATCTAACTGGGAGGAACTTTATCATGTAGCAAGACAATGACCCAAAACGCAATGTTTTAGGAGCGTCATGGTTACTATGTGCCCTCCAGTTATTTGGCAAGAACAAGCAAAAAAAAAAAGAAAAGTCTATTAGATATGGGTAACCGGAGCTAAATATATATCTCTGTGATTATCTTGGCCACAGTGGCCTAATTCAGTTGATTTCTTGGTGTCCTACTCATTTAAAAATTAGTTTAATGTATTTATGGCCATAAGTTATTAAAAAAATAACCATCATATCACCTCAGTGGCTCTGTTAATGCTTTTATTAGCTATTTTTTGCATGGGGGGAGTGTGTGTAAGCCATTATCACAGCTTTAAACTCCACATAAGTGCAACCTACAAATCCCATAATGCCTTGCTCTTGGCCAGCTATGCGTCTCTGTCAGGAGCATGGTGCTGAGTAATGAATTTTGCAGCTAAAGCTTAATCTTATTCAGTCTTATGAGGCAACCTCTCACTGTAACAGAATTTGCGATACACATACAGTGTCATGAGCAGAAGTCTGCTGGTTCTTGAGATACATGGACTGCAGTTTTCTGCTTAACACACCAACCGTGTTCAACAATAGATTCACTGGAGCAAATAAAGGGAAATAAAGCAATTTAATAGAGCGCATCTTCCTCACTGGGACTTAGTTAGTATTGAGCATTCATGCACTTTACCATTTTATTCACTGCTGTTGGACCAATTTCCTCTTTCCAAATTGTACCTTTCACTCTTACAGGAGGAATCATTAAGCTCGTCTTTATAGCAAGACCCTTTTGTTATTATTCCTTTACGTGACATTGTGCGGAAAGTTAACGAGCTTCTATTTCAAGCGGGCTCATTTGTGAGCACTTACAGGTATATCCAGCTGATCTCTGAATATGCTGTGGTCATGAAATGCTAATGTGAGACTGCTGTGTGGAGAGGTGGAGAGTTCTCACTTCAACACCATCACCACTTCTCTGAACCTAATTTCACACCTCTTTTTCCTAGGCTCACTTTTGTCTGTTTTTGTGCTGAGATTAACTCAAGCTGAATACTTGGGCAAAGAGATTTTTTAAGAGTGCCCTAAGGTAACTACTGGGAATAAAAACCCAGCCTGCATTCCAATACAGTATTTAACACACTATTGCAGCCTTTGCCTTTTCTATCTTAAGGGCCATTCATTATTTCCAATAGTGGCCCACCGTAGGAGTCCAATAGTGAAGCCTGAAAGAGTCCAAATGAGTAAAAATGAGTATAGACTTTAGAAGCAGAAAATTAGAAAGCTTTGAGTTTTTGTGCAATTTCAGTTAAAGCCCACGTCACCTCTTTTCCATAATTACCTTCTTACTGGCGTCTATCGTGACTGTGATGCAAAAGAAAGAATTTTCATTTCAATTAAGAGATTTCTTTATTCCATTTTTTTCTTCTGGAGACTATATGTGTGGCTGGTAAAGCTCATTTTAATCTGTTTTATTAAACAGTATTCTAGTAGTAGAACGTCACAGGGTATTTTAACATTGCCAGGGAGATATTGTTGTCAATCATTCAATCTGATACAGCCATACAGTTCTGATCAGGCAAAAAGAGGACTAGCTTTTAGTTAGAATGAAATCATAGTTAGGACTATACAGTATATTTCTTGAATCTAGCATTGGTAAATATCTATTTAATGAGAGATGATTTGTATCACAAAGTTTTTTGTAATTTGTAACTGTGTTGCCAAGGGCTTTAAAATTTTACTTCAACCACGCATCATGAAGGCCAGTTCACACTGAATGGTTCTTGAAGATTTACTCGGTGGCAGCTTTTCAGTCTACACCAGCTGTATTTGAGACTCATATTACTTGTGTTGAATTTGTTTTATGCACCATCTCATTTTCTTTTTTTTTTTTTTTTTTTTTTTTTTTTTAAACTTGTAAATTAGTGAAGTGGAAACTCAACAGAGCTCAATTGAGATTACTCTACCACACTACATTGGGGAAAATAAGTATTGAATGTGTGAACATTTTTTTTAGTAAATCTGTTTCCAATGAAGTTATTCACAGGAAATTTTCACCAGGCTTTGGTATTAACTCAAGAAATCCACACATAAAAGAAATCCAAACATTAAAGG
Source organism: Ictalurus furcatus (assembly GCF_023375685.1). Lineage (NCBI taxonomy): Eukaryota > Metazoa > Chordata > Actinopteri > Siluriformes > Ictaluridae > Ictalurus > Ictalurus furcatus. The sequence continues at coordinate 24,937,829 of NC_071261.1, forward strand.
CCATAAATAAAGTTATGTGTAATAAAGCGGAATGACACAGGAAAAAAGTATTGAGCATGCTAACTGAAATTTATTTAATACTTAGTGGAGAAGCCTTTGTTTGTAATGACAGCTTCAAGACGATTCCTGTATGAAGAAATTAATCGGCCGCAGTATTCAGGTGTGATTTTGGCCCATTCTTCTAAACATATTGTCTTTAAATCTTGTTCAATTGGATTCAGGTCAGGTGATTGACTGGGCCATTCAAACACTTTGATTTTTTTTCTCTGAAACCAATTGAGAGTTTCCTTTGCTGTATGCTTTGGATCGTTGTCCTGCTGGAAGGTCCACCCACGTGCCATCTTCATCATCCTGGTGGATGGCAGCAGATTCTCCTCAAGAATCTCCCGGTAAAGGGCTCCATTCATCGTTCCTTCAATTATATGAAGTCTGCCAGTACCATGTGATGAAAAACAGCCCCACACCATGATGCTTCCACCTCCAAACTTCACTGTTGGTATAGTGTTTTTAGGATGATGTGCAGTGCCATTTCTTCTCCAAACATGGTGTGTAGTACGACAGCCAAAAAGTTCAATTTTGCTCTCGTCTGACCAGACTACACTCTCCCAGTATTTCATAGGCTTGACCAAATGAGTTGTCAATGAGCAAACTTTAAACGAGCTTCGACATGCCTTTTCTTTAGTAATGGAGTCTTGCGGGGTGAGCGCGAGCAGTGGAGTGCATTTCCTATTGTTTTCTCTGTGATGATGGTACCTGCTGCCTCCAAGTGTTTCTGGAGCGCTTTCCGAGTGGTCCTTGGCTCTTGGGCTACTCTTCTGACTATTCTTCTGACTCCCTGGTCAGAAATCTTGCGAGGAGCTCCTATGTGTGGCCGGCTAATGACGGAGTGATGTTGCTTCCACTTGTGGATAATGGCCCCAATGGTGCTTACTGGAGGATTCAGAAATTTTGAAATACTTCTGTATCCGATTCCGTCAATATGTTTCACAACAATAAGGTTGCGAAGGTCTTGGGAGAACTCTTTGCTGTTACCCATCATGAGATGTTTCTTGTGTGACATCTTGGAAACGAAAAGCCTTTTTATAGACCATCAATTTACTAACTCAGCTGATATTAATTTGCACAGATAGGGGGTATAATTACTTACGGATTTCAGCTGGTTCCTTGCCTTACCTTGCCTTGGAGAACAGCTTTTTCTTAGTGTGTTCAATACTTTTTTCCTGTGTCATTCCACTTTATTACACAACTTTATTTATGGATTTTTTGAATTCATGAATGTTGTGAATTCTTTATATTTCCAGTTTTCGTGAGTTAATACTGATGTCTGGTGAAAATTTCATGTGAATAACCTCACTGGAAATATATTTACTGAAAAAAATGTTGACGCGTTCAATACTTATTTCCCCCACTGTATATGCTGGGAGCTTTATTTTAAAATATTCAAAGATGTCAAGATTGTGTCCTACTGTTTTTATATCATGTGTTTATTGAGCTGTGTTGTAATTACAGCTGTCCTCATCCCCCATGTTTGATTGACACGGTTGTACTTTTTAATATTTATTTTCTTGGGGAAAAAACAAGCATGTTGTCGTGGTAGTGTGTGCAGAACCTGTGCGGTGTGGATTGAAGCGAAGGTTGTCATGACAGTTTAATGTCAAGCTCTAAATGTTTTCTCTTACATATCAAATGCTATAATTCACTAGTGCTGCTGTAGTTAGCATGTTAAGACAGGTGCTTCATGGTATAATAATATGAACTTATAACCATTTATGAGAAATGATCTATCAACAAATAGGTAATAAATATGTGTACACACTTTGCAAAAAATAGCAAGTGATGTAAGATACAATGACCTCAAACTTTATAGAGGCTATTATACTGGTATTGTTACATGTTTTAAATGAGAGGAGGATGCATATGTGTTTTATTAGGGCTAATACAATAATCATAATTGTACTCCATAGCTTTGGTCAAAGAACAAGCAGACAAGGTTAAACAAGAAATATATACACAACAATCAACAATGGAAACAAGTGAGTGTCAAAACCAGGAAACACAGAATACAGAAAACAATGATACAAAAAATGCATAATATGAATTTTAAAAAATGAGAGACAGAAACACAAAGGTATCAATAGACCAGGGCAAGACAAAGAACAGGTGAACACAATGAAGTAACACACCAGTGGCAGGACAGGTACGGAGACAGGACTAGAGCAGAAACAAAAGCTCATGTTGATGTAAACAAAAGCACAATGAATAAGCTCAAAACAAAACAATGTGGGAGGCGTTACACAATTTTCTTTTCCAAACAAAAAGTCACATGAAGCTGTTTACAATTCTAAGGAGTAATAAATTATTTCTTTTTTATGTCCTTTCATCCATTCATCCATTTTCTGTACCGTTTATCCTACACAAGCTGCGGGGAGCCTGGAGCCTGTCCCAGGGGACTCAGGGCTCAAGGTGGCGGATAGCCTGCACGGGGTGCCAATCACATAAACACCGTGTCGCCCTATTTATTTATTTATTTATTTATTTATTTAAATATAAGTATTTGAAGATGAAATATTTTATTAAATCTGGGGTTTAGGTAGGAAACTGGTCAATCTGTACTGATCTATAACTTACTTTATTGTGCTAGCTAGTTACAAAGTTAGCTACCGATCATACTAGGTCATTAGCAGACCAGCTAGTCAGAATGCTAGCTATTTAGTAAATCAGCAAGTTAGCAAGCTAGTAAAACTTGGAAGTAGACTGTTAAAACCGCTAAAGAAATTGCTTCAGCTGCTTGCTGCAAAGGGCATCTGCACTCTGTTCAGTAAATCTGTTCCCCTTTACACCACCCTCCCCTTGACAAAAGTGGCCACTCATGTGTCATAGATTATAAGCACTTCTGAGTCGTCAGAGCGTGGGAGTGGAAAAACGGTATTAAAGTGCAGGGCAGGATGCCGTACTATTAGAGCATGTGGGGAAATTTCAGTTATTTCCTATGTGAGGCAGTTTTTGATAGACCATCCTCATGTACCGTATATAAAAACACAAGGCTTCAGTGAGACACGGTTTTCATCGTGGAAGCGTTGAGTTTATGGTGTTCAATTTTGACTGTTTGTGATAAGAAGCTGTACTCATATGTCGACTTTTCACCAAACCAGCTTAAAGCCAAACCTGCAATCTGTTAATTGTAGTTCAGATGGATCATCTGTTGCTCTGGTGAGAATTTACAGCAACAATTTATGTGTATGTTTTGCAGTCTATAATCTGCCTGCTAGTCCCTAGGGCAGCGTCTCATTAAATTCACATTCAATGTGACAATTAGCAGAGAGCTGAATGGAAAGATGTTACTTTGAAAGAGCTTTAAATGGAAGAAAAACTACTCGCACAGTATAAACTGTTTAAGTTTAGACATATAGCATTGATTAAAAAAAGAAAAATAAATATTTAAAGCTGTTAATAATAAAGCATGTACATTTCTGATTAGTCTTGCTCTACACAGTAATGCCTGAGGTCATGCATGAACTTTTCTCTGCATTCTGTAAGCATTCATCCCAAGTCAGGGCAACTGTTCTTCCTCTTTTCTGGCTCCTCTATTTCATGCTAATTAGACTGGAGACTCGTTCTAAATGCCAGTAACTTGATTGGGGTTTGCTGAAGAAGCTAATTATCCTCAAATGGAATTCAGACTCACATTTATAAATATGGAAGTGCACTTTTGTTCCCTTTATTAATAGCAAAGAGATAAAGAGAAACTTTAAGGAGGAAAGAGAGACAGAAAGCACTTGTGATTCATATCACATATCAAGAAGGCGTCCTAATCAACTGTGTTTGCTGAAAGTTCAAAAAATTCACTTCTGTTTATTTCATATTTATAATGTACTTCTTATTATTGCTGTATCTGTGTGTGCGGATCAGAGACCAATAATGGTGATTAGCGATCAGTCATTTGGAACAACGGTGATTGGCAATCGGTCACTGGAATATCGACTCTCGTCAGCACAACTCAGTCAGACTTTACGCCTGCCTCTCAACTCGTATAAGTAGCAGCTGTGAGTTTGAGCACCATATAGACTGCAGGACAGTTGATAACATCTGCTAGGTTTGTTTCTAGACTCTTATTTGAGTCGCTAAAGAAGGATTAAAAAAAAGAGGGGGAGGGGGTGTATTTTTCACAAAATCCTTGGCTAGAACATAAACACGTTTAGTTGTAGCTTTGCTCCAGACCATTTTTAAGGCTATTTGAGGAACATGATTGGTGTTCACTACAAGTTACGTGAGCAAAATACCTAATTTGATACGAGATGTTATTTTTCTTCATATTGGGATTTATTAGCAGTGAGCCTGCTACTGAAGAGATAAATGGTCTCTTTTAAGCAGGCACTCTGGTGTTTTTTTAGATGCTCCCCCACTCGCACATTGTAATAAACTGAAGGTTATTCCAGGGCAGAAGAGAAGTTATCATGTAGTTATTTATTTATTCTTGAGCCACTGTGCATTGCCCTTTGTTGGCTTTATCTCTTCCGTCCACAACAACCACTCTGGGCAGAGAATAAGCAGGGAACTGGAACGGCCTTGTATCAGAAGTACATCAAAACATTTTGTGAGGTGTAGGATGTAGAAAACCACTTACAAAAACTGTATATCACAGCTGTGTAGTTCCCTTTTGAGGACAACAAACATTTAAGCTTTGGTTTGAACAGTCAATATAGACTTTCCAATATGCTTCAAAAACAGGATTGTTGTATTTTTGTCTCTGGACTTAGTTTTGCAGATAAATGTTTGAGTAAAACTGACCTGTGTGACATTGTGAAATTGATTTTTGTTTTTAATTCCCTCATCTGTCTGGTGTTCTCTGAGGCCCTGGGCATTTGTTTGCTCAGTACAGTAGCAGGAGATTTGTTCTTTGGGTAGAGGAAAGACTAGTGAAAGAAAGACAAAGAAATAATAAAAATGAGTGAAATGCCGGACATCCGGGTGCTTTGTAAAAATAGGAAAGCTAAAACCTTTTTAAGTGAACTGTTCTACGTTCTACAATGTAGCAATATTGACCATCATGCCCATCTTGGAGAATGTTCTGAATCAACCATTTGTCATGCATATATTATTTGTTATTATTATTATAATCATCATTATTGCAATAAACTGGTATAACAGTAGGCGTCAATAGGCAAATAGGACCTCCCATTACAACTTCACATTGTTGGTGTTGTGTGAACATCCTGACTAATCTCAGACACTCCAGATGAGAATTGTGGGTGTTTTAATGAATCACAGCAATCCAAAGATGTGTCAATTATTTTGTTAGTCCAACCCTTAACCCTGTCAGATCAGTGATGTCTAAATTCAATCCATGTATATTTCAGTGTAATCATCTTATAGGATTTTATAAATATCACAGAGTCTTACTATGGGTTTATTAAGACAAAGAACAGCAAGGCATTAGCAGATGCACATCATATTGTAATATCTTGATATATCAGTTAAGTGCAGGTATAATTAAATGATCAGGGAGCTTAATTAGATTATATATTGGCATAATAATGACCATTGGTGTATATTAACTTGTCCAATTAGCTTGTCCACCACTACATTGTGGCCTTTGACAGTCATCCTGAAGGATTGTATGGTAATTAAATGAATTGACCTGCATTTTTGCCTGAAATTAATACCCTGACCTGAGGTAATGGTGGCTTGTAAAGTGCTAAGCCACTTTGCAACATTTCGACCTCAAAGACTCAATTAACCTTCACTACTCTGGCGTAAATGGGCTCATTTTTTCAAAAAGATGATTTCACTGGCTCCCAATTTGAATTAAACTTCTTTCCTTTTACAAAAAGTCAGCGAATCTCTTCCATATTTATTGCGCTTTAAGCACTGAGCAAGCAACCCAATCAATGACTATGTTCTTATTACAGTTATATTTCTTTGTACTTTTCAGATATTGTCTCCAAGAACAAGTTTGTAACATTATGGTGAAACCACAATGGACATCCTTAACTCTATAGACTTCACCTTCACATAGCAACGCCAGTGGGTTGAACATCAAAAATAGGTTCATCACATGAGTTTCAGTCTCCAGCCCTCATACATGAGTGTGAGGATCTGTCCTGAGCACCTCACTACCAGCTAGTGACCAAGGCAGAAGTCCAGCTGTTTAAGGATGGGGGCTCTAGCAGGACCACTTATGGGTGGCTTCAGCTCTACCACTGCCTCTTTGGACATCAGTGGCTGGGTGACCTGGCCTGGGAACACCACCATAAGCCTGAACCAGAGCCTGTTTTGGACCGACCCCAGCGCCAACCTTTCCTCCGCCTCGTCTTCCAGTCAGGGAATAGCCAAGGAAGTGATCAAAGAGAAGAACTGGCCAGCGCTGCTCATACTCATCATCATCCTGCTGACCATAGGAGGGAACATTCTTGTTATTATGGCCGTGTCGCTGGAGAAGAAGCTGCAGAACGCAACTAATTTCTTCCTGCGGTCTTTGGCTGTGGCAGACATGTTGGTGGGCATCCTAGTAATGCCCATCTCGCTCATCAACATCCTGTATGGTGAGTAGCAGCATGCATGCTCTCAGATTAGCATTATTCTTATCGCTTGATATGTTCTGCCTGTCATACCATTATTTTTTTAGAGAGTGTTTTTAATCTTCTCTAATTACAAATCCGTAGACAATGTGTCCATGTCCTTGGTGGCATCCTTAGCGGTTTCTGCAACCGAATTCCTGCTGTTTTTGTTTTTTTTTCTACCTCCCATAGTTTTCAGGTTAATTCATTATAATCATGCTCCACAATATGCCACCAGAAAATGAAGCAAAATTATTTAATCAGAACAGGTTCCACTACATAAATTGCAAATCTCCCATGACTAATTAAATGGGTGATTTTAGAGGAGATCATGCGAGTTCAGATTAGTAACAAGACTGTGGACGTCAGGAGATTTAGTTTTCATCACAGTCCAGGAGGAAATGAATGGCAATGCCATATGGACGACGGTTGGTTTTCTTGTAATAAATCTCTGTGTGGGCATTTACGTGTGTGTGGTGGGTATTAATGTAGGAGAACTGTGAAATGTTTTTGTCACATTGCACAATACCCTAACAAAGACCGAATGCATTTGGTTTGTGTTCACAGATTATTTTGTTATTCGTAATTTGAGGAGATTTCCTGCCTTCTCAGTCAACGACGAGCCGTTTATGGGCCACGTGACTTGTCTTTATCCTCCGCATGAACACAGCGGCATCTTCTGTTCACCATATTGATCGACGAAGATCTATTTGCATTTGAATGAACCCAGTATTACTGCATCCACTGTAGTTTAGTCTGCATGATTAGGCTAGACATGGATGCAGAAGAAGAGGCCATTATTGATCTGTTTGCACAGTGGTGTAGATCACTAACAGATCATTTATGTTGTCAGTACAAACAGGGTAACAGAAATCAAAGGTGAACAGATATTACATATGCCGATTGATACACCCCATCAACTAACGGATAAATGAAGAAGGAAATAGGTTCTCACAGCCAGAAGTGGAGGGTTATTATTGAACGCTATGTATGCAGGACCATGTACGCAGTGGGACGTATTATCTCATGCCTGGCTATTAAAATGGGCTGGCAGTTTGTGATGGCTGGCAATCTGTCCAGAGAACATCCAAACATTATTAGCTGGAATAATCACATGCATACACACACACACACACACACACACGGATAGCCTGTGCTTATGACAGTCAATAATAGATTTTGACCTGCTTAGTCTTTTTTACCGTGCTTTGAAAGAAAGCTGGATAGCACCTTAGTGTGATAGGCAGTAAGTGTTCAAACGCCATCATCAGGGTGACATTGGAGGTCATTTCAATCAACTTTATCACTGACAATCTGTTTGTGTGAGCGTTTGTGTGTGTGTGCGTGTGTGTGTGTACCTGTCAATGAGCGAGCCATAGTTCAGCATATAATCTTTACCAGTCTTGGGTGAAAGTGGAATCCCAGGAATGATGACAAAGATTTATGGCCTGGCTGTAGACAAAATGAACAATGGCCATGATTTATGGCCTGAACAATAGATGAAATATGTGGCACATTGAATTAGTTGCTTGCCAACTGTATGGTTGTTCTTGAGTTTTTCCAATAGCCAGTTATTCATTCTCATTAATAAAGTATTCAGGGGAAATTTCAGTTTGTCAGTTTTCATTTATATCCGTGTATTTCTGTAAATTCGGTTCGTTTTTGTAGATTTGAATTGTGAATGAACACAATATTGTGTAGTATCGTGATACTTCCGCTGGTATAGTATAGTGAGATATGTTTATGGTATTGTGAAAGCCCTAAAAATAACATCATGTGAATGCCCTTGATCAAAATAAGCATGAATAAAAGCATGAGTAGATTCATATGGTCTTATATTTCCTTTTACTCTATACATCCTCCAGCTCACAGTTTTCTGTGGATTCCTGTAGCCAATCAGCAACGAGCATGCGATGTTCAATTACAATAAGACCTGCCCTTTCTGTTTTGATTTAATGTTGATGTGTTTCTCAATTTGCTGTTGTGCTTCCAATTTTGCTGTTGTGTTTTTGGTTTGTTAATGTGTTTTGCATTTAACACCGTCGTGAGAATCTTTTACAAGTAACAAACAGGACAAAATATAATTGGAGTGTGTTTAACGCCCTGCCAACATTCTTTAGTGAAAACGAGTAGGAATAAAATGTAAGATGGTGTAAGATGGCAGAAGGTTCAAGGACACGTCGGGCTTCCAGTCTTCTATACAATTTGTTATGCTGCTGCATAATCCCATTTTCATCCTTTGTCTTTTGTGTTAATTAAAGCATCTGTTTGTTTATCACAAGCTAGAACCTAGTTTTAAAAAAAAAGCCATCTCACATAAAAAGCTTCAGTCACATCATAGAAAAAGACTTTTTTATAGGTGTCATGTATGACAGTGTGTTGGCCTGTTAGAACAGAGAAAGGTGTGAAGAGGTGTTTCTTTCTTTCTCTCTCTCTCTCTCTCTCTCTCTCTCTCTCTCTCTGTCTCTGTCTCTCTCTCTCCCTCAGTTAAGCAGCTAAACACATGTTGCTGCAATAATAATAAAACACTTGTTCTTATTTTGCATTTAAACTGCAGATCAAGCATATGGTCACATCCAGATCATTAAAGATGTTTCAATTCAACTCTGAAAAGGATTCTGTTATCCTATGTTGTACAAACCATACACATTGAAGGTGTGTGCTGTTCACTTCTACAGTAGGTCATACCAAGTATAAAACATGGCTTTTTATCAATAATAAAATTTCCTCAGCCTGTTTGTTAGAACAATTGTCAGATATATCAATAATAAATGAATGCAATTTGTATTGGATAATTTTAGGTGTGTGGTCTAGGATATTTGTGCAAACATCTTTATTAACAGTGATAATTCATGTAATTATAGTTGGAACAGCACACACAGGTCAAAAGAGATCAGGGTGAAACCCTCAGAAAGTTAAAGGAGTTAAAGTTGGAACTAATTAAACAAGGAAACCCAATGAGCAAGACTAGATGTAACATGGCAGATGAATTAAAATTACAGATGAACATTTGTAACAGAGGATATACAGCTGTAAAATTATTCAACCGCCATTGCAAATCATGTTTATTGTCAAAATTATAGACTTTCAGCTGTTTGCAATGAGCAAATCAAACAAAAGCAACTGAAATAGTTGAACACAACGAACGCTTCAAGTGGTTTCCCCAAATTCAACTGAAAATGCAACTTATAATGACTTATCCAGTTTCAAAATTATTCAACCCCCTGAATAGAATCCCTCACAACAACACAAATATGCAAAGCAGGTGTTGTCTCAAGCACACCTGATGCAGCTAATCAAGGACTTCATTAGTTGTAGCAGGTGTGCTTGAGCTGGAACACATGAAATACCTGAACTGACTAGGGGCAGAAAATGTATGAAATACCTGGACAGGGCGGAAAACTAAGCTATCAACAGCTGCAAGCAGATTTCTGCGAAGGCAGGTTGTGAAAAACCTTCGAGTGACTGCAAAAGACCTGCAGCAAGACTTGGTGGTAACAGACACTGAGGTTTCAGTGAGCACAGTAAGGCACGTACTAAATGCAGAAGGTTTCCATGCCAGAACTCCAAGACGTACACCGCTACTGACCCAAAAGCACAAGAAGCATTCGTTGTGTTGAACTATTTCAATTGCTTTTGTTTGATTTGTTCATTGCAAACAGTTGAAAGTCTGTAAATTCTGACAATAAACCTGATTTGCAATGGGGGGTGAATAATTTTGACTGCAACTGTAAATACTAGAGATGCACCTATACTAAATTTCTCAGCCAATACTGATAACCAGTTATTCAGAGTGATATCGGCCGATGCTGATACAGATAGTTTGGTGGTTCTGCCTTTTATGCCTTCTTTTAAATTACTAATGCAGATAAAAACTTTATTCTCTCCATTTCAGCAAGTTGTTTCACAGTAACTGGTTTCATAAACAGAAAACACAAGTTAATGTTACTCAAATTAACATTAACACATGAACTAAGTTCTGAAGATTAAAGTAAGATTATTAACTTATTGAATGTTATTAATTCATATTAACATTGACTGAATTCTAAAAAACCTCCTGTTAGTCTCACATTCACTTTCCACAAACACAAGCATTTCTACTTCATCACTGAACATCAAACTGGTCATATATAATATAAACTTTTTTATATATTAACATTAACTGGATATGAAATATACTACACTACAAATATATTTTTCTGTGCAATATATACTTTTTTTGGTCAACTCATCTTCATTTAAATCTTTCAACAGTGTACTGGCGCTTTAATTCAGTTCGAGCAGCTCTTCAAAAACAAATTAGACTCGACGTCGAAACGCCCGCTTCACTGCTAATCACTTCCGGTGTAAAAGCACTCATTTGTAATATGCAGTGCAGAGCTAACAAACTGCAGTTTTGTCGTCATTGTCACCCAATTCAAAGTAATTCCCCACAAGAGACATCATCTTTACACACAGCACAAAGTCGATGTGTTTCCCGCCCTCTTTTGATTGACGGGATATAATCGGCCCTGATCATCGGATGTTTTTAAACTATCAGCTGATGGCCGATAGCAGGAAAAATAGCCTTGATCTGCCGATACCGATTATTGGCTGATACATCGGTGCATCTCTATTAAATACACAAAGTAAAAAAGTTGGCACCAAGTGGAAACAATCAGGAGAGGAATCAATCATCAGACTGAGAGAGTTAACACAAACAGGAAGTTCAAACAGAAAGTGAAAATATAATGAAAGCGAGAACGAGGGAACAAGTGTCTATTTGCATTTCCCTCCTTTTCAAGGATACAAGGTTGAGATGTGAGAACAGAGACATCAACATAATCAGACATCCTCATTCATTGAAGTGTCACTTTAAAGCCACGCTGCTTATTGATAAGATGTTGCCCGTCTGTAGTGCCTGTCACACCGCATAACAGGTCTACATATGAACAACAAAGTGCAACTCAACTGCAAACAATTGTGTGTGTGTATGTATATATATATATATATATATATATATATATATATATATATATATATATATATATATATTCATTTGTTTCATTAGAAAACTAACATTTTATTTTTAAATCGACGACTTGGAGCCAAATATTCCGAAAAGCAGCCGATAAATGTCCAGCGTAGGTTTGAACCAAGAATACATTTCTGGAAATTCTAGGCAAAAAAGGGGTCTACTTTGAAGATGCTAAAATACTAAATTATTTTGATTTAATTGGGATTTTTTTATCACAACATAATTCCCATAGTTCCAGTTGTGTTACTCCAGAGTTTTGATTAATTTATTATTATTATTCTAAAATGTGGGGGAAAAAAGAAAAATAAAGAATGAGGGTGTATAAACTTTTGACCGGTAGTGTATATATACATTTACTCATTTAGCAGACACTTTTTTTTTTTTTAATCCAAAGCACATGTGGTCTGGTGAGTGAGACTCACTGGTCTGCACTTATATAGCACTTTTTTAATCTTAGCGGTTCCAAAGCACTTTACACTGGCTCTCATTCACCCATTCACACACACACACACACACACACACACACACACACACACACACACACACACACATGGTAGCAGAGCTGCCATGCAAGGTGCTAACTTGCCATCGGGAGCAACTTTGGGTTCAGTGTCTTGCACAAGGACACTTCATCATGTGGAGTCATGTGGGCTGGGAATCGAACCACCAACCCTACGATTAGTGGACAACCCGCTCTATCACCTGAGCCACAGCCGCCCGTGCTTAATTCATCTACAGAAACCACTACATCATAGTCAGGTTCATGGTTAACACAGAGCCTATCTGGTCACTGGATGCGAGGCAGGAGAATTCACCCTGGATGTCCTTCGCAGTACACCATACACACTCACATTCACATACTCATACTCATACCCAGGGCGCAATAACCAATCTGCCTACCTTGTCTTATCTTATTTTTGGACTCATTAAAATAGACGTCCTTGTGGGAGGCATCTGCATATCCTTACTCAGGAAGTCTGCCTAATTCCTCCGAGCATGTATAAAGAATGGATTCATCCTTAATCAAGGCAAACTTTGATCAGTTTTCAGGTCACTTTCTGAAGGGCATATCATCGACTAGATTTTGGCCAGTGAGAGTGTTTAATATGTCTTTTGAGGATGTAGGAAGAATGACTACTGTGGTTGCAAATAAGACTTCAAACATAATATGGACCAAAATAGGGCATATATTTAGGAGCCAGATCAAAGCAGACCAGAAGCAAGATAAAATGGATCAATAACAATGTCTTTTTATGGACCAATTTAAGCCAGATCAGACTGGCCCAATAATTTATATCCATGGATGTGTCTGCTCACTGAGTTGGTGTTCACTGAACTTACACCAAACACACAAGTGAAATTTTATTGTACATTATCTAACCAAGAACAGTGCTGCACTCTTTAATTAACTAACTTTGGATTTATTGTAAGAGTATAAGTAAGGCAAGTGTGCCCTGTTTACTCTTATTCCAAGCTCTTCTTGTTGTATAATAAATGTGTTATGAAACATAGTCTCCCTACCTGCTGTTTAAATTAATTGATAAAAAAAATTGGCAGTGGCCAATATTACTAACAGATGGTCAACTACTACTTTTATCTGGCCCTATTGCAGACATATTTCAAAGATATTCCCCGCAGCAACAATGTCTGTCTCTCACACTTTTATTTTATTTATTTTTTTATCAGTTTCATCCATCATTCATAAGTCAACAGAATATAACGGTCTTGACTGGTTATTAATAATTCTGCTCACTGCTGTTTCAGAGCCTCAGAAAGTGAGGGAAATATTGGTGAGTTAGCTGTTTTTAAATAAGTCAGCATGGACAAAGAGCCATGCTGTTAGAACAGCCATAACATAATAAAAGACCATCACGCCATGAATCATTTTTCATTTGAGAACATTGGTAAATAACCATGCTGAATCATTACATCTGATGCATTCATACTCAGTGTCCCTGTCGTCCTGTTTGAATTGGCTTTCTGATTTATTTGCTGTCATGCGATTTTAGGACAGAGACATTTTTTCCCTAGAAAGAAATCTTTATCCACTGACCAATGAGCTGCAACTGAGAAATGAACCGTCTTCTAAGCGACATAGCGGGGACGCTGAAAATGACCATTTCTAAAGTTCTAAACATTCACTGCACAGTCAGACTTAGACATTTAAATTTGTTCTGTATTTATGTGAGGGATTACTGTGTCACTCCCGTCGTTTCTACATCCCCAGTTCTAAAAAAGTTGGGACGTTGTGTAAAATGTAAATACAAAACAGAATGCAATGATTTGCAAATCTCATAAGCCCATATGTTATTCACAAAGAAACAGAAAACATATCAAATGTTTAAACTAAGGAAATGTACCATTTTAAGAAAAAAAATAAGGTCATTTTGAATTTGATGGCCGCAACACATCTCAAAAAAGTTGGGGCAGGGGCAACAAAAGGCTGGAAAAGTAAGTGTTACTAAAAGGAAACCGCTGGAGGAACATTTTGTAACTAATTATGTTAATTGGCAACAGGTCAGTAACATGATTAGGTATAAAAAGCACATCTTAGAGAGGCAGAGTCTCTCAGAAGAAAAGATGGGAAGGAATCTGGATGGAAGCAGATGCTGCTCTAAAACCTGTATATACCTTTCAGCATTGATGGTGTCTTTCCAGATGTGCAAGCTGCCAATTCCATAGGCACTAATGCAGCCCCATACCATCAGAGATGCAGGCTTTTGAGTGCTGATAAAAAGCCGGATGGTCCCTCTCTTTTTTAGTCCTCTTTATTTTAGCGGTCCATGGTTTCCAAAAAGAATTTAAAATTTGGATTCATCTGACCATAGAACAGTTTTCCACTTTGCCGCAGTCCATTTTAAATGAGCTTTGGCCCAGAGAAGATCATGGATCTGGATCATGTTCACGTATGACTTCTTCTTTGCATGATAGAGCTTTACCCAGCATTTGTGGATGTTCACAGACACTGAGTTCTGGAGGTGTTTCTGAACCCATGTAGTGATTTCCATTACAGAATCAGGCCTGTTTTTAATGCAGTGCCGCCTGAGGGCCCGAAGATCATAGGCATGCAATATTGATTTTCACCCTTGACCTTTGTACACAGAGAATTTCTCCAGATTCTCAGAATCTTTTGATGATATTATGTACTGTAGATGATGAGACATGAGACATAGTCTTCGCAATTGTACATTGAGGAACATTATTCTGAAATTATTCCACAAATTGTAGATGCAGTTTTTCTTTAATTTTCTTTATCTTTATTTCTTTTTAGTAACACTTACTTCTCCAGCCTTTGGTTGCCTCGTCCCAACTTTTTGTGAGATGTTTTGCCACCATCAAATTCAAAATTACCTTTTTTTTTCTCGAAATGGTGCATTTACTCACTTTAAACATTTGAATAACATGGATTTATGAGATTTGCAAATCATTGCATTCTGTTTTATTTACATTTATTTACATTTTACACAGCATCCCAACTTTTTTGGAATCAGGGTTGTACACTAAGTTTAAAAGTGGTTTAAAATTACAGTAAGTGGAGTGTTAAATAACAATGTCAGTCATTTGCAGGTGGAAGGTGTGTTTATCATGACATTTTATTGGCTACCAGCTGCTATGGTGAGAAACAGGATTTAACCAATGAGGGTCATGCATTTTTCCCATCTCTGTTTAAAAGCCAGTTAGCTACACTCTGAGTTCAGAGATATTCAGGTGACAGCCAATGAAGTACTGGAGATCCACTTCAGGAGGAGAAAATAGAAAGGTAGTTCTGGTTTTATGAGATAAGATGTCTATTTCTGGCACGCTATTTAAATCATTTTTTCAGTGGAATTGTCATGAGGATATTTTATTTAAATGACAAATTCTGAATACCATCACCGCTTCCACTGCTGCTTGGCATCCACCCCAAATGCACGAATGCATCAAATTTATCAATTTAATTGTACCGATCACACAATGATTTGGCATATTTCCTTCTCACCCCCTTGAAATAAATCTCTGGTTACGCCAAACTGGGCAGCTTTCCAGCTTTATCATTGCTTTCTGCTTTGTTCTGCTCACGGCCACGTAAACACATGTTCAGATGTGTTCAGATGTGCCATATTAGTCATGTCTGTAACTCCTCCCCCAAACACCACCCTCAGGCTGTGGACTCCTGTTAAACCACACCCCCACCCGCTACAACACCTACCTTAGTGATGGACATTGAGCTCATTAAAATCTGCTAATAGACCGTGTGTAACTCTATCAGGCCACATTTACTTCAAGTTTCTTAACCGCCATATCATTGTTACTGGATTTCTACAGATAGTAAGGAGAAACCCCGCTCTAACACTAACCGTATGTAGAAGTCCACTCTGAAGGACTTGCGTATTAATGTTCAGATTTTACATGTGATCTTCAATGGAAACCAAGATGTAATTTCTATTCTTTCATCAACAAGTTGGTCTATTTTCACTTTGGTTAATCCTTACCCACAATGCCGTTCAGCTACCTGCTGCTAGTGGTGCCAGTGGGATTTAGCCCTCACTTCATCTCTATGTAAAAAGAGTGCTGCGTCAGTGCTTTAGTCTTTTTGTTTGTCCAGCTGTCTCAGCTCCTCATCTGTTCACTCTGCTCCAACAGATCAGCTTCCAAAGCTTCAACTTTCATGCGAATTCTGCCATCAACACCATCATGCTTATCATCCCTAACTAGCCAAGCCGAATCTCTGCTGTAGCTCAGTGCAACAGCGTTGTGTAGCTGTATTGCATTCTGGAATTTTGACTCTAACATTTAGAGTCTCCGCTACATATATGTTTGATTTCTCATTAATGTCGCTGGAAAATGGTGAGCGAAAGAAGAAGCTCTTGCTTTTTAGTTTTTACGAGCTAACAGTTAGACCGTAATGTTCGAAATCAGTGAATTTTTGCTTCTCTAAATTTTCTATTAATTATCCCAAATATTTCAGGATAAACATATTTAATGTTTTGGGTTTTTTTAGGGTGGAGTTTCTTTTTCATACAAAATGAGTCTTCTATACTGATTCCCGACACTGTCCACAGCCTTTTAGTGCATTTAATGTGAGTGAATCGTTTAACGAATTTTGTGTGTACGTGTGCATACTGTATATAAATCTGTCATAGTTTCAGTCACTCTTATGATATACATCATACTTAAGTATCCTCTCTCTGACTATGTGTAGAAATTACATGATAAAAAAAAGACAATACATACAACAGACTATAGACAAAAAGATCATCGTTATACCCTCTGTCTCCTTTTATTTCTCCAATCTCCTCTAATTCTCCTCAGCCAGACTCTCTCTTTAATCTTATAATTCATTCATGTCTTAGTAGCCTGGTGTGGAGCTGTAATGACACAGAACAGGGGAGACCCTGGAAAATTGTGAGTGAAATCTTGATCAGAGGGAAGAAAAATTGGAGCTGGAGGATATAATGCCTGTCTCATTGTCTATCTTGAGTGCTAAGACCTGTGCTGGCTGTATGAGCATCAATACCACAGACCTTGATGGGAATAAAGGGAAATTAATTGAAAGGACAGTTATGAAACAATCTCAGACAACGTGATGCTCTACTGCAGTGGTTTTCAATCTTTGCAGTTATGGTGGCACTGCAGTTGGCAATCATGTTTAACTGTCAAATAACCGCTAAATATAATGTTATTAGCAAGATTTCATTTCATTGGTCAGAGTTTGCATGTTCTCCCCATGCTTTAGGGGTTTCCTTGGGGTACTTTGGTTTCTTCCCTCAGTCCAAAGGCATATGTTGTAGGATGATTGGCATTACCAAATTGTCCATAGTGTGTGAGTGTATGCAGTTGTGCCCTGCAATGGGTTGGCCTCCTGTTCATGGTGTCCCCTGCCTTGTGCCCCGAGTTCCCTGGGATAGGCTCCAGGCTCCCCTGTGACCCTGTGTAGGATAAGTGGTATGGAAAATGGATTGAATGAATGGATGGTTTAAGCAAATAGTGTTGAGTGTTGAGAAATACTCACATATTCGTAAAAATATTTATAAAAAATTATAGTAAAATCTAGGCTTTGTTGTGTGAAAAGCTGATCCTCTAATCTATAATGTAAGGTGTTTGTGAAGATTTGCGTATCCATATTGATATCGTCGTTTATTAACAAATTCCATTATTGCTATAGCTGTAATTAAGTTTTAATTACAGTTTTACTGTAATATAGCTGTAATTATGTTTTAACTACAGTTTTAATTAATTTGTTGTGTGAAAAGCTGATTCTCTAATCTATAATGTAAGGTTTTTGTGAAGATTTGCGTATCCATATTGATATCGTCTCTTATTAACAAATTCCATTATTGCTATAGCTGTAATTAAGTTTTAATTAAGTTCCAGCTTTGATTTCTCTTCCAATACACTTGGCTTTTTCTTACTCATACACTTGGTATATATTTTGTTACATTAGTCTAATCCAGTAGACTGAGCACTTTGATCTTGCCAATCTACTAATTATCATGGCATAACCATGTCTTCACCTTTTCCCTTCTCGTTTTCCCAGATGCTTATGTTATCTGGCATCGTTTCAAAGTAGTGTGAACCTAGCTTTTTAATGCAGTGTAAAGGCTCAGATTACATTTCTTTTCCTTTCCTTCCTCTTATTCGCTCACACTCTCTTCTAATTTACAGATAAACATGCTCAAAGAAATAGATAACATTACAGTAAATGATTCTATAAGTCATGGGCTTTTGTGTTTACGTCTGGGTGGTTTAACGGGTGATATATAGCTGATTTGAGATGTATTTGATGGTTTTCTAATGAGATTTAAAAGTGTACAACATGAGCCTGATGGCTGATGATGTGTTTGTGGCAGTATTTATATGTGTAATTATCCTGCACTGCAGGATATCTACAAAGAACCAACAACAAGCGCTGGTATACAGCATTAACGGTAATCTAGATGCAATAAGTGGACTCTTGGAAAACATTAGATCTGAATGTTTAATTAAATTCATTAGGCTAATTAGAAAAAAGTAAAAGTAAGCTGTCTAAAATCTTTTTCATCACAACTCCTTGTGTGCATTCCCTTTGTTCTAGACTATGTGTGGCCACTTCCTGAAGCTCTGTGCCCAATCTGGATCTACTTAGATGTGCTTTTCTCCACGGCCTCAATCATGCACCTGTGTGCCATCTCTCTGGACCGCTACGTGGCTATCTGCAACCCCATCCAACACAGCCGCTTCAACTCGCGCACCAAAGCCATGCTGAAAATCGCTGCTGTCTGGACCATCTCTATAGGTCAGAGCTTACATTTCCTCTAGTCTGTGTCATGTGTTGATTAAATAGCGCACTTATATAGCACTTTTAGCCAAAGCACTTTGCACTGTGTCTCATTCACCCATTCACACACACGTTCACACACCAATGGTAGCAGAGCTGCCATGCAAGGCGCTAACTTGCCATCAGGAGCAATTCGAGGTTCAGTGTCTTGCCCAAGGACACTTCGGCATGTGGAGTCACGTGGGCCGGGAATCGAACTGCCAACCCTATGATTAGTGGACAACCCGCTCTACCGCCTGAGCCACAGCCGCCCGCATTGATTAAACTGCAGTTATGTATGACATCTTTTGAGGGGTTCGGCTTTTTTTCTTCTTCCCTTACTCATGCAAAAGCTTAAAGGGATAGTTCAGCCAAAATGAAAATTCTGTCATCAATTACTCACCCTCATGTCGTTCCAAGCCCATAAGACTTTCGTTCATCTTTGGAACACAAATGAAGACGTTTTTAATGAAACCTGGGAGATTTCTGTCTCTCCATTTGTAGTTCAAGTAACCAAAACACCAAAAAGTTCATAAAGGCATCTTAAAAGTAATCCATGTGACTCCAGTGGTTTAATCCCAATCTCATGAAGCGATACAAATGCTTTGTGTGTGCAAAAACACTAAAATTAAGTCTTTATTCACAAAATCCCACGTAGATTTCCAAAGTGCATTCATGAGAGAAACTTGACCCAAGGACGGAAAAAAAATGCAAGTCCTCCTCTATGTCAAAATCTGCAGATATCTTTGTTACAAAGATTGTTCTATGTGACCCAGTTTGTGTACAGCGTCCCACTTCCTCTGCTGTAAACAGTGCAGCGCTTCCG
Organism: Ictalurus furcatus; assembly: GCF_023375685.1. Lineage (NCBI taxonomy): Eukaryota > Metazoa > Chordata > Actinopteri > Siluriformes > Ictaluridae > Ictalurus > Ictalurus furcatus. Next base: position 24,957,505 of record NC_071261.1, read on the forward strand.
GGTCCCATTGTATCGCGACAGCGGACATGCTCACGAGAGCATCTTTTGGTTATTTCATAAAATTGGGATTAAAACCACTGGAGTCACATGGATTACTTTTACGGTGCCTTTTTGAACTTTTTTGAAGTTTTTGTTACTTGGACTATAAACGGAGGGACCGAAATCTCCCAGGTTTCATGAAAATGTCTTCATTTGTGTTCCTAAGATGAACGAAAGTCTTATGGGTTTGACATGAGGGTGAGTAACTGACGACAGAATTTTCATTTTTGGATGAACTATCCCTTTAAGATTATCCATAAGATGGAGTGGCATTTGTGGTGTAATAAAAAGAAGAAGAAAAAGAGCGCAACGATTGCAAAGTAAAACAAAATGACTTGAGTTAGCAATAGTAAATCTAAATGGATCATCACTCAGAGAATTCTTATGCAATCAGAAATAATAAAAATAACCCAGTCGGAGGCTTCACAGCTTGTAAAAAGTGATAAAAATGTATTAACACCTCCACAAGCTTAGTGCATCTTCATTGAGGAAGCCCACTGACAGCTGAAGCAGTACCACAACTGATGCAACATCAATCCTAAGGTACTTTCCCAAGAACGCACTGCTCAACATGGCCGAATGGGAAGATACAGATTGCTGCATTAGCTGTAAGATTTGTTATTTAAGAGAGGAGAAACCAATTTACACTAGGGACACTGGACAATATTCTTTTCCTCAAGAGCAGTCTAAAGCATGATTAGACTACAAACACAGAGAGCAGAGGGTGAAGCCTAATTATCCTGTTTAAAATAAATGAGCCTAGTAGAGTGAATGCAGAAATGATTTCTTTTTAATTTGGTTTACTTTGGTTGCTATCCATGCAGATTAACCGTTTGAGCTGATTTCAGATTATTGTCCGTTTTAATGGTGGAATTTATATGTCTAATGAGTTTAATGTTGTGCAGATTTATATAAATGTGTCCTTTTGGATTATGAAACTGATTTGTTGATATTTATGTACACAAGGTTGGGGGTTGTAGTGAGTATTGTGTGTTCAAGGCAGCTGGTTTCTAAAATTAGACTTTGAGTGGTGCTCAGAATCAATGACACACATCAATGTATCTTTGTTCAGTGCAGGAATTAAGATAAGAATCAGGTAAAAGATAGAGGCTGAAATCCAGAATGAAGTTGCTTGAGTGCAGAGAACTAAGTACTTTGTACTCCAATCAGCCAATCTTGTGACAGCAGCACAATGCATAAAATCATGCAGATACAGGTCAAGAGCTTCAATTAACGTCCACATCAAACATCAGAAGCGGCTAAACGCGGCATGGTTGTTGATGCCAGATGGGCTGGATTGAGTATTTCAGAAACTGCTGATCTCCTGGAAATTTCACGCACAGAAATCTCTATAGTTTACACAGAATGGTGCAAAAAACAAAACAAATACAACTGATACAAAGACTACGGTAACTCAAGTAACCACTCTGTGCATCCTTGGTGAGCAGAAAAGCATCTCAAAACACACAGCGCATCAAACATTGAGGCAGATGGACTACAGCAGCAGAAGACCACGTCAGGTTCCACTCCCGTCAGCCGAGAACAGGACTATGAGGCTACAGCAGGCGCAGGCACAAGTTGGAGCTTGGAAAAAGACCAGGTGTTAAGCAGGAGATCAACAGCTTCTGAAATACTCAAACCAGACCATCTGGCATCAACAACAATCTCCCGGATGTTTTTGATGTTTGATTTGAATGTTCCCTTAAGCTCTTGACTTGTATCTGCTACAGTATACGATCGGCTGATCGCATGACCGTGCATGTGTACAAGTGTTCCTGTGAAGTGCATGGTGAATATACAACAAATCATTCATATTTGTGCTTTACAATCTAAATATAAATATTTAGCTAATTGTAATGGCAGCGCATATATTTAGCGATTCAGAAAATTATGAACAGGCAGATCTGCTACTCTTACTAACAGATGCAGAATAATGACTAGCCTTATCAAGATGGATTTTTCCAGCCCAGCCTGTGAGCCTGTGAGAATAGTAATGTGGGGTGTTAACATATCAACTGTTCATTTTTGTGACTCACAGCCACAGAACAACAGAAATGAAGGATGGCACTTACAAATATATTGGCATACAAGCACAAACAAGGCAGTGCAAATGCAATTTAATTGTCCCTTAAACTACTTAATGTCTTCTAGACCAAATGGATGAACCTGGACCCTTACTGAATTGTAGAGGTCATAGTCTACTCTGACAAAAGACAGAAGGACATGCTAGACTGTAGCTGCATGTCAATCCTGTTACTTTCTTCTGAATGCTATGTAATGTTAATGTTTTATTCCATATATTTTTAAAAGTAAGACACCTCTGAGGTGGCATGGCGAATGTTTTGTTAACAAGGCGTGGCCATAAATGAATGCATTGAGACTATGTGTTAATATTTCAAAGCTATAAACTTCTCATGTCGCCATGAATTATTATGTTGTGGCCATGAGATACCAATTGAATTGCGTAACTTGAGCCCACAGATTAATATTTTGTGGGAACGTCACACTTAATACATGGCCTCCAGTTCATAAATTGGTGTGAATGTGCAAAAAAAAAACAAAAAAAAAACTCGATTTGCTGTGAGAAATCAAATGATTATATATACCTCTCTCATTTCAAAAATGATTTCATGGCCAAGAAATAGATCTCGAGAAACTCAACTCATGGCCGCAAGAATATTATCTCATGGCCTCAATATACTCATATGTGATCACACCGGACTTCAAAATAACCATTTCACACACCAGTGGTAGCAGAGGTGCCATCTTGCCATCAGGAGCAACTTGGGGTTCAGTGTCTTGCCCAAGGACACTTCGGTATGTGGAGTCACATGGGTTAGGAATCGAACCGCCAACCCTACAATTAGTGGACAACCCACTCTACCAACTGAGCCACAGCCACCCTGTTTTCTATATATTAGATATTAGATGTTAATGTTATCACAGAGCTATAATGTTCGTCCTTGTTGCTGTAGTTCCTGATCTGCATGTTAACTACAGTTTGAAAATGTCCACTCAACTAAGATTCCCCAGAACTCTTAATGTTCTCTCACTGGTCTCAAAGGTGTAGACTGCCCACTAGTGTCCAAAATACTTTATTGCACACTGGCGATACCAGACAATGTCTTTTGAGTGCATTAATCAAAAGCCCTTAACTCTAGCTTCTTTGCTTCTTTCCAGAACTGCATAAGCAAACAGTTTACAAGGCATGTATATCAACGACGCACACTTTCACAAGCTTGCAAGCACTTGCACCCATAAATATAAATGGGATGTCACAGCAGCATATTGCACTTGCTGTAAATGTAACACCTTTGCATTTCCATTTATGAATTCATACAAAGAAGAATCAAACAATATAATAATACATTTTATATTTATATAGCACCTTTATCAAACTCAAGGTCATTAACTAATTCACTTCACTGACTTCTAGTCCTAAAATTGAGTAGGCGACTGCTGTTATTTTTTTTTTACACTTATTTCTTCTTTATCTTGTAACCATCACAGTTGAAAATGCTTATGAATGTTCATAACTAACGGATGATCTGAATGATCGTCTACTACTCTACTACTTCACTCTACAACTTTTCATCAAAGTAAAAAATACTTGATGGGTTTCACAGACGCTCAAATAATAAGACAAAAATGGCTGAAAAATAATAAAATGTAGTGATAAGATATATATTGCACCTTTAATTTCATTATTACCAATTAATCCTCTCTCTGTTTCTCTGTCTCAGGTATCTCCATGCCTATTCCCGTGATTGGCCTCCGCAACACAGATAAAGTTTTTGTTGATGGAAGCTGCATGCTGAACGAGGAGCGTTTTGTGCTGGTCGGCTCCTTCGTGGCCTTCTTCATCCCTCTTGTCATTATGGTGGTCACATACTGCTTAACTGTCCAGGCCCTTCAGCGTCAAGCCTCTGTCTTCCTCTGTGAAGCTAAAGCCTCTTCCCAGCAGCCCTTGCAGCCGGCAGCCTCGTCCTCATCTCAGCTGGCTCCGCCCCCTGTGCCCTCCCGTCGTAGCAGCCTGAACTGTCTGCGGTTTGGAAACTCACTGAGTCCAGCGACACCCGACAGCATCTCCATGGCGGCTGGGTCAGAGGCGCCGTCTCAGCTTAGCTCTCCGGCTGTATCCCACGGCCGCCGTGGCATGATGCAGGCCATCAAAAACGAGCGGCGAGCATCCAAGGTCCTGGGCGTAGTATTCTTCCTCTTCCTGCTCATGTGGTGCCCATTTTTCATCACCAACGTGCTGTTTGTGCTGTGTCGTGGTGCATGCAATGAGCCCCTGCTCTCCGACCTGCTCAACGTGTTTGTGTGGGTGGGCTACATCTCGTCGGGTGTGAACCCTCTAGTATACACTCTCTTCAATAAGACCTACAGGCGTGCCTTCTCCAACTACATGCGCTGCCAGTATAGCGGAGTCCGGCTCAAGCCTGCGGCCATCCATGTACCATGCCCTTCACAAGCCGCTGTCACGCCGCTTCTAATTTGCGTAGATGTTGACCGGAACAGTAACTGCCGCAATGGAGACGGCAACGCGCTTCAGAAGCTAGAGCTACCTGACATTGACACTCATATTGGGATAGAGCTACAAACTAGAGTGTCAGCGCTATCCGTCAACAGCTGCCATAATCTGGCAGAACACACCAGCAGTGTTTGATTCACTATGGCTGAGCCATCTGCTGTAGCATGGCCACCAGGATCATCTATGTGTGTCTGAAAAAACTCCTTTTTACTCAAGGAAAGCGCCACCCCAATGGAACCCACACCAGCACTGGGGCTGGCTATCACCAAACTGTAGAATGTATGCTGGCAGAGCACGGGGGGATGATTTATTTCATCAGGGACTAAACCTGGTTCACATGCATTAGGACAATCCAGGACACTCTGCACTGTGTGGGAATTGAATCTGAAGTTTAAAAAAAAAAAATCTATAATATGATGATGTGTTTGAACAGGTTCAGATATCTGAATGCCATAATGTGTTGCATGGCTTAATCTAGTTTTTCAATAAAACAATACACAACAGTGTGAATAAGCAACAAGGCTTCCAAACAGAGAGCTCTAGCTCCCTCATGTGGTTCTTTACAAAAATTCAAGATGGCTTTTGAGATGCGAGAGAAAGGAGGCTGACCTACATTCACCACCAAAAACTGTCAGGCATTAAATTATCTACAACAAGCACATCAAAGCTTTGAATAAATGACGTTTCCATTGCATATGTTTGTTTCAATATACCTTTCAATCATTGGTAGGTAACAGCCTAAGTCTATCTATGCATAATAATCAATGCATTTTGGAATGGCAGGATCTGGAATGTTTTATTTCATCTAACCTGACAGATTGGAAGAGAAAAGCCTAAAGAAGTCCTCCGATCATCTCATAACCACAAACCCACCTGTAATTGCGCATCCTTGGCAAATTTCTAATCAAAGCATGCAGTGTTTTGGCTAGCTAAGGTATGGCACCAGAGCTATGCTTTAAATCATGACGTTGAGACGTGGTTAGATTTACGTAGAAAATGTTGCAACGTCATAAGTCAAAGAAATGTTACTCTCCCAAAAGCTACTTTCTCAATCAATGCCACAACTGTTGGAGAATTTTCTCTTGAATGTAAATGTCCGTTATCTAGTGGTGTTGCGATGAAGTCCGAACACACAAGAGAACTACACAGAATGCATGAAAAGCCACATCTCAAACAGCAAAACCTAATCTGTCAGATCCAAACCTTATGTTCAGAGGAGCTATAGTTGTGAGTTGTTGTGTAAAATGCTGTAAATGCTTGTTGTTTTGTGAGTGTGTAGAATTTTAGTACTCGGTAATATATTAAAGGCAATTCATTCAGACTGCCATTTTATACCAAAACCTGTGAATGCTTGTTCAAATCACTTCTCCTGTTTCAATCATTTACACATGACCTTTTTGTGATGCTGCTATTTATTTAATAAACTTCCATTATCATTCGTGTCAGTGTTTTTGCTCTATGACAGTATGTCGTTAAAGGAAAACTCCACCCTGAAGGACTTGCAATATGTATCATCAATATGTGTAGAATTGTGCAAAAGACTTATTTTATAATAAACGTTTACAATTTTGGTTGAAACTTCTTTCATCATCATTTCTATTTTCGTGTCATTCTATTTGGACTTTTTTCACATTACTTATAACGGACATCGATTGCCTACTAGTGCCGGTGATGCAAGACAGTGATGCAGCAGTGCTTTAATCCTTTAGTCTGTGCAGCTCGATCATCTATACACTGGTCAAACAGATCAGGTTTCAGGCTTCAACATTCAGGATAACAGCACCATCAACACCATCATGCTTGTCACCTAGTATGGGGTTCCCAAACTTTTCCAGGGCAAGGCCCCCCAAATGGCATTAACATTTGACCGAGGCCCCCCTTTTGTAAGATGTCTTTAAAACATATTAAAAATACAGATTTCTGAATATATCCCCCCTTTTTTTTATTAATAATTACATATTACATCTTTACATTACATTACATTAGGAATTGATTGTGTGTGTGTGTGTGTGTGTGTGGTTGTCTGAGAGTGAGAAAGAGAAAACATACTAGTGGGAGGCTTGGTGGCTCCAACCAAATTGTTGAGGCCCCCTGGGCGCCCCCTGGCGGCCCCCACTTATATAGCGGCGTTGCATTACTGTCTTGCAGTACACTGATGTTCCATTCCGCCAGTGCGTAGGAAATCGACTTATCGGACATTTTCGATCAGTATAAACAAATATATTATTTTACTGTTATAAGATGAGTCAGGACACTGTTGGGTTTCTGTGTGTAGAGTATCATGACTCTGTGTTTAGCTGCTGGTGAGAAGGGTGATGGGAAATTGGGAGGGGTGTGAGCCTCATGCTGGACAAACAATTCATACCTCTCATCAATAACATTGGTACAGAGATAAAACAGACAGCACTAAAGCTTTTTTGATAGTACAACACTGCATACAACTGCCACAATAATATTATAACATTTAAACCTCGAAGTCTAGGTAAAAAAGAAATACGTAGTGTCTACTTTCATATGTGAGGAATAATTGATGATGGTTGTGCATTATTTTCTAATAATTCAACAGACCAGACTCAAGCCATAGTTCAGATGTTTTATTTCAAGACATTTGTCCGCCTCGCCTTGTGGCCTCATTGCCACGTCAGGTGCTCATTATTTTTCTAATAATTCAGAAGTCCGATGTCAATTATTACTTACTTATTTCTGGAAAATCGATATTGTCTGTCATTTTGTTTGTTGCTAGCTCTGTGTGCTGTGATGGACAGTGGGCTAAGTTTTCCATTATTTCAGAAGTGAAACTTGGTGAAGTGATATGGAACTGTAATGCGGTTTAGACTTGACTGGAACTACTTTAGCTGTACATTTACTGAATTGCACACCTCAGAACATCTGTCAGCCAACCAGAATCGAGAATTCAACAGCGCAGTGGTATAAGAGCCATTAACCACTGCTGTGAAGTGTGATATCACAAATAAGTTCAGTGCTGAACACAGGCACCCTCAAAACAGGTGGAAATACCATTTTTTGCCTTCTGGTAAAAATAAAAAATAGAAAAAAAGAGTTAACATGATATTGAACATCGCTCTTGCGCTCTTTTTTTTCTTTTTTTTTTGGAGCTAAGAACAAAACCTGATGATCACCCATGTTTGAGATACTTAAATTTTTTTCTCCAGTTAAACATTACACGCAATGTCCTCCTGCACCATCAGAGCAGCACATAACTACTAACTTCCCACAGGAACTAAAGCACCAACCAACAAATTACTACGCATATTACATATTTAAATAAAAAAAATATTTATTGTGTTTCGTGGTGGAGGTTTCCTTTATTGAGATGATGAGCAGATGAAAACAATACACTGTGCAAACTGTGGAGCTCCATGTGTGGCTTTGAGTCATTGCTCTAGGCATACAACAATTGAGTGAAATGAAATTAATGTTTGCTTAGCTTCCTGAATTCACTTAAAATAAGCACGCCTGCTGTTCTCACTTATTGTTTTATTTGCCCCATTACAGGTCATTTTAGTTGAGGACTTGGTTAATAGCTACAGTTAAGTGCAAATTTTTCACTCAGTTGACAAGTACGAGTTACCTCTTTAAGGTGTCGATTGATGGTCGCCATACAAATACACATTTTGTTACTTACGAAGGAACATTTCACATTACATATCTTGTTTGTTTCCTCATTTCAAAGTAGGACTAAGAGAATAGCAGTAGGTGCAATGGGGTGATGCTAAAAGTGCAGTCACCAAGGGTTAATATTTTTCTAACATAAGGTTTTTTATATATTCTATGCACCTCCTGAAGGGTAGAGATAATCCAGGCTCAGTATTAGGCATTAGGCTGTAGCTAGAGCATAATACAATCTAGTATTATAGCATAAGTTATAGCTCAGTCATATATTGCACAAACGAACACCCTGCTAATCCTTCACCAAAAAGCTGACTGAAAAAAAACAAAAACAATCCTAAATCCTTAAATCAAATTAAAGCATCATCATGGGGCTGCGTTTCAGTGGTACAGCATGCAGCCTTACCACCTCACGGCTCCACAGACCCAGGTTCGATCCTGTGCTGAGGTTACTGTCTGTGCAGATTTTCACATATTCTCCAAGTGCCTATGTGGATTTCCTCCATGTTCTCCAGTTTCCTCCTGCCTCCCAAAAACATGCTGGTAACTACACTGGTGACTGTACATTGGCCCCTGCAGTGTATCAGCTTCCTATCCAGGGTGTATTTCCACCTTATGCCCAGTGCTCCCAAGATCCACTGCAACCCTGGTCACCAGTTAATGAAGGTGAGTGAATGAAAGTATGAATGAATGAAGGAATGAATAAATGTTGGGGGTCAGCTATGTTATCCCTTATATCTGCTCCAACCATATCTGGTATTGCAACAACTACAGCTCTTGTTAGAGATAATGATCTCTGCTTTTGGTTTCTTCTCCCCCCTCCATTTCTTCTTCTTATTCTACTTATAATACCAAACAAACAAACAAACAAACAAGCAAATAATAATAATAACAATAATAATAATAGTAGTAGTAGTAGTAGTAGTAGTAGTTGTTGTTGTTGTTATTATTATAATTATAATAATTGGCACCCTGTCCAGGGTGTACCCCGCCTTGTGCCCGATGCTCCCTGGGATAGGCTCCAGGTTTCCCCGTGACCCTGAAAAGGATTAAGCGGTATAGAAGATGGATGGATGGATAATAATAATAATGATTATTAATATTTTTCTAATAATTATTCTAATCATTCTAATTATTTTAATTACTATTATTATTATTATAATTATTATAATTACCATTGTTATTACTATTATTATAATAATTATTATTGTTATTATAATTACTATAATAATAATAATAATTATTATTATTATTAGTAGTAGTAGTAGTAGTAGTAGTAGTATAATTACCATTATTATTATTATTATTATTATTATTATTATTATTATTATTATTATAGCCACTTTGTAATATATAAAGTTTTGAGTTGGCTGTCTACCCCTAATGCCCCACATTACAGCTCCAGGTCTTTTTGTCCTGGAAATTCAGAATATAGTCCACCACCACCACATACCGTATTTTAAAATGAACTTTAGATGCATGTCTTTTGGAGTAGTCTTTCACACCGTGAGCAGCGTGTCTGTGTTGTCCGGACTGATGTGTGTCCACAGCGCGCATCTCCCCAGAGTACGGCTGGGTGGTGGTCTGGCGCTTTAGTGTTGCGCATGCGCAGAGCAGCACTCAGCTCGCGCTGAAGAGTCGACGCTGCCAAGGAAACACGCATGCAGATACAGTCGGCATCGGACACACATGCACAGAGCTCCAAGCCCCAAACACACTGTCAAATGACTGCTATTCACATCAGCTTAATGCGAAAACCGTGCAGCCGGGGACTGCAGGAAGCTATGTGAGGGGGGAAAAGATAATAAAAAGAAGAAGAAGAAGAAGAAGACCTAGCGAAAAGTGCGAGAGAAGTCAGCTTAACGTCTTCTGCGTGCAGGTAAATAAAATGGGCACTTAATCGGTTTTATTTCTTTGGGCTAAGCAGCCAATGCTAACCTCATACTCGTAATGCTCCTCTTGTCTGTCGATATGGAAAAGGGATGACTGTGAAATATGAGGACGTGCATCCAGTTTGTGTCTAAAATCTCTGACGGGGGGGGGCACACAGAGCTGTAATCTGTGGCATGTTAACTAGCATCGGGTTTGTCTGTGTTGTCATCTCACTTGACCTGTATCTGCTGTTTCTGTTCACTCGCGACAATTATTTAGTAATTATTCTGCACCTGTGTGTGCTAGCATTCATCACACACACATTCCGGATATAAATCGGTCAGATTTTGAATTGACATATAATTTCAAAGAGTCCATTGAGCTCATATACTGTTTGAATGTAAAGTGGCTCTGTCTGACATTCACTCAAATGATTTATTTGAAATGTCCTTATTTTGGAGCTAAGCGATTTTTTATTTATTTTTTTTGCTGTGTTTTGTACTGTAGATGTGCGCTCTCTCGCGCGCATGCGCACTTACGCTGTAGTAAATATTGTCACCTGCGCGCGCGATAGCTCAGCTCCTCGAGAGCAAAACAGCTAAGTGCTAAAGCGAAGGTGTGAAGTCTTTTCTCCTGTCACATCCACTCCACCACAAATGAGATTTTTATGCTACGGTTTATGAATGATTTAGCTGCCATACCTCTAACATTTGCTGCCTTGTCCTTTGGGACTTGCCTCAGGACAAAGGGACTGAATTAAGGCTACACTTGGGCTACTTTCTTAAGGCATTCTGTAGTGATGTTTAATATTGAGGAGGGCCATATAGTAAAACTCTCATAATCACAATGTCATATTTAGCAAGAAAGGTGCATGAGGTAGGCTTTGCCTTTAACACTTTACTTTAAAAACTCAAAGGTTACTTGTTTAAACAACGAATCTAACAGGGCACACTTGGGCAAGAAGAAACACCTGTCAGTCCATCCGTCCGTCCATCCATCCATCTGTCCATCCATCCGTCCGTCCATCTGTCCATCCATCCGTCTGTCCATCCATCCATACACCTGTCCATCCGTCCGTCCATCCATCCATCTGTCCATCCACCCGTCCGTCCATCTGTCCATCCATCCGTCCATCCATCCATCCATCCGTCCGTCCATCCATCCATACACCTGTCCATCCATCTGTCCGTCCATCCATCCATCTGTCCATCCGTCCATACACCTGTCATCCATCCATCTGTCCGTCCATCCATCCGTCCATACACCTGTCCATCCATCTATCTGTCCATCTATCCTTCTGTCCATCCATCCGTCCATCCATGCAACCATCTATCCATCCGTCCATCCATTTTCCATACCGCTTATCCCACACAGGGACATGGGGGAGCCTGAAGCCTATCCCAGGGAATTTGGGACACAAGGCGGGGGACACCCTGGATGGGGTGCCAGCCCATCATGAGACACAATCACACACACATTCACATGATTATTCACACACTACGGACAATTTGGAAATGCCAGTCGGCCTACAGTGCATGCCTTTGGTTTGGGGAGGGAAACCGGAGTACCCGGAGGAAACCCCCGAAGCACAGGGAGAAAATGCAAACTCCACACACACAGGGCGGTGGTGAGATTCGAACCCCCAACCCCAGAGGTGCGAGGCAAACATGCTAAGCACTAAGCACCTGCCAGTCACATGTTCTGATATTTTGATCACTTAAAAAATGGGTTGGATCAAATAAAAGTTGTTTAGCACATCTAAATGTAAATATCAGGAAATGAAAAGTGAAATTCTTTATTTGTCATCTCATTCAGATTTTGATCTCAAACCCAAATGTCTTCAGTGTATAACAAAAGCAAAAGAGTTGGCTTTGCCATTCCATTACTTTCAGGTGGGACTGTATATCTTTGTTTCCAGGTGAAAAATATATGTATATTAAGATACAAATGATGGACTCTTCAGGATACCATTGCAGTGAAAAGCAAAGGTATTAGTTTAGTTTAGTGCTATTTTATAACAATGGGTTGATGGTGGCATCGTATTGCTGTTCCTATGTCTGTTTCTCTTTGGGTTTTCAGTGAGTGAATGAAAAGTGAGTCAATGAGTGTTATTTTGAGGCTTCCAGGGCATCTCTGGAGAAATGGTCCTGTAATCATTGATATGACAGGAAGAGAAAGTCTATGAAGAATAGCATGCTGATCTTTCCAGGAATTCTGTTTTGTCCTTTGAGAGGATGTTACTGAGGAGGTCTGTGTTCTGCATCTGGAACAGGTCCTCATGTTGAGTCTTACTTTCTTTAAAAATAGGTCAGATGTAGAACTCTTTAACCTTCTTTGGCTTGTCCATCTGGGCTTGTAATTTCACAGTATGCGATACAGGGCAAAATCATGACTTATCTTGGTTCTTCAAACTAGAACCCTGTTTTGTTTGCTGTTTGAGCATTACATCCTGTTACATCAGTGTGTCTTTGACCACTTCTGGCCCATATTGTTGCTGAATGTGGTTGTAGGTAACGCAGCCATTTGCCATTCTTTCTCTGTGTGGGATAAACAGCTTTGTCTTTTAGCTTTAAGACCTTTTTTTGTTTGCAGCCCAAAATGCAAAGTGCAAGCATGACTGCTATTTTGAAAACAGCAACAGTTGAATAACATGGTGTAGAGTCAGCATGGTGCATAAAAGCTATATCCCATTATTGTCCTTTACCTAGCTGTCTGTCTCTCACACACACTTATACTGATGCACATACACTGTCATCACAGTGTCATGAGTACGACGTCCTCCAGAAAATATTGAGAGTTCATGAAACATGGAATTGTTCAGTCCTCACTGAGAGATTTTGCTGTTGAAATAAACACGCATGCAAATAGGGATTGTAATGTCTCTCTCTCTCTCTCACACACACACACACCCACACACACACACACACACACACATGCATATATATCCAGGCATGCTGAGTCGGCAACACTCGGCAGCAGCACATGATAAATACCCTTGTTGCTGTGTGAAGGAGTCTAAGCACTAGATCATAGGTGATCGTGGATGATGTCAATCAATCGATTCATGTCATCAGTCTTGGCTCAGAGCTTGATACAAGTCCCTCAGCATTTGTGTGCAGTGAACAGACACAAAAAAAGTCAAGCTGGACTGATGACCCATCCTTCTGCCTCAGCTATAAATGACAGTCATTTGAGTTTGGGATGATTAACATCAACAACAATGTGTGAAGCCATTTTCAGAGTTTCCAATTAGACCATGTCTATACAGAGGCTTGTGATTTTAGCACATCCATGTGACTTTCACACCATTGACATAAACTGCGCTGTATTTGGGGACTGGCTGCAGGACAAGAGGACGGGGGGGATTTCTACTCTGTTTACTCTCAAATAAGGTCAGTACACAATTACTTCTTTTTTTATTTTATTTAAACTGGACATACTGATGTCACCTGCTCATACGTGTTACTTTTCCAGTTGAAAAAGTCTAGATAGAGACTGTTTTACTCGAGTTTATATTTGATGTGTGGATATGTATCCATTCATTGTGTTAACAGCAAGCAATAGCATCAAGTACACCAGTCACAGTCCTGAACTGTAAGTGTCTGTATGATTAGATTTATTCATTTAGCAGACACTTCTATTCCAGTTGGCTTACAATTAAGCAATATCGCACAAGCAAGAGTATGATCATACTGAATACCGGCACAGCTGTGATTCAGCCATGATTAGGAACTACAGTCATGTGAAAAAGTAAGCACACCCCATGGAAATTGATGTTTTTTGTTTTGTTTTTGCAATATTTGGACAAGCAAACATTTGATCCACTTTGAAACAGTGCCTATTAATAAATTTGATACACTCGGATCAAATGACACATAAAATTGACATTTAGTAGTAATTTTCTCTATTTAAATTAACAAAAAAAAAACAACAGATCAGTCACATGGACAAAATATGTAAACCCCTACATTTATCACACCTTCAAATCCATAAAATTAGAATCAGGTGTTGAAGATTAGGTGCCAGTGATTGGAGCCTGCTTACAGGTGGAACCTGTCTTATTTATACCCCTCTCATATCTAGTGTCTGGTGTTGCCTTTGTTATTGAGGTGCGTAATGTCATCATGCCAAGATCTAAACAGTTCTGTAAGCCCTTCAGAAAAATGGTTGTGGATGCCTATGAGTCTGGCAAGGGATTTAAAAAGATCTCCAAATTATTTGAAATACATCATTCCACTGTAAGGAAAGTAATCTACAAATGGTTCTGCTATGGATCTGCTAGTAAGTCTTGGAACTGTTGATGTCAAAGTGTTTCTACAATCAGAAAGAGATTGCACAAGTTTGACCTGCATGGGAAGCTTGCCAGGAAAAAGCCTTTGTAAGACTACACTTTGCAAATGAGCATGTAGGCAAAAACCAGGTCTTCTGGAATAATGTGCTCTGGACAGACGAATCAAATGTAAAGTTGTTTGGCCACAGTAAGATCAGACATGTTCAGCGCAGACCAAAGACAGCTTTTCAGGAGAAGCACCTCATACCAACTGTGAAGCACAGTGGTGGAAATGTTATGGGTTGGGGTTGTTTCACTTCCTCAGGGACTGGACAGCTTGCATTCATTGATTCAACTATGAATTGTCATATCATATCATCGAAAAGTGCTTGAAGATAATGTGAGGCCATCTGTTTGAAAGTTGAAGTTGAACCAAAACTGGAACTTTCAACAGGATAATGGTACTAAGCACACTAGCAGATCCACCAATGAATGGCTCAAAAAGAAGAAATTGGGGGTTATGGAATGGCCTTGTCAAAGCCTGGATTTGAATCCCATTTAAATCTTGTGGGGGGATTTGAAACAGGCAGTACATGCAAGAAAACCCTCAAAAATCTTGCCAAAACCCTCAAAAATCTTGCACTCTTCCATGCAATGAATATTGCATGGAAGAGTGGTCAAAAATTCCAGCAAGCCTGGTGGATAATTATTCAAAACACCTACAAGAAGTTATTTCTGCTAAAGGAGGCAGTTATAGCCGCAATACTTCTGAGGCCTAAGGTTTACTTACTTTTTCCACAGAAGAATATCACACATTTCTGTTGAATAAATTATTTTTAAAAATACCATTTTCCTCATGGTTTTCTTCAAGTGTATCAACTTAACTATTAATAGGCACTGTTTCAAAGATGATCAAATGTTTGCTTGTCCAAATATGTCAAAAAAGCCAACCATTTCCATGGGGTGTATTTATTTTTTCACATTACTGTATATTTACATTTATGGCATTTGGCAGGTGCTCTTATCCAGACTGATTTACATTCATCTCATTTTATACAACTGAGCAGTTGAGGGTTAAGGAGCTTGCTCAAGGGCCCAGCAGTAACAGCTTGGCTTTGCTGGGAACTCTCAACTTTCCGATCAGAGGTCCAACGTCTTAACCACTGAGCTACCACTTCCCATTTGATACCGAAGAAACCACACTCACTAACAGCCTGTCAGCTAGCTGGCTATAGGGATGGGCGATATAGACTTAAAACTATATCACAATATTTAATGGTATTTTTTGCGGTGATGATATAAATGATGATATGAAAATAGTAACATTCAACAATATCTTTTTGGCCACAAGTCACACCAGTATACAATGGCCGGTGTTTCAGCTTGAGGTGGTGGAACAAATTTGATGTGTTTCCAACCTTATTGATAGGGGTTTTTGCCACGGTTTGCAAATCACAGACGTTTGGTTCGCATCTGATCTTCTGTATCCGAATCACTTCCATATTACATATAGGAAGCTCCTTTTTTGGGAATTGATTCATTCTTCAGCCCTCATCTAGGGTTGGAACACCGCCGTCTGCCATGCTTGTTCTCGTTCTACGTGTGGGATGCCCATGTAAATACGTCATTAACTATGTCGTCAATATCAGGGGATGATAAATTCTTATCATGGGGAGGAATTGTACCGGTATATCTTGGACGATAAGAAATAGCACAGCCTTAGCTGGCTATCTAGCTTACATTGATTTGGCCCAGCAGCGACTCTCTAATATTTCTGAGATTGACAGGGCTTCCATATCCCATATGGTCCATTAAAGTTGAACATTCATTCATTTATTTATCCATCTTCAGTAAGCGCTTTCTTCTGCTCAGGATTGCAGTGGATCCAGAGCCTATGCTGGTAACATTAGGTAACACACTCTATATGGGACACCAGTATATCTCAGACTTCCGTGGACACATTCATTAACGTATTCACACCCAGGGGCATTTTGACATAGCCAATCGGCCTTTTGTTATTTTTCTGGGAGGAACCTGAAGAACCCAGGACACAAGGAGAACAAGTAGAAATTCAAACTGAGAGCAACCTGAGTGCAGGATTGATAAAGATGAACAATAAATCTTATTTATTCTCATATCGGTCAGACCAAACGTAGCTGCAGAGCTACAGACTTGGCTGGTCTTATTTGAAAAAGAGCAGGCAAGGATTTTTTTTATTGTTTGGTCGTAGTGTAGCTATCATTTCTGACTTTTCTGTGTCCTTCACTGTCCTCAGCCATGTCCTCATTTCCTTTTTCACATTTATCAGACCTACCTTCCACCCAAACTTTTCCATCACTCTGATGCAACGCTGGTGGAAGATGTATGACTGCTTCTGTCATGCAGGGAAACAAAGTGATCATAGGTTGTTTTTTTTTTTCTAGTGCTATTGTGTTCTAGTACATATTTCCCTTCTGGGCTGATCTGGGATCAGGCTTAGCCACTCTCCCACTGACCAGAGTGGAGTTACTGCACTGTAAACCGTGTCATGTGAGGCAGGTGTGATCCTGCTTAACCAGAGTAAAAATGTAAACCATGAAAATGACACACTTTTATAAGTCCAAAATATATATATATGTATATATGTATATATGACTAAGCATAGAGACAGAAATTATAGAAATGATTTTGGACTAATAAAAGTGTGTCACAACTATTCTACCAAAGTGACTTTCATATTGGAGCCAAATCCAGTACAAGCGAATATATTTAATCTACAACTTCACAAAAGTCCACACTGGGTGAGTATTATGTTTCCCTGTTGCTAAAGTAAGTGTGTATTTTATGTAGTATTGATTTCAGACAAAACATCACAGTGTATTTGTCAGTAGATTGTGCACATACACAGATTTGTGCACATACCGACACTGCTGAAAGCCCTGCTGGATAAAGTGGATGCGTTCTCCAGATCTGACTGTAAGCTCTAGCTCAACCAGGACGGCATACAGAGGGGAATGGGGACACCGCAGCTCACGTGGGCTTTCACTAGTTTGTAATTGTGCTGAGGCCACTACATTTAATTGTGTGTGACAGGAGTGCATAGCAGTGGGAGGGATAGAGGGATTAGAACAAGATTTACAAGTTTGTGATTTGGTATAGAAGTTACAGAGAAACTCATAGATACGCGAGTCAAAATGAGATGGAATCATAGGCGTCCCCATTTTTTTTTTTATTGGGGACGCCTCCAGTTATGTACATAATGTTCTAATATGTCTAAATAAATCTTAATATCATCCATCCATCCATCTTCTATACCGCTTATCCTCTTCAGGGTCACGGGGAAACCTGGAGAATATCCCAGGGAGCATCGGGCACAAGGCGGGGTACACCCTGGACAGGGTGCCAATCCATCGCACAATCACATACACCTTCACACACCCATTCATACACTACGGACACTTTAGACATGCCAATCAGCCTACCACGGATGTCTTTGGACTGGGGGAGGAAACCGGAGCACCCGGAGGAAACCCCCACAGCACGGGGAGAACATGCAAACTCCGCACACACAGGGCCAGGGGAGTCAAACACCCGACCCTGGAGGTGTGAGGCAAACGTGCTAACCACTAAGCCACCGTGCACCCTCATAATATCATGCTAAATATATATTCAAATCCTCTGATAAATCTGAAAACAATGCATGCAGTAACAGCAATAATCCAATAAGAGCAGTGTCTAATCACACTAGCAGGCCACAATTTGACTGCTGCGGTTTACACTTGTGGGTGTGCACTGCCCTGTTTTTTGTTTTTTTTTTACCAGTAGTGTGAAACTATAGCAGCTGTGTATAGCCTACAGCGACATGTATGATTTCTATACATTACTATAGTGTAGTTTAATATATATTTAAGTGTTGATGTTACATGATCGACTTCCTGCTAGCTTCGTCAGCAGATTAGCAAAGCAAACTAACTGTTCTCGATACACTCACCAGAGGTACCGAGGAGCTCTGCTGTTTTTTGTTTTTCTTTTCTTTGTAAATGGTAAATGGTCTGCACTTATATAGCGCTTTTTTCCAAAGCGCTTTACACTGTGTCTCATTCACCCACACTCACACACCAATGGTAGCAGAGCTGCCATGCAAGGCGCTAACTTGCCATCAGGAGCAACTTCAGTGTCTTGCCCAAGGACACTTCGGTATGTGGAGTCACGTGGGCCAGGAATCGAAACGCAAACCCTACAATTAGTGGACAATCCGCTCTACCACCTGAGCCACAGTCACCCGCATGTCTTTGTATTGTTTACGTACACAGTGGGAAACTGAAGTAACGTTGGACCACATGTCCCATATGATTGGCCTGAGGAACTTTTTGTGCCAATCATTTGGACTCACTTAATTGCGTCATACTGTACGTAATGCGAAGAATTGATCAAATCCCAGTTCAGATGTTATTAGTCGTAATGTCGCTAGCCTCTGTCATTGAAATCATGGCTCTGTTTCAGGTATGTACGTAGAAAATGAACTCACTATTGTGAACCTAGTTTAAGACGTAGTTAATATCAAATACAAATACACCGATCCTAGATTTTTTTGAGATTAGGGATTCTGTCTACCATCGATTCTTCACCCAGATAGAAGATTATCATACATACTAAGGTCACAACTTTATTAAAGACCGGCACAGTGCGGTGCCAGGAAACACCATGCTGCACACCTTGAGTCCAAAAATGAGAAATGAGCATGTTTTGATATTACTCGTATTCAAGAGTGTCAATTCGAAGACTTCACGTCTTAACCTTGAAAATGGATGATCTGTCTTATTTGTCCATTTGTAGGCAGTGTGTATCCTCATGCAGTCTCCTGTCTGTGAGTTTGTGTGTGTTTAGGATAACCAATCTGTGTTTTCTCCTGCTGTGTGAGGCTGCTTCCTGCTCGCCATGTTTTATTCATAATCTCTCACCTTTTCATATCGTTCCCCATTGTAGCCCAGTGAGAGCCCCTCTTCCTCTCCCTGTCTCTCTCTCTCCCTTCCTCTGTCCCTGTCACTGTCTCTCTCTCGCTCACTTGGTCTGTCTCTTTCTGTCAGTCTCATTATGTTTCTCTCTCTCTCAGTACATAGTGGCCACTGTCTTTCTCTTGCTCTGCCCATGTGTTTCTCTCATCTGTATTCTACATATGTCTCTCTCTCTCTCTCTCTCTCTCTCTCTCTCTCTCTGTGTCAGTAATTTTGTCATCCTATTTTTGATCAAGCAAAAAAATTGACAGACATGAAAGGAAACCATGGTAACATTTTCTCTCGTCTGTCGTGAGGATTCGGGGCAGTTTTATGCGTACTGGATTAACAGCCGGAAAAACCCATCACATTTTTTGTTTGCATTTTGGCTGAGCTAGAAGAGCCTTCCAGAGAGAGCGGAGATTCACACATCAAAGGGCCTCTGCCAGGGCCATGGAAAAAGGGGATCAGGGGAAGGCGGGGGTTTGGGAGCAGTGCCATACAAATCCATTCGTCTATTCTTTGCCGCTCTGACTCAGTCGTTTCTATGTGCCACACAGTACACAGTATTAAAGGCAGCTTGCTGTGCAGAAGGGCAGAAAACACAAATATGACTGTCACACAGGAACTGTACTAGCTAGTAATGGTAATGGTCTTTAATGCCTAATATTTTGTATGCTTAATGAGTACAGACATGCACTTGTTTACGATACAGTCTCCTCTGCAAGTATTGAAACGCCAAGGCCAATTCTTTGGGGTTTTTTTTTCTATACACTGAAGACATTTGGGTTTAAGATCAAAAGATGAAGTTGAGACGCCTTTTGCTTCTACTATTTATTTATATCCATATTTATATCTATTCACACTAACCGTCCCTCAGTGGTGGATTGAAGTTCCAACCTCAATCTGGATTGCAGAATCCGTGACTATCTTCAAAAAACAGCTAAAGACCCAGCTCTTCCGTGAACTAACCCCTAAAACTCCAACCCTACATTATCCTTAAAAAAACAACAAAAAAAAAACACCTACTCTGGCTCTTACACCTCGACTCTGCACACTTTGCTTTTCTAGAACTCAATTAAAAGATCTTGGGCTGGTAGCACTACTTGTATTGTTCTCTGCTTGATATATAACTTTGCTTGTATTTCCTCATTTGTAAGTGGCTTTGGATAAAAGCGCCTGCTAAATGAATAAATGTAAATGTAAATATCTCGATGTGTTGCACAATTTGGAACAGGGCACCGTTGGTGGCAGACCACCCAATTTATAGGAGTAGATAGTTTTAAAATGAATAAAACGTAATACTTGGTTGCATATACCTTGCTTGCACTAACTGCATCAATCTAGCATCACTGCCCTCACCAAACTGTTGCATTCGTCCTTTGTGATGCTTTTCCAACCTTGTACTTTCAGTACTTGTTTGTTTTGAGGGGTTTTTCCTTTCAGTCTCCTCTTCAGGATGTGACCTGCTACTCAATCGGGATAAGGCCTGGTGACTGACATGGCCAGTCTAAAACCTTTCACTTTTCCCCCCGATGAAGCCCTTTGTTGTGTTTTGGATCATTGTCTTGCTGCATGATGAAGTTCCTCCCAATAAGATTGGATGCATTTCTCTGTAAACTGGCAGACAGAACGTTTCTGTAAACTTCTGAACTCATTCTGCTGCTACCGTCATGAGTTACATCATCAATAAAGGTTAGTGAGAATGTTCCAGAAGCAGCCATGCATGCCCAAGCCCTGGCACGACCTCCACCGTGTTTCACAGATGAACTTGTATGTTTTGGATCATGAGAAGATGTGTAGAGATATATTACAGCTAGCACTACGGCTCTGGTCGATTTTCCCTCTTTTCTCAGCTTCAAAATGACTTGCTTTTCTCCGATAGACAGCTCTCTGCTCTTCATGTTGGTTTATCCAACCAGGCCTCAAACCAAGAGTAGACATTCAGAGCTATTAATTGTTTAAACAATTAATCTAGCACAGCACACCTGGGCAACAAGAAACACCTATCAGTCACACGTTCCAATACTTTGTTCAAATAAAAGGCACCAGGGTCTAAGTTTTTTTTTTAACACATCTAGATGTAAATTTCAAGAAAGGAAAACTGAACTTCTGACCTATGTTCTCACGTTCACGTTTTGACAAAACTTTCAAGTGGACTATAAATGAGAGCTTTTCTGATGAGAGATATTATCACTCTGCATGATTCTCTCAAGATTGATCTCACAAACACAGCAGCATTTTACCTTTCTTAATTAAACCATCCTTCTGTTACTTATGCTCTACAGATCTCTGATCTCAAGGCAGTCAGGCTTGCACTGATCAGGCCTGTGCTCACATACACATCCTGGCTGCTTTATTTATGGAGTAACAGAGTGAAATAAAGAGAAGAAAGAACAGGAAGCAAAGGAGGATTGACAGAACACGCTGTGAATATTTTATTTCAGAAGACTGTATTTGGGCTTTCAAAGGCTACCTGGTGTGTGACTTGAATTAGACATCATGCATTGCTGTGGAGAGATGGTGAGATCAGATCAGTCGCTATCTGTTAGGGTGATGTGAGCTTATATTGAGGTGTCTAGTAACCTAAAGTGGGTGTGGCCTAAACCACTGTTCCCTCAGAAACGCTGGAAAAATCTGGGGACCCAGAGGTGAAATGCTAGCACTGTCTGTGAATTCTGACTCTGGCAGTTTCTCATGAGTTCCTCGTGTGCACTGACCTGTTTATTTATTTGTTTGTTTATTTTTATTAATCATGCTTGTACAGTAATCATTTTTGTTTGTACCTGACTGTGATATTTTCTAACCAATTCTAACCAATAGTTGATCGTACATCCCAACATATAAACAAATTGGTAGCCTAATTTATACCACTGTGGCCCTGACCAGGCAGTTACTAAGGATATGTAGAGCAGTGCCTTCATTTTTCTTTCTTTGTCCCATAAGATGATTATTTATCTCACTACTTTTTTGCTTATGCAGCTTTTTTGTTGCATCCTGCAGGATCCCAATCCCAGTGCACATCTTTAGTCTAAACCAGATGCCCCAAGAACCTTTCTGGTAAGCTTTCTGAAAAAACATCTGTATTTATATTCATTTACAACACATTCTCCATTAAATCTCCTGAATGTGTAATTCATGTACAAGCCCAATTCCGAAAAAGTTGGGACAGTATGGAAAATGTAAAAAAAAAAAAACAACAACAAAAAGAGTCATTTGAAACTTCAATTCACCCTGTACTATATTGAAAACACATTATTTGATATTTTACTTTGCGAAAATATGCCCTCATTTCTGATGACTACAACACACTACAAAAAAGTTGGGACAGTCGTCACATCGCTGTTAGTCCTAGATTGCCCCTGTCCCAACTTTTTTGGAACGTGTTGCATGCATCAGTTTCAAAATAAATGTTTATCTTCAAAAATCTGATTAAGTAAAACATCAAATACCTTGTCTTTATACGTTTTGTTTGTTTAAATACAAGTCAAAGTACATTTTTCAAATCACTCCTTTTTGTTTTAATTAGCAGTTTCCATGCTGTCCCAACTTTTTCGGAATTGGGGTTGTATATTTATTTATATATACATACCTAGAATACACACAACCTTATTCTCTCTTCTGATTTTGATGCCAAATCTGGATGCATGTCCCCCCACATATGAAGTCTGAGCAAAGTACAAGAAAAATAGAAAAATACAGAAAGCACTGATGTTACAGATGATTAGTTTGTGAGAGATTCAGTATTACTGTAGATGTTGATTTGTCTCAGATGCCAGAGGAGTGCCTTCACCAAAAATGGTGAATTGTAATCATCAACAACTGTGAGGTTTCTCTATTTAGATGACATCCTGGCTATTAAACACCCTGCCTCAAAACAACACTAGGAGGAAATTAGAGTCTAACAAATTGAGGACAACATGAAAGTGACCGTTTGTTGCACGTTGTTTTTTGTAATTGTGCAGCGTCCACACACACACACACACACACACACACACACACACACACACACACATACACACAAAGCTTACCAGAATACCAGAGTCATTCTCCTCATTTCTCATTGGTGTCTGGGTATCGACCCGCTCTGGTTGCTAAGCAGTGCAGTCTGTGTCCAAGTTAGTATGCTGCCTCTGTGTGTGTGTGTGTGTGTGTGTGTGTGTGTGTGTGTGTGTGTGTGTGTGTGTGTGTGACATGTTTACTTGTGCCACACCTACCATTCTTTCTTACTCTGACATGCTGATCATTATTCAATACTGATAATTCTGCTTAGCTGAATTAGACTCTTTAGGTGGCATTACAGAAAACAGTGTCTATTTGTGTATATGTATGTGTATATGTGTGTGTGTGTGTGTGTGTGTGTGTGTATATATATGTGTATGTGTAAGAGTGTGTGTGTGTGTGTGTGTGTGTGTGTGTGTGTGAGTCTGGACCAAAATCACTTGGTCATTACTATATGGCAGTACAGTGAGATTTCTGAAGTGTGTCAGACTGAGCAGGAAGAAGGCGGCGGTCTGTAGAGCACAATTTCCTTCACCTCATTACACCTGAACCAACTCATCAGTTATTCATACATTTTCCTCAGAAGGGCTTCGGTCCAGTTGGGATACATTGCGCTTAACGTGTGCTATGCTTTTGGAGAATGTTACACTATGCTAATAGAACGGTCTTCTGCCATTTATTACTGAACTCAGATTTAGATTATCCTTGTACAACCTACATGATGTGCTGTCTGTGTGTGTCTCGCGTGTATGGGGTTTAATGTATGTGTGGTCGTGTATCTGTGACTCATTAGATCTTTGTTCTGCGTTGTCTGCCACAGCACAAACAGCCTGGGTTGAGAATTGGCCCCAGGGGTAATTACACACACACACACACACACAACAGGCTTATAGCGGGGAGGCTTGCTCTAATGTGATGCTCTTAATGCCATCATTACACCCCAGCAGAAGGTCTAGACTGTGCAGGTCAGTTTAGAGTGTACATCAGATGGCTGCTTTATGATTCATCAGAGGTGCTTCTGAGAACTGCAAATGAAACTAACTTCTGAAAATCCACATCATCAGCTAAGTTCTAATCTATATTCATAACCAACTAGGTGAAATACTAAGAAAGGGTTAGGGTCTTCTTTCAGTCTTCTTTCAGGAATTGTTTTAGTTTCATAGCAATTTTGTAGTCACGGAAGATAAAATACAAACGTGTATAAAAAGATACTGCTAGATAACTGACCACAACTGACTGTTACTGGACATGTTTAATATAGAGAGTGACTTTTTCCAGACTGCCTTCTTCATGTAAAGTACTTTTCCAGTCTTCTACAGAAGGAAGCATGGACAGGTCTTTAGTTACTGAGTGTATTTCAATAGCTTCATTCTATCTTGACTGTCAGCTAACCCTAACCCCCAGATAACCCTAACCCTCAGCTAACCCTAACCCCCAGCTAACCCTAACCCCCAGCTAATCCCCAGCTAACCCTAACCCCCAGCTAACCCTAACCCCCAGCTAACCCTAACCCCCAGCTAACCGTAACCCCCAGCTAACCGTAACCCCCAGCTAACCCTAACCCCCAGATAACCCTAACCCTCAGCTAACCCTAACCCCCAGCTAACCCTAACCCCCAGCTAACCCCCAGCTAACCCTAACCCCCAGCTAACCCTAACCCCCAGCTAACCCTAACCCCCAGCTAACCGTAACCCCCAGCTAACCCTAATCTAATCCTAACTGCCAGCTAACCCTGACCTAACCCCCAGATAACCCTAACCCCCAGCTAACCGTAACCCCAAGCTAACCCTAACCCCCAGCTAACCCCCAGCTAACCCTAACCCCCAGCTAATCCCCAGCTAACCCTAATCCCCAGCTAACCCTAATCCCCAGCTAACCCTAACCTAACCCCCAGCTAACCCTAACCACCAGCTAACCCTAACCCCCAGTTAACCCTAACCCCCAGTTAACCCTAACCCCCAGCTAACCCTAACCCTAATCCCCAGCTAACCCTAACCCCCAGGTAACCCCCAGCTAACCCTGACCCCCAGCTAACCCTGACCCCCAGCTAACCTTAAACTTAACCCTGATTATATCAGTCATGATGATCCTCTCTCTCTCTCTCTCTCTCTCTCTCTCTCTCTCTGTGTGTGTGTGTGTGCAGTGTATCGCCATGCCGCTGGTAAAGAGGAGCATTGAGCCCAGGCACCTGTGCAGGGGAGCTCTCCCTGACCGAGTCTCCAGTGAGCTTGAGTGTGTCACCAACAGCACTCTAGCAGCCGTCATCAAGCAGCTTGGTAGCCTCAGTAAGTCAGTCCCTCCCAGCAACTCTTTTTCTGCGCTATATATATGAAAACATCTGCTCTTCCTGTCTGGTTTCTATCTGTACACTCATCTTTCAGTTAGTGCTGGGCACGAGTATTCGACTTATCATATACCTCCCAATCAATTAATAAAGTCTGGCATTAAAATACAACAAAAGTTTGATAGGCATGCTACAGTCAATCTAGATTCCACAACTGAAGAAAGACATATTGCTTAAAATGTTCATATCGGTCAACATTCAGCCTCACGTGAGAAGAAATGACAGTAGAAACTGACAGCTAAAATGATACTGAAGAATATGCTTCCTCTTAGCCTTGTTGATGAAGTGATTTATTGAGGGACGTTTAGTAAGGCAGTATTTGTTTATTTAAAGCAAATTTTGTTTTTGTTAAAGATGGGGAAAAAAACAAGACTGTTGAGTCAGGGGAGATAAAAAAAATACTGTAATACGTATAATATGATGTTCCTGAGCTGCAGTGAGTCACCCTGACAATCCTGTAATAGTGATTCACAATCAGCGCTGTGTCAGGGGTCTCAGGTCAGAATAAGCTGGAAATTTGTACATGTACGTCATACGCCAGCTCAGATCTGTCAAACGTCACCACATCCTAAACTGAGGTGTGAAAGAAGTGTGACTACAAGAGGAAAGGGCTCTGGTGTTGTATTATACTGCTGGACTGATGGAGTTTTAGCTATTGTCTTTTTGGACAGGTAAGCCATTTGTTTTTTCTCTAATTTGGTGGGAAGGTAGTGAACAACAGACGGTCTGATGATTTTATCCTCATTTGGGAACTTGTATCAGTACTAGAGCTGCAACAACTAATTGATAAAATCGATAATA
This sequence comes from Ictalurus furcatus, assembly GCF_023375685.1. NCBI lineage: Eukaryota > Metazoa > Chordata > Actinopteri > Siluriformes > Ictaluridae > Ictalurus > Ictalurus furcatus. Next base: position 24,983,970 of record NC_071261.1, read on the forward strand.
ATCGATTATGAAAATCGTTGTCAACGAATCTCATTATCGATTAGTTGGTCTGGGGTACGATTACTCACTTAGTTACTGCTGTTCCGAAAACACGCTTCGGAGAGTAAATACTAAAATTGTGTCTCAAATGACGTACTATACACTTGCACTATGCGTCTAGTGTATGAAGTTTAGAAAGATAATATCCTCTCAAAAGGAACACTAGCGGTTTTTTTACTAACCTGAAGTATAAGCCGCTTCCTAGTCGATGGTGCATGACATCATACGCACGCTTGGATTAGCCAAATACCCAGAGTCACCGACACTGACTTTCTTCAGTTATAAACTAAAGTCCTAAATGAATAATATCTATTCTGGTGTGTGTGTGTGTGTGTGTGTGTGTGTGTGTGTGTGTGTTGAGTTCTTTCCAGTCTTATGTAATTGGACAAACAGTTGTGTAAAGTTTTAGTCTGAAGTTTATATTTGTAACACTCAGTTTGTGGATTTAATTTTAAATAATAAAAAAAAGGTACTGAAAGTTTGCCCCCACCCCCCGTCCGATTAATCGAAAAAATAATCGGCCAACTAACCGATTATGAAGCAGCCCTAATCATTACCCAGTTGTTTTAGCTAGAGAACTCATGATAGTAGTTTACCGGTAGTGACTAACAGGATGTGTTTGTGTGTTCCTCTATCTTTTTGTATGTTAAACTTGGTTATAATAGGTGAGGTCTGCTCACTGTTACTGTAGTAATTATATTTGTTGCTCTGTGTTTTTAGATATCCGTCTCATGCCTCACATTTTTTTGCATGGTGGGAAACCATGCACAGATTAGAGAACACATATCGGGTAATAAAAATACACACGACAGAAGCGACCAGAGGTGATAGTTATGTTCTCTATGCTGTACTTTAGACCATTAGCTAGAGTTAGTGAGCTAGCTGTGTCGAAGATTGTGCTGAGCTTACTGAGATGTGTAACAGTGATTTGTCTCCTTCACCTGGTACTCAGGAACTGTGACAAATAAGCTGTATAATATTAAAGAAATCGGGGCAGATAATTATATCCTCAGAGTCGCCAGTGTCAGTACAATGTAGTCATCATTACTATTTAGGAATACTAGTTAGTGTGCATTATATATATGGTTAGGGTCGCAGTCTTTTCATTTTGTCTGTATGTGAATTGTCATGGCACTCCATGAGATTACTGAATGCAGTGGAGCAAGAGGCATGTAGCTAGTAGCTTTCAGTAGTAGTTTACTAATACATCCATCCATCCATCCATCCATCCATCTTCTACCGCTTACTCCTTTTCAGGGTCACGGGGAACCTGGAGCCTATCCCAGGGAGCATCGGGCACTAGGCGGGGTTAGTTTACTAATACAGAGGACAAAATTCCAAAGTCTTACATCCAGCAGCTTTTATTCAGTTAACTGCTTATTTTCTTGCTGCGTAGCCCAAAAAAAGAAAATGTTTCTGTTAAGTAAAACTAAACAAATCCATTGTAGTGGATTTGAAATGAAGCAAAATGACCAAATTTGTGCCCCTGTCCAAATACTTATGAACCTGACTGTGTCTAGTCACAAAACTTGTGGGGGGTTTTTTGTGTGTCTTCACTACTAGACTACAAAATAATTTAAATGCATATCACTAATATACAATTGTCTGTTTTTGTTTGGGTTTTTTTTTTTTTTTTAATTTTTACTATCCTCCTATTATTTGTGAGGTACTGAAGACTCTTTTGCTGCCGCGTTCTTAATGCAGCTGGCCCTTTTCCAGGTCGCCATGCAGAAGACGTCTTCGGAGAGCTGTTTAAAGAAGCGAACAGTTTCTGCTTGCGCATGAGTCACCTGCAGGAGCGCGTGGACCTGCTGGCTGTTAAAGTCACCCAGCTGGACTCCACCGTGGAAGAAGGTATGAGCCGATCCAGAGTTCCTATAAAACCGTGCCGTAAAGTGCATGTTATCAGCATGAGACGGAGCGAGTTCTCCTCTGAGCGCTGTCCCCTATTAAAATCTCCTTTGAGACTACAGTTGGTAAAGTGACCTAGCTTTTAAATAAGAACAAGAAGAAGAGCGAGTGAGTCTGATTGACAGAAATCATTTCCTCTTGCGCCGTACCCCTGCTCTCGCTCTCCTTTTATTACATTGTTTCACGTCCTCGTTCAGTGTGTGTGTGTGTGTGTGTGTGTGTGTGTGTGTGTGTGTGTCCGTGGGTGAATCCAGTTACCCTCCCTCAGTTTTCCCCCCTGCCCCCATCCGTGTGCAGTGATGCCCCAGTTTCTCACTGAGAGAGGTTGAGCTGAAGCTCTTATATCTGCTGTGTTTTGTGTTTTGTATTAAATCTCTTTATGCTGTTTCTTTGCCAGGCAGTTTTGCTTAATGAATCTATATGAGAGCATCAAAAATAAAAAATCATCCAGTAAACATAATGTATCAAATAGAATAAAATATTTTGATTTGTTTTCTATCCCTGTGCTGCGGTGAGTTTAAAAGCAGTTACAGTTAGGATTGAAGCAGAGAGGAGTTTGTCAGATTATTAGCAGTATTAGCTTTGGGGTTATTGTGGCCGTTTGTCTTATACTTGAAATTGACTGATAAACATTTCATCAGGCCGAAACCAATTGAAGGTTGTGTGGGAGAAAGATGGGGGCAGGGGATTTACTATCCAGACAAACACAAAAAAGATATTATACCAAGGCTGGGTTGTTGTTGTTTGTTTTTTTTTTTTTATTTTAAGAGCATGAAAAAAACCATTGGAATTTTCCCTGAAACAAATTTCCCCACTGATCTGAATGTTACACAGTAAAAACACTCCAACAACATGCTGACTAGATTGCTCATGTAAAGTAGGTGGCAGACTTATTTATTTGTTTGTTTGTTTGTTTGTTATTTAGAATGAATAATTAATGTCCCTTAAAAAGAGTGGTGGGAAATATCAGCCCCTTCATCCAATTAAACCTGACGCTGATGCTTCTGTGGGAGAAACACACACATGCCTCACACACACACACACTTTTAATGTCTGCACTGATTAAAGTCCATAGGGAATCCATTAGGTGATGTTTTGTGTACTGTATGTGACCGACCTGCAAATGACCACGTGACTGTATGCAGCACGGAGCGAGTCCGAGAGGGAACAATGCTACAGAAAAAGAGCAGTGACGAGTAAAGCAAAAAAAAAAAAACAGCCCCTGACTACTGATAAACCTGTGTGTGTGTGTGTGTGTGTGTGTGTGTGTGTGTGCGATCTTGGCCATCTTGTATGAGGGGTAAGTAGGGGTTCACTGTAGCCCATCCCCCAGTATGTATGCTGTGATTATTAATTCATAACCCGACCTCAGTTTCTGCTGCTCTTTTATTCCTTATGCGCGTGCACGCACACATAAAAGAGACGAAGAGAGTGATAAATGTTGTAGATAATAAGAGAGAAAGAAGCCTGGAATGAATTGTAGAGATACTAGTGTCGATGAGAGAGTCCTGCTGCATACCAATCAGTCTGAGCACTTTATAGGCACAGCCATGTTCAGATCAATAACATCTGCAGCCTGATTGGAAGATAAGTGCTTGTACTGAAATGTACTTAACAGTTAACAGCACATATTAACACTTTTCGAGTGGCCACGTTTTGGCCTCAACTCAAACGCATGATTGGAAATGGTTAAGCCCTGTCACTCAGTGCAACCTGTTATGTATAATACAGTGGTAAGTACACAGGACTATAAGCAGAAATGAAATGTAATGTAAATCTGCATGCTAAGGCTGATAGGCTAGCTTGCCTATAGGGTTGTGGTATATCCTGTTCTGTTCATATAGAGCAGTGGTTAAAACAGTGGACTCAACCTGCCACTGCTGGGCCCTTGAGCAAGGCCCTTAACCCTCAACTGTTCAGTTGTATAAAATGTAATAAAAAATGGATACGGGTGTCTGTCAAATGCTGTAAATGTAAATTTTGTCATTGTAAATATGGACAATTTAGACCAGATGCTGAAATCCTGCTCTGGTCTACCTGGAACAAATGTGACTATTTCACTACCAGCTATGGTTATATGGCATTAATGAATCTAAATCATTGTGTTGTTCCTAGGCTACTGTTTAGGTTTTTCTGTTTTTGTATTTGTTTGTTTGTTTGTTTGTTTGTTTGTTGGGGGTGGGCAATAAAAATGCATAAAAGAACTTGCTATTTGAATTCAATTTGAATGTTTTAAAATCACGTACATTAAAGGCTGAATTAGATTTAGCAGTAGATGAAGACTGCTTTTGTGTCCTATATACAACGCAGATTTGTATACACCAAGCTCACCAAGCTGAGGAATGTGCCTATGAAAACTGAACGCTGAACGAAACAACATGACCCACCCAAATAAACTCTGGAGCGTGATTCTTCTCCTAGGACGCAGACCTTTTTGCTTCAGCCTCAGCTGAAATCTCTAGACGTTTATCGTGACACAGATTTATTAGAAAGACTGCCCATTACACCGGTCTGTTTTAGATTAGCCCACATAAAGACATGCAGATTTGATTACAGTTTTCTCTCCCGTGTACAAAATCGCATCCTGTTTTTAATCTTTAATGTTGAGCCAGTCTGCGCCGTGGCCCTTAAGGCCTAATCAGAGTTTTATTGCGACTCAGCTCTGTGTAGCAGCTCATGAATAATTAACTAGTCACCGCATTTCCATTGGTCTGCTGTCTCACTGTTTTTATGTAATAATTATACGTGTTCAATCTGTGCCATGTAAATACCCATGTAGTGTATTTATCCTATTTATGCGTATTTCCCTGTACTGAGAGAAATTCACTTCGAATAAAAGTCTAAGCGCAGTTGTTAGATTCCACTAGTACACATTTAAAATGCATGAATATATCACAAACTTAAAACTACAGCAGTTACATGCTGTTTACGAAGGTCATAAGATGAGACCAACACAAAAGCTGTTTTCACCTCGAGTTTTATCCAACGTTAAAATGCAATTCCTCACACACTCCTGAGAGTTTGTTTTTTTTTTTTTTCCAGTCCCACACATCGACCTTTTTCTAATACATAACCACAAATTCTTCCATCTGAAAAAGTTCTCAGTTCAAGGAAATGTGTCCAAATTATTAATACTGTCTGTGTGGGTTTTCACATGTTCTCCTAGTCTGGTGTCCATGTGGGTTTCTCTGGTTTCCTCCCACCTCCCAGAAACATGCCAGTAGGTGGTTTGGTGTAGATGTGAACGGGTCTGTGAGTGTGTGAGTGCATGATGCCCTGAGTGAGATTACCCGGTGTATTCCGTCTCACACCCACCAGCGTTCCTGGTGTTGAATTTTACAGTGAACCTGGCCAGGATAAAGCAGTTCCTGAAAATGAATGAATGCTTTATATATACTTTTCTGTAACTTCTGGCTTTCCAGGGTGTTAGTTTTTTTCAGATAATGTGCAGTCATTATCAGATGAATATTATGGCGTGTGAATATGGTGGTGCTGTTTAGAGCAGCAGTAGGCCATATGGAGCTGAAGCACTCTGCCCACATGCAGCATAGCCACAAATGTGCTGCCATTTGATTTATTTGTAACAGAATCTGCTCAGCTGCATTTTCCCCCTCTGTGACTGTGACTGTGTGTGTGTGTGTGTGTGTGTGTGTGTGTCTCATTGCTCTAACCAGCCAGACTGTGTAGCCTTTTCTGCAGACAGAATGTGAGAAAGAGAGCATGTGAGAATGTCCATCTGTCAGGGCTGGGAGTGTTCAGTCTCTGTAGAGGAAAATCCTTTTGTTGTAAAGAGCTTTAGGATGCATTTAACCAGAGGAACTCCTGCAAACTGATCTAGGATCAGTTCCTCAATGCCATGACACATTTTCAGCGATTGAAGATAAACATACATATTATTATTATTATTATTATTATTATTATTATTATTATTATAACTCATGATGGTCTTCCATGATTTATTTAACGTGGCCGTACTACTTTGATTGATTTACGGGTCTGTTATTTCCTTTCTTCCCTTTTTCAGTCTCACTGCAGGACATCAACATGAGGAAGGCGTTTAAGAGCTCCACCATTCAGGATCAGCAGGTGGTGTCCCGCGCCTCCATCCCCAACCCTGTTATGGAGATTTATCAGTGTGGAGACAAGCCTCCACCACTCAATATCCTCACTCCATACAGGTGGAGCATCTTTACCATTCAGTTTCATTTCCTAATGCCCATTTAACCAGCGTTTGACAATTTATTTACACTACTACTAATCAGTGTATTTATATCTTGACCACAACTTCAGTCTTTAATAATTACTGATCACTGGTAATTATTTTATTAAATGAATTATCCAGTGTTTTGTTTTGTTTTTTCAATCTAATTTCTCTTTACTACATCAGTAGTGTATGTGATTAGCACCTCCATGTGTTTAGAAAAACCTACTTGAAGAAACTTACTTGAAACGCACTTGTAAGGGGAAGTCTAATGGCAGTTGGACTTTCTTATCCTTACTTTCTTATTTCTTATCCTTTAAGATAAGAAAGACTTTTTCACAGGGAAAAATTTGTGACTGTGCATTGCCGGAGTCGTTGCCTGGGTCTTCTTATGCACGTAAAACAGTCAGGAAAGTGTACTGTAAATAACCAGATGTACTTTTTACTATATTGCACCAGTAATGTGGAAATGTGAGCCAAACCCAATTAGAACAGTTTTGTTAAAACTTTCTCCCATGTCTGTCTCATCCTAAAACTTTTATTGTCTACAAGCATGTAGTTTTCAATTTGTCATATATAGTTGTGTATTTCAAACATTTATTGGCTGTCTTATACAACTGCCCTTAGACTTAGACTGCTGGAGTATTCTGGTAATTATTATTTATTTATTTTTTTGCTTTTAAATGTAATATACATATTTGTATTTTCCAGTCAATGACCAGATGTACAGTGAAGCAGCAAACATGCTTGGTAGGGTGTGGTGAGGGAGGAAGAAAGAGATGTGAAGAAGGAGTGATAAAGGGACAAAAATAGCGAGCGGCAGAGGGAAAGGTAGTGGCCGATCAGCCATTAGATTAAAACCATCTGCCCAATATTGTGTACGACCCCCTTATGCCGCCAAATCACACTGCATCCGCCAGCTTGCCTTCTTCCCATAATGCATCCTAGTGCCATGTCTTCCCCAGGTAAGCAACATACATGCACACGGACATCCACATGATCGGACCAGGCTAGCTTCTTCCACTGCTCCAAGGTCCAGTTCTGATGCCCATTGTAGGCACTTTCGGTGGTGAACAGGGGTCAGCATGGGCATTCTGACCGGTCTGCAGCTACGCAGCCCCAAACACAGCAAACTGTGATGCAGTGCGTGTTCTGACTCCTTTCTCTCATAGCCAGCATGAACTGTTTCAGCAATCTGTGCTGCAGTAGCTCTTCTGTGGGATCGGACCAGACGGGCTAGCCTTCACTCCCCACACACATCAGTGAGCCTTAGGCGCCCATGACCCTGTCGCCGGTTCACCGGTTGTCCTTTCTTGCACCACTTTTGGTAGGTACTAACCACAGCATACCGGGAACACCCCACAAAACCTGCCGCTTTAGAGATGCTCTGACCCAGTCATCCTGCCAAAGCTGTCAAAGTCACTCAGATCCTTACACTTGGCCATTTTTCACATCAACTTCGAGAACTGACTGTACTGTACAATTGCTGCCTAATATATCCTACTCGTTGACAGGTGCCATTGTAATGAGAAAGTCAATGTTATTCATGTCACCTGTCAGTGGATTTAATGTTATAGCTGATCGGTGTATGCTGATGTGATGTCGCAAGAGTATGTGTCCAGAAGATGCATGCAGTGACTACAGAATGACCTCCTGTAGCAAACCATTTTTTTTTTAGCACTTTTGGACAAATAAATAACGAGACAACACAAAATGAATAAATAATGCAATTCTCTCTCCCGATTATCTCTCTCTCTCTCTTTCTGTTCTTCAGAGATGATAAGAAGGATGCTCTGAAGTTTTACACAGACCCATCATACTTCTTCAATCTCTGGAAGGAGAAAATGCTGCAAGCCACAGAGGACAAGAGGAAAGAGAAGAGACGCCAGAAGGTGTGTGTGGGTGTGAGTTGAAGAGAAATATTTGATCAGCTTCAGTGTTTATCTTCAGTTGCTGCTTCCATTACTAATCATAATCATTACTTCACACACACACACACACACACACACACACACACACACACACACACACACAGCGCGTCAGTTTCACCTGTACAACCTCCTCTTCACCATGTACCAATTCCACCCCTTTGGATTACATTTGCTATGCAGTATCACTATTATAAATAGTTTCCTTGCACGTATCAGGGGATTGTATTAAACCAGTAAGTTATATTTGAGACGAAACACACATGTTAAGGAGGTGGTTCTTTAGAAATGCACACTTTTCACTGGTACATGTAATACACTGGAGTGTTTAACAATGCAGCACATCAGTTTTTACTCTTCACAGTGAATATTATGCTAAGATACTTGTTTTCTATGGGGGGGCGGGGGGGGGGTAGATTTTTTAACTTTCTTTGCTAGTCCTATCAATTTCGAATTTAGCTTATGTAGGCAATTGATACTTTTTTATGATATGTTATCGAAAGACAGATAAACATCAGCTAACTTTTGTTAAAAATCATGTGATGGATGGTTTGGAGAGTGTCACAGCAGACTAGTTTATTACATTCGTAGGGCTATCCTCTGCCATCATTTGAACCCAATTTGACCACGGTCCTTGGGAAGTAAAGTACTGGGTTTTCTCTCTACTCCTGCATTCGGATTTTTTGCGTTTAGAGATTTCTAGCAAGCAAGGGTAATAAACATTAGTCAACTTTGAATGTAACACAAGCTTAGGGAGAGAGTTCGCTAACACTGAGATGAGAATGTCAGCGAGGACCTAATGCAAACTGTAGACTTAATCTGGATTAAAATGACTACATCCTAGTAGTTTGCTCTAGCTCGTAAATGTTAATATTCATGAGGGGAGTGATATTTCATAGCTCATAGCTCATATCACAGCACCAGCAGCGCAATTTGCTATGTAGTCATGTCTTTTCCTATGAAACCTAAAATACCAGACCAGGATGCCAACACGTAAGCTCCATTTTCCACCCACATCACCACTCTGCCAGGCGTCTTCCCCTCTGTGTGTGTCTGTGAATGTGTGCGTGTGTCATTACTCTAACCAGAGAGACTATGCACCCTCTCTCCAGACGAGCGGTCCGGCCCAGGCTCACTCGGCCCAGTCTAAGTCCCTGTCCAGGCAGACCGCTCCCAGAAGCCCCCTCTTCTGCTCTGTAAGAGACCTGCCTTATTGCTGCTCTCGTTCCTCCCTCCTCTTCCTCGTTTCTTTCATCATCCATCTTTCTGTCCAGATAGCCTTATGTGATCTTATGATTTTTCACCAGCTTCTCTGATTTCTTAGTTTCTGAAATCTGTTTGTCTGTAGTTTGAAAACCATGTGTGTAGAATAGAAACTAATAGAGCACTTTGGAAATTGTTTTTCAGAGTCTTTTTTTTTTATTTAATGTATGTATCTTTGTGTGTGTCTTTGTGCATCTCTCTCTCTCTCTCTCTCTCTCTCTCTCTCTCTCTCTCTCTCTCAGGAGCAGCAGAAGCAGGTGGAGGAACCAGGTCGTGAGGTGAAGAAGGTTCGGAAAGCTCGGAACCGCAGGCAGGAATGGAACGTGCTGGCTTATGATAAAGAATTTCGCCCCGATGCCCGCTTTACACCCTCCCCATACCACGGCATGTCGTCAGAGGGCTCACTATCACCTGACAACAGGTAAGAAGCAGCCTTCATCCAGTATGAACCCAGTATGAACTCATTATTTTTGTCCTTTCTCTCTGCTGACCTCTAGTGGTCATTTGTTTTTTATAGTGGTCCATTAAAAACATTATAAATCTAGACAAAACATGGTCCGCCGCCAACCACAGGCCACAAGTGCTAACTGAATAGTTTAATGAGTTTGAAAATTATGTGTAGTTATCAGATCTAAACCCAGTTGCCCCAACGTTTTGGAGATTTTGGAGTAACCATCATCAAAGCAGTATCTGAGGGAATATAAGAAATAATCACCATGAGTCTAAGAGTTCCAGCTATATGAGATGGATTGTTGTGAATCTGAGTCTTGTCTTCTCAGGTCAGTGTTATCAGATGTGGGTGAGCACTCGTACCCTGGCAGCCCAAACCGGCCTGCACAACACACACCACCATGCAGCGCTCACTCCACCACAGACGGTAAAGAGCTCATCCTCACTCCTTCCCAGACCCAGTCACTGCAGCGAGGCTACCGGCCCACTGGCCCCCTGTCCACTCCGGCTGGGAGAGACACGCTGGGTAGAATCCAGCCCTCACACACAACCCCACCCACTGACCCCACCGTCAACGGCCCTCGCCCAGTTCAGGCTAAAGACTACAGGTGTGTGTATGTGTGTGTGTGAAATCACATTACTATTTCTTATCTTTATATATATTTTATCTTTATAAAGACAAAGGTATTTTATGATTTTTATCATTTCTGTAAGACTTCTATAAGGTTCCCTGCATTTCTTCCTACAGCATTCAACAATCCCAGCACTCTGAGTTCTTCATCCCTCCTGCTCCTCCTCCTCCACCTCCTCCTCTCATCCCCTCAGCTCAGACAGCCTTTGACAGCCCGACTGCTCCTTCTTCCTCCTCCTCTTCCTCCTCCCTTCCCGCCAGCACCATGGCCTCCCTGTCCCGCCCCTACGGCACTTCTCCTCCCGCAGCTCCTCCGCCACCTCCAGCCGGACCCCCGGCACACGCACACCCACTCACACACAGCCTGCCACCAGCCCTTGCTGAGACTGCGGCCCCCAGGAAGGCTCAGGTGCCCCTGGTCCCCATGAGTGACGCCAGGAGTGACCTGCTAGCTGCCATACGCCGAGGTGAGAGACAAAGCCAGAGAAACGTGTGGCTCGAAATGTCAAAAAATCTTTACACCAATTCATTGCATTGTTTTTCTCAGTCCCAGGAGTCATGCTCTTTTCAGTTTGGAATTTACAATGCTAACTGATCACCAAATTATCAAGTACAGTCAAGACATACTCCAGGGCTTGTGCCCTCTTCTGCATACATGAGCTCACAGATGCCCCAGATTCACTGTGATTGACGAGGTGAAGAGAGTATGCCATTGCTCGCATCTAGAGCACAGCAAATTTTGCTCTCTTGGCTCCCAGCCCTGGATGCATGGATCATTATATTTCTCTTTGTCTGGCTATTTTAATATAAAACATGTAATGTGATGCAAAAACAGTGAGTGATAATTAGTATACGTCTAACTGGTTTATCTACATCTCTTTTTCCTCCTCCTCAGGAATCCAGTTAAGAAAAGTGCAGGAGCAGAGGGAGCTGGAGGCTAAGAAGGAGCCTGTAGGCAATGATGTAGCCACAATTCTGTCACGCCGCATCGCTGTAGAGTACAGCGAATCCGACGAGGACTCTGAGCTGGACGAAAACGAGTGGTCTGATTGAAGAAGAGAGTAGGATCCGAGACGAGAAGACCGCATAAGGCAAACAGAGACGAGATGTTCAGGCGAGCACAAGTAATTCTGCTGAGGGCTACTTTTCTAAAAGCCTGACTGAAGCCCCGATTCTGTGTCCTCAAAGACCCGAGGCTGGAGAAACTGATAGCTGTACAGGTTTCGCATGTTTATAGGTTTATAACTTGCAGTTTAAAAGTTTATTTCATATCTGAGGGCAAGGTGTTCCGAGAGTTGGCGAGACACAGGGCTGTAAGCACAAAATTGCATAAATGAAATGAAGTTTTTAAAATCTGTTGGCTCACAAGCCAGATATGGCTGTTTTGTGGAATCCTTATTAATATCAGACAACAAAACAAGCTGAAGACATTAAAAATCTTATACAATTTTAAATAGTTTCAACATGACTTTAAGTAAATAGGTCTAACAATATGGTTAAAAACATTTCTATCATCAAATACTTAGAGTAGCATTTACTCATGTTAAGGTTAAGGCTTAACTTCATCTCCGTAGTCTCTAAATTCTATTGGACAGTATTGCTGAGTTTGGGTTACTTCCAGTTCAAATAGTTAAAGCAATACAAAGACTACAATAGCTAACGTTACACTGTAAAATTGGATAAGTTCATTTAACTCCAAAAATTTGAGGAAACTAATTACCTCAAAATTTTTAAGTTGATAAATCAATTTGTTTAAGCCAAATACACTTAAATAGAACAAAAATTGAGCTCAAACTTTGTAATTTAAAATACATTTTTGTTCTATTTAAGTGTATTTGGCTTAAACAAATTGATTTATCAACTTAAAAATTTTAAGGTAATTAGTTTCCTCAAATATTTTGAGTTAAATTAACTTATCTGGTTTTACATTGTAGGTACAATTGGCAAAAAAAAAAAAAAAAAAAAAAAGGCAATGTACATCATTATTTCCAGCCTTTACTGAAAAATCAGGGTCCGTTATATACTTGATTTGCAAACGTGAAGCATCACTTATTTATTCTTGTTTACTGCATTTGTGGCTAATTGATCACTATGTGGTGTGGTGTGTGTAACTGTTAACGGTGTGCATGCAGACTGAGATTCCATGGGAGCCAGCAAAAAAGTGTAGAAGAGCTACAGGCAGTCAGATATGAAGCTCGCAGGACACAGGAAGTCGAAGGAATGTTCGTTAACATGGCGAGGTATCGGACGTGGCAGGTTGATTGTGCAGCATTGTGCAACGTGTGTAAAACTTCTCATCCATCTTCTGTAAATTCTTCATTCTGTTTAATATAAACTAACTTGTTTATATAAGAGTACACAGAACCAAGGGAATAGAACCAGGTTCATTAGAAAGTATTGAAGCAGGTACAAATAACTATAAGAACTGTGGACGTGGGCAGGATTGGTCAGAATTCCTTCGTAAATGGGATTTCATAAATAATCCAACAGAACTTGTAGCTGTTTTAAAGAACAAAATATCAAATGCGGCTATCCTAATGTCACGTAATGGACGTTGGTAGTACCGATCAACCTATAATTTTTAAAATGTTTTATTTGTTTCTTTTCGTGGCTCTACTAACTGGTAACGAGTCCCTGCTCTGGCTAGAAATAGATTATTCAGGGGTTTTTTTTTGCCACAGTTTACACTACTGTGTGTCCAGCAGGATGAAGCCCACACACTATGACTCTTTTGCTATAAATCGCACTTCATGTGTTCCTGCCATCTGCCAAATTCACAGCCTCTCATACTCAGTTTCTTTCTCATTCTCGAGCACTTTTTTTTCCTTGCTCATTGGTCGTGTTTGTTAGAAGGGACAGCTGTTAGCCAGTTGTCCACGGTGTGACTTCAGATGGTTACAAGCTCAAACCTGGACACATTCTCACAGACAGAAAACGTGAGTTGTTCAAATCACAACTATTCTTCACTACGTACAGAGCGTAGTGCAAGTGCAGCGATATGAAGGATATAAATGTATATATGGTATATTTTACTGTGTTCATTTAGTAAGATGTAGTAATATAATGATCTTTCTTTCTGCCAACAAAGGAAAAGACATTCATCTGGATTACTCATTTCTTAAGATGCTGCCTTGAAAATGTCGTTTATTTTCTGATATAACACATTGTAGCATATTTGATTTACAACCCCCATTCCAAAAAAAGTTGGGACACTGTGTAACATGCAAATAAAAACAGGATGCAATGATTTACAAATCTCATAAGCTCATATGTTATTCACAATAGAACATGGAAAACATATAAAATGTTTCAACTGAGGAAATGTACCATTTTAAGGGAAAAATAAGGTCATTTTGAATTTGATGGCCACAGCACATCTCAAAAAGTTGGGGCAGGGGCAACAAAAGGCTGGAAAAGTAAGTGTTACTAAAAGGAAACTGCTGGAGGTACATTTTGCAACTAATTAGGTTAATTGGCAACAGGTCAGTAACATGATTAGGTATAAAAAGAGTATCTCAGAGAGGCAGAGTCTCTCAGAAGAAAAGATGGGAAGGAATCTGGATGGAAGCAGATGCTGCTCTAAAACCTGTATATACCTTTCAGCATTGATGGTGTGTTTCCAGATGTGCAAGCTGCCCATTCCATAGACATTAATGTACCCCCATACCATCAGAGATGCAGGCTTTTGAACTGAGCGCTGATAAAAAGCCGAATAGTCCCTCTCCTCTTTAGTCCTGTTTAGTTTAGAGGACGTGATCCATGGTTTCCAAAAAGAATTTAACATTAGGATTGGTCTATGAGATTTGCAAATCATTGCATTCTGTTTTTATTTGCATTTGACACAGCGTCCCAACTTTTGTGAATAGTGTGTTAGTTTAATAATCTCTCTTCACACAGAAGAGTTCATCCTGAAAGTTGTTAATTCCACTGTCACTAGTAACATAAGAAGAAAGAAGGATATGACAGTTTTATTAAATATTAAACCAGACTCACAAATATAAATAAGTCAGAAATGCATTTGGATTGGGAGAGTTTTCCTTTTTTTTTTTATTTATTTTTTTTTATTATTTTTTTTTTTTTTTTAGACTTTTTATGTTTTAGCCAGTAATGTGTCCAAAGTAAAAGCACTTAAATATTTTAGCTTTTTTAAATGATTATTATTCAAAAGCTTACTTGCGTCACTGATAGCTGCACAAAAAGGAAGGCTCTCTGGATTTTTTTTTTTTTTGCTGTTGTATATACTGTCATATAAAATTTCTCTAAGCCTGCTTGTAAAGTAATCCGAGTACGAAATTGGAGTGTCTAAGTAAAAAAAAAAAAAAAAAAAAAAAAAACTGTTCAGTGTGTGTATAAGAAGAAGCTGTAGGCCAGTACATGCATGTCCCAATGGCCAATAAAAGCCCACTGATAGAAACACCAGTGTGGTTAGTGTTGCATATACACTGTTGTGTTAACTGATGTGTATATTATAAGTTATATTTTAATAGATTATTCTAATAACCAGCAACATTTGTGTGTCTCTCGAAATTTTAAACAGGTAGTGACACCGAAAACGGCATTTATTTGTTCGTTTGTTTATTTGTTTGTTTATTTTGAGGGGGTAAAACTGTATTTGTGAAATAAAGTACTTAAAAGGTGAGAATATTAAATGAACAGATACAGTTTGTGTTTATAAATGTAAAAACTGTGACTTTAACGTGAAAAGAACCTACTTTTTAGTTTCCTTCATGTTTCCAGTGTATCACTATTTACACACACACACACACACAGAGACAGAGTGTGTAGACGTTGCAGCTAGCACTGAACAGAGATCCCACATTCCCACCAGTGTATGAGCTCTCTTTCATTTGAATGGGGTTGTTTATTCAAGCTGAGTTACAGTTTAAAGACGCGAGTTCTTCTTTCCTCTCTCTGTCCCTCCCCTGAGACAGTTCTTTTCAAGCTGACAAGAGAACGCACTGTGACTCAGCTCAAAAACCTTGTTTGTTTTTTTGTTTGTTTGTTTTTATTGTTATTATACCATCCTCAGCCTCTCGCGCACACATCAGTGACTAGAAAAAACATGTTGGTCCAGGCCTTGTTCTGTCCAACTTGACTTGTCTGTCATCGTCCTCTTTGGATTCAAAACTAACACTGACTACCTTTACATGGACAGCGGTAATCTAATTATTGACCTTATTCTGAGTAAGACAATATTGTGATTAAGGTGTTTACATGAGCTGCTTTTAGAATATTCCTTTCATGTTCTGGTTTTACATGTTCTAGAACATAGAGCGATTAACGGCACACGTCATTACGTCCGCACGTCACACCGTCCGACGTTCCCTCCAGAATTTCACGTATAAACATACAGTTCTTCTTCGTTATGGTACTGTGTACAGTTTTGGGTGTTACATTTTTAATTTTACGTAAGTTTCAAGTGCAGTTAATTATTTGTCATGACATACGTGCAAATAGTCGACTGCTTGAAGCCGTGGGCTGCGTCCGAAACCACATATTTAACGTCTATATAGTAGCTGAGACACATGTATTTCACCTACTATATAGTAGGTAAGTATGCGGTTTGGGACGCAGCCGTGCTCTCTTGTTTGCCATCAAACGGTTGAGCGCTGCCGTGTGTGATCGTGTCCTGTCACAAAACACTCTGAAAACTCCCACACGACGTTAATAGTGTGATTAAGGTGTGTACATGTCTGTAATACACATCGATAATGCGACTAAAACAGGAATACTCCACACGTCTTAATTCCATTTGTGTTTACTTCGAGTATGACTTTAGTCAGATTAAGGTCATCAATGATCGCTGTTTACATGCTAGTTTCTTAATCAGAGTATCGTCGTAATCGGGTTAATATCTGATTATTGTTGTCCATGTAAACGTACTAACGGTCCATTAGGGATGCACCGAAAATTCGGCCTTTGGCATTTTCGGTTTTTGGCCGAAAGAGAAACAAAGGCCGAAAATATATGCCGCCCTGCCCCGCCCTGCCCCACAGCGCTCTGCACTTATCATTGCATTGCAACGTTATTAGATCCACGATTTACAGAGCATTACTTCGACACGGAGAAAAAGCGGCGTGCACGGGATAGATGCAGGCAGAGCTGGAGGTGATGGAAGCGTCTGCTGAAGGATCGACACGCAGCACTGAGCAAAGTGTACCAGAGAAACAGGTGCGTACGAGTGATGAGGCAAAAACTCCCTCAGTTTCTGACATGTTTGATGAGATTCTACAGGAAAGTGCCTCGACCCACAGCGGCACCACAAGTAGCGCAGCTATGCTTTCCACTGCTTACACGCATTGCACGCAGTATTTATCCGCCCCGAGCACCAGCGCAGAGAGTGACTGACTACTCAGTGCAGCACCTCATGTTCTTGATGAGAAGAGGAACCGTCTCTCCTGCCAGAAAGATGAGTAACTTTTGTTCTTGAAGAGAAACCTGTTACTTTTGCTTAAATAGAAAGCAGTCCAATTGGCTATGTGTGCAGCAATTACATTCAAATTCGTGTAATCCTACAAAACTTTCTTCTTGACATCTGTTGTTTACAGTTTCAGGTTGGTTTTAGTTCTATTGCTGCACAATAATGTTTCATTCATGTGGACATACGTTCACATCAACAGAATAGAGGCCGAGTTCATTACTTAGTTCATTACTGCTGCTTTGCATGTCATAATAGTTTTCTAGAACTTTACATTATTTGGATAATTGGATAAAGAAAATCTGTTAAAGTTGCTTGTTACAGAACTGAATGAAGAATTCTTGTTTTTGTTTTGGTGTGTTCATTTCAATAAAAGTGTGAACTTTTTTTGGTTTGTAGTTTTTCAATTCAGATTCATTAAATTCATGAAATGAATTAAAATTCTAATATCAATACAATTCTACAAAAAAATATATATATATTTTAAAAATGGGTTTTTAAATAATTAAGTTTCAGCCAAGTGCATCCTGAAATTTCAGTTTCGGACAGGAATTTTCCTTTCGGTGCATCACTAATGTCCATTTTCTGATTGTCCACCATGCTAATCCCTGTGAATGAACTGTTACTATAGAAACAAAACATATTAGAACAAGCACATTAATATACACTTATCATTTGATTTAATGAAATCACACCTTCAGACCAATCAGATTAGAGAGTTCAAGAGTAATTGCTCTGTAGCATTTTGAGTATTGTGAGTTCTGCCTCACATGAACAGTGGAGTATAAATAATATATTATTTGGAGATCGGCTTGACAACTTGGTCATTACAGAATGACGTCGCCTTGTCATTGATTATTTTACTGTAACAGTACTCCCCATCGTGATTTTCTTACATGTGCTATTGGCCAGTGGGGATGGGGACAGTGTTGAGGATAGTACGCCATCCAAAAAGTACATTATATGGCTAAGGTATGTAGAAACCAGATCATGTGCCCATATGTACCCTGTCCAAAACCATGGGCACTAATTTAAATGATTAAATCTCTTTTGCTGTTGTACTGTAATAACCTCCACTCCTCTGGGAAGGCGTTCCTCTAGATTTTGGAGCATGGATGAGGGGATTTCTGCTCATTCAACCACTGATATTTGGTGAGGAGGTCTGGGGTGCGGTCAGTGTTCAGTTCATCCCAAAGGTGTTCAGTGGGGTTGAGGTCAGGGCTTTGGGCAGGACACTCGAGTTCTTCCACTCCAACCTTGGTACACCATGTCTTCATGGAGCTCACTTTGTGCACCTGGGCATTGTCATGCTGGAACATGTTTGGGCCTCTTAGTTCCAGTGAAGGGAAATAATAATGCTACAGCATACAAGACTTTCCAGAAAACTTTGTGGTAACAGTTTCGAGAAGGCCCACATATGGGTGTGATGGTCAGGTGTCCACAAATATTTAGTGTATCAAGTATCTGTGGTCTTGTAGTGGTCTCCATCAATGGATGAGGTCAAAGACAGCTGACAAGCTGCGATTAAAGGCCTTCATGGTGGGTTTACCTGATGAAATGAATACTTCGTTTAGGCGCTGGTGCCACAGCTGTCTCAGCAGAAAGCAGCTGTATATGTTGCAGCGATGAGTACCGCTCCCATGTTCTATATTTCTCTCCGTCAGTGCCTGTTCTGAGTGATTCTCTGACGCTTGTCGCTCTTCAATGTTCGTCATACACCGCTGTCATTCTTGAGCCTTCCTGCATTTTGTTTTTCTGCCTTCTTCAGCTGTCTAATTAGAGATGCTGGTGCTCGCACTTTTCATTGTGGCTACAGGTTTTCGAAAAGATCTGCAGGGGCTGATGGGATGTGCCTCTGTAGGACTCCCCAGTGGCATATGGAGTAATTAGAGTTGAATCACAGTAAAGCGGCACAAGCATAAACAGACAGCAGAACTGATTAAATCCATTTCCTTCTCTCGAGTCCTCAAAATGAAATGGTGTGTGTGTGTGTGTGTGTGTGTGTGTGTGTGTGTGTGTGTGTGTGTGTGTGTGTCAGAGCCAGGCAGGATATACAGAGAGCACTGAGTCAGCTAATGATTAAATAACAATGTGTGATTTCATACCTGCAAAAAAACAGATGGTTCAAATAATTAAATAAAAAGTCTACTTATAAAATCACTGTCATCCATCACCATGGGGGAAAAAAACTTTCACCAAAATGCACAGTCATAGAATTTTAAACTTGGAAACGTCAATGAGTGAAATGAATTGAGGCAGCAATCATAAATCTATTTATTGTTATTGAAAAAGGACAGACGTGTGTGTGTGTGTGTGTGTGTGTGTGTGTGTGTATTGTAACTGATGTCCTACAAACATGATTTGCCCGTAACTCTGATCCTTCTCTACATCATCATTATTCATGAATTAATGTTAGGTCTACGCAGATTCTGAGCAAATCTGGTCCCACATTAACCAGAGGGTGCGAAATTGAATCATATTGTAGCAGCTTACTGTTATCATCAAATATCGAATCATTGCATAATGAATCAACATCCGAATTGTATGTATACCCCTCAGTTTAAACACCACCTCCTTAACAAACATGACAGAAGCCCAGAATTCAACTTTTTGAATGTCCTTGGCATGTTTGAGGAAAAGCCGAGTTGTATGTTCAGGGGTTCAGGGGTTCTTGTGAACATCAGGAGTTCTGCCAACCCCGGTGCTGATCTTTTAACCTAAATCATCGTTGACTTAAGAGATTAGGACTTGACCGTAGATGGTGAGAACAAGCTCAAGACTCAAAACATCGAGCACAGGACACAAAAGCAAAGTTTTGCCATTGAATAGGATTTGAAAAGCTCTGGTCTAAACTAAAGCAGGAGACCCGCATGCACAAACCTGAGAACATAAAGCAGCTGGAAATGTTCTGCATGGAGACGTGCTCCAAAACCCTTCTACAAGTTTCTCCATCCTTTCTCCATCCTTCTTAAACGCTGTTAATCTCTCCGGAGCCGGCTTCACCACATATTAATTATGGGAGTGATGTGAGGGGGAAAACTGAAAAATAGCCTACTTTTAGTGTTTTTTAAATAAGGACATATATACTGTATAAAACATGTTTAAGCTAAAAAAAAATACTGCTCATTATGCATGTTATTCATTTTGCTCGTTTTCATGAAGGGAGTCAGTAATTCCTGTAGTGACTAAATAACCAAGAACGTAACCAGAGGTCACTGTGGAGCTTTACATACTGGTTTTGCCAGGGTGCGCTCTAACTGTGTAGCGCGCGCTTGGCACGGAGCCAACTGTCGCCTCGCGCGCGTTCATCGGTTTATCGCGTGTAGGAGGATCTCGCACCCGGTGAGTCATCAGTCCTGAGCGTGTGTGGGTGTTCGCGAGAGTGAGAGTGCGCGCGCGTGTGTGCATGTGTGCGTGTGTGTGTGTGTGTATACCTGTTCTGGGTTTTTTGCTGCTTTGTGGGGACGAAATTTCCACATGATTCATAATGATGAATATGTATGACAATTATGACCTTGTGTCGCCAAGAAAGAAATGCTTTCTGAATAAATGAATATAAGTAAAAGCAAATACTGCACAAAATCAAAAAGTTACTCTACCAGCAGGTGGTGCTCTCTCTCACTCTCTCACTATCTCTCTCACTCTCACTATCTATCTCACTCACTCTCACACTCTCTCTCTCTCTCTCTCTCTCTCTCACACACACACACACTATCTCTCTCACACTCTCTCACACACTCTCTCACTCACTCACTCTCTCTCACACACACTCTCTCTCTTTTTCTCCCACTATCTCTCTTACTCTCTCACACACTCTCACTATTGCTCTCACTCACACTCTCTCTTTCTCTCTCACTATCTCTCTCCCTCTCTCTTACTTTCTCTCTCTCTCTCTGACACACTCTCTCCCTCTCTCTCACTCACTCTCCCACTCTCCATCTCTCTCTCTCTCTCACTCACTATGCTCAGTGCAGTGCTCGTCTCTCTGTAGTCCTCTCTGAACTGATGATCCCTACATAGTGTACTTTAACAGGGGAAACGCCAGCGGCAGCCATTTTTATCATCGTTGCAAAATTGAAGTGATGAAACGAATTTACTTCAAAGGGCCAGTCAAAACAAGTCGTTTACAAAGGGAACACTGTCGTGGAATCTTCTTCAGCAAAAGTAAAAACTTCTGAGTCTCAAGGTTTTTGAAGGCGAAAAGAGATTAGACTTTATTACCATAGTAACAAGAGGCGAGTCGGTTTGCAAAGCGACTGCCGGATTCCATCTTGATACGCTATTTTATACACTTTCAAAACAAAGACTCCCTACAGCTCATCCGTCTGTTATTGGATACGAGTATAAAGGAAGTCTTTTAGCGAACTTTGCTCAGTGATTTCCCACACGCTGGAGTCACATCGATTTCTCCTAGTTTCACCTACTAATTCACTAATTCTCATATTATTTTCTGATTAATAAACTATTCCGTGTACTATTACAGCATAATCATGTTTAAATGCTGGTTTAATGTTAAGTCACTCTCTCTTCATGATTAAAATACATTTCAAAGTCATTATCAGACCTTTGATAGATTAAAACCTTTCTTAACACTCTGATTATTTGAACTATTGATTGGAGCTGATGGATTACATAATAATCATATTTAAATCATAGTGCGATCAAAGAAATTCCTCTACAACACCCGATGGACACTATGCTCCTAAGATTCTTTTAGCAGTTTTTGTGAAGCAGTAAAAAAAGAAATGGCCGTGCTAACAGACTGGCTAGCTGAAATGTTGGTCAAGTCCACTGACAAGCAAAATAAAACAGTTTATGCATTCGTTTGATGTAAGACGAGTTAATATCGTTTCCTGTTTTGTTTAATGGTTTGGTCTGCTGCGTTTTTGCGGTAAACACTGAACATCCACTGAAATGTTTGTGCCTAATTCGATCATTTCTTGTGTGTAGAGGGTCTCTAGCTAGTCACTTTCATTATTTTATCCTAACTCAATAAACCAGTGGAAAATAGTGCTGCAGTTAATGCACTCTTTGTTAGATTGGTTTGTAAGGAAAATCCCAGAGCTCGTGCGTTTGCGTCTGCAAATGTACAAAATCAGGCTAAGTGAACAACTAAATAAAACTAGTAGCAGAATGAAGAGTTTCTTGTTAATTAGCTCACTTATATCACATCTGTGTCAGTAATAGTGCGACTAAAAACATCCCAAATGGCAGTGAATTTGGCACTCACACGAGGGGACTCTTCAGAGTTGTGTAGTGTGGAGTCTCCGGAGGGAGTAGGGCATAGTCATGATGACTTCTGAATAGAGCCCAGCCTCTGTGTGCTGTGTGTGAGTCAGATCTAGAGGTGAAGCAATGACGCACGCGGGGTTTGCTGTCTACAACCGAACAACAAATAAACTTCAGGTAAACTCAGTAAAACGTCTAAAGTCTACATCTCCTCTGGTTGTCTCAGTGTAGTGGCTCTCAGAGTAGGGTGTGTGAAGCATAGCCAGAGGATCCGTGCTTTTTTATTACGTTTCTACACTGGTGGAGATGATAACCCACATGATCAAAGTGATTATCTTTAGGGGTCCCAGCACCAACATCGGTGGAGAAACCAGGAATAAAAGCTTTATGGCTCCATGAAATATTTTTTTGGGCAAATTTCAATATTGTTCATGAAATAAATGCATTCTGAGGGTGTTTGTGGAATTTATTTGACAGTTTACGGGGTCTCTGGCTACACAAAACTTGCAAACGTGTATCACTGTGTCTATACAGGGAAACTTTTAATATGAATTTCACATGCTTCAATGGTAAAGCGGTAATGTGAGCTGTCTCCAGGAGGTTAAAGCACAATTTGGACACAGGCTGAGGATTTGTTAGATGCGGAGGTCGTGAGCACTGACGCTGGAGTGTGTAGGAGTTTTGGTGAATTGCTACCCACATTGCAGGTTATGTAAACCGGAACACTTCAATTATTCATGTGTGGACCTTTTAAGATCAACCTGAGCTGGGGTGTGGATACATCTCTCTCTCTCTCTCTCTCTCTCTCTCTCTCTCTCTCATACACAGTCTTTTATTATTAACTTATACCAGAATGATCTTGAATTCTCTAATCTAATTAGAGAAGATGTAGATTCATTTTCTTTAACAGTATAGCTCTAACAACAGTGTCAGCACTACTTCAACTCACATCACAGGTTTATATTAATGCACTCATTCTACTACATTTCTATAGTAACAGCTCACTCACAGGGACTTGTATGCCAGATGCAGCACATAATCTACGCCTAATGATAAGTGGATTTAAAAAACAAACAAACAAACAAACACACACACACACAAAAAAAACATGTTTAACAAAGAAAAACAAATAATTATTGGTATGATGACATTTTCTATAAGGAGACATTTCTTTAACATTTCTGGAAGGAGTCTCCAGTGTCAGGGCTTGGAAACCGTCAGGAGTTTTAACCCCATGGGAAAATCCTTAAAACATGGGCATCTCTGATTTCTGGGTACTAGGACAAGTTGCATTATTTTGTCAGAGAGAGAGAGAGAGACAGAGAGAGACAGAGGGAGACAGAGAGACAGAGAGAGACAGAGAGACAGAGAGAGACAGACAGAGGCAGAGGCAGATGAGGGTTTATACGATTGTTTATAGCTGTTATAAGTGAACAGGAACAAGTTCACAGTTGTTGTTTTGATGCTGTTCCACAACATTAAATCCAATTAAATTGTTAAAAAGTGCTGTTCACTGATAAATTACACACTTTGTGATGTGTTGTTATAGGAAATTGATCAATTTCAGGGTTGTAACAGTAACTCTTCCTCCTCATTGATTGTTATCCTGTAGCAACACCCCCAAAGTGTTTTATTCTCTACTCTAATTAAGTATCGCTGTACATCATTTAAACTCGAACACTTAACCCTTAAGCCCTAAAATCTAACCCCTAATGCCCAACAGTAAAATCAGTACTTAACGTCCCATACTAAATAGGATAGAAATCGTATATCTCTCACAAATCCCCACACCCATGTCCTTTCTCATACTCAAGACACCATGAAACCCAGAGCTTGCAGGTTAGGTGGTTGTTGTGTTTTATTTCACAAAGTATTTTCTTCATGTACTTTTTTCTTTTTTTCATCATGTATGTATAGTATTAAAAAATAAATCATTTTAATTCGGGGGATACATTCCACATGTTCAGTACAATGTGGAGCATGTCCCGCTCATAAAGTGCATCGTACTTGTCATCAGATTTGAATTCACGATACAAAGAGAGAAACAAATAATAATAAAAAAAGAAAACAGACACTAACTGATAGTTTACATCACAGTATTGTTTAAACCAGTGATCGTTCTCAACCGGCTCACTTGTTTATCCTGTATAACATACAATTTCCATGATTTGTGCTGATATTTTTGCATTCACAAGGTTTCTATTTTCACCCCATGCATGTGGAAGAGTGAAAAGAAAAGGTTGCTGGCTGGAAATGGACATCGGTTGCTAACAGGACTAATGTGCGTATCTATGGAAGTAATAGTCACATTAGATCTATGTTTATTTCTAGTAGACTAATGATTCACTCTTTCTGGAAGTCTTCTTCCTCTAATGTCGCTCTCTGAAGAAAGAAGATGAGCTCTGCTTAATGGCCCAGAAAAGGGATTTCAAGTGCTCTGGGATAAATTTAACATTTCGCACATCACATTTTTAGACACTATTTTTAGGAAGGCCAGATATAGGCATAATAGAGCAACCGGGTGGCTGGGTGCTGTCTTTCAAACGTCCTCTCTTCCTGTTTGGAAATGCAAGCAGCAGCGTCACACAGGCAGACCACAAACCACAAGCCTGAGGTATACAAACCTCTTGCTATTTCTTTCCCTGCCCTCTTCCATCTTTAGTACAGACTGTAGTGCCTCAAATTTACACCGCCTTGTGAGATTGTAATGCTATCTGATTAGACAGGTCAATGCTGAGCAGGTGGCAGGAGGTGGACATCCATCTGTCCACTGTCTGACTCTGAGAGGACACTCCAGAGTGAGCCAGTAGGACACCATGTGGAAAGAAGGCGGCCAAAGCATGCACAAAGGCTATTCCCAGTTTCCTGAGGATGATCTGATCTATTAAATCAGAATGTGGATACATGGGACAACTCACTAATGATGAGAAAACATTAATGGTTCCAAATACAGTGACTGTCACAGAGTTAACAAAACAATCCATTATAGCAATTAATCACAATGTTGTTCATTTTACAGTTTAAGTGTAAAACCAAATTCTGGATTTTGGTGTTAGACTGATTAATGAATCAGGATTGATGGGAATCTGATGGAAGATCATCAAAGTTGAGCAAGTCTTTAAAATCTTAAGACTTACATTCTTTAGACTAATACTGGAACCATAAACGGATAATTGGCCAGACTTCCAGCTGTTATGAGACAGGCTGGTAGGTTTCATCACTCAACATGAGCAGGACTCTTACTTCCACAGTAAGAGGTAATTTGACCAAAAAGAATTTCTCTAATCTCTTATATCATGTCTAGAGCACACAAAAATGAGTTTCCTGGCTCTATGTAGAACCCAATTAACTTTTCAAGAACCCTTTTTTCAAGGAGCAAGATCATTTGAAATGCCCGATAGGATCTAGGTATTAAGGAGAAAAGAATTGCCAGAAATTTGAAGTTTGTACCGAAAGTCCAAAAGTCTGAGGCCACCAGTGAAAAATGCTTCTATTTTGCATTGTTTTTTGTTTTGTTTTTTTGTTTAATTTAATACAACAATTTTCATTACAAATTTTATCATTGACAACAGAGTTTCTTATTATTTGGTATGCACTCGAGCTGGCGTGGACTCCACAAGTCTGTGTGAAACCTTATGATCCATTTTAGATCAAGAAATCAACAACAGCGTGTCGTCTGAACACGTGCATCAATAGAAGAGAATAGCCGTGAGGAAAACCTGACCTTTTGTACAAAGCAGTTAACATGATCAATATCACACATTTGCTTCCATTTAAATAGGGACATTGAATATTAAATATTCAAGATATCGAACATGTCCTTTCTTTGTTTGAAATATTTCATTCTAAAATCTGTTTATTTCCAATTTTAAGTAAAAAAATAAAATAAAATTTTCAATGTGGTCTCAGACATTTGGACCTAACTCTATATGTACAAATTACACCATTAACTTAATAAAACATGGTTCCTGAACTGTTAATTGAATAATTAAGTATTCTTAGCTTCCAAAACAGGTATGTGGGACTCGATCCAGCAGGAGAAGGAGTCTACTGAAGGGTTTACTTTATATTTGACGAACATCCCGCCATGATAAAATCTGTGGAAGTTTCTCCATTATGTTATGTTCTACATAGTTGAGGTGAGGATAGAAATTATAATCCTTGTTTGTCTTCTTTTCTAACAAATACATGAAATCAATCAATAAATAAGTAAGACTACTAAAATTATGGCACTTTTGCATCAGCAACACTCATTTTGCTTGTTTTTTTTTTTTTAAGAAAACACTTACAAGAATACAGATATTATATACATACACACACACACACACACATTGACACCACCATGTTGTAAAACACATGCCCTGATGTGTATAAAAATAGAATGTATCTATACAGCATTGCATATGAAAAATAACCCTAGTGCCCCTGAAGAAACTGAATCGATGGCATCCCATTAAGTGTAGTTCTGTGGGAATATGATACCTAACAATACAGACTGGCATCAAAACATCAAGATTTAAAGTGGGCACACGTTTGGCCACTGACACCCACTCAGGATACAAGTGAGTGATATAAACAGCTCTTTTTCTTTCTCATACACACGCATACATTTCAAAAATAATAATAATAATAATCAAATGGAATATCTCTTGTTCAGAATGTAGCACAGTTCTGAAATAAAATCCATCAGATAAAGTCTAGGTCACTAATGTGGCTGAGGTTAGTGTGTGTGTGTGTGTGTGTGTGTGTGTGTGTGTGTGTGAGTGTGTTCACCAAACTTCAGACCTCTACACTTTCATAGCTCTGACTTTAAGAGCAGAACTTGTTCTCTGACCTGTTTGGCCTGTTCAAGTGTCAAGGTTAAATTAGCTCTGTTTGGGGTTCATTCAAGGTTAAATTAGCTCTAGGTGAATTCAGTACAAGGTTAAATTCACTCTGCTCAAGGTTAAATTAGCTCTGTTCATGGTCAGATCAATGTTGAATTAGCTCTATCGATGGCCTCCTTGAGATTAGCATTATCAATGGACAGCGCACATTGATAGATTATTGCAGTTAATAATAAAATAAGGCCCGAAACAAGATCATACATTTTAGACAAAGGGGTGAAAATGGATTACTCTTTCCAGAATGTTGTTACACCTATTTCCATGCAATTGGTTGACAACAAAGTGTACACTTCACTATTTGAAAAGAAAAAAAAAAACATCAAAAGTTAAAATGCACGACACAGATGTGTATGCTCTATTAAGAATTTATACATATGAATGACTGTTAGAACGGTTTGTGACTCCACCACCATCTTCATTTTTTTTTCTTATTTTCAGTAGTGTAATCTGGGATTGGGTGGCACAGCAGTTTGTCCCATATATTTTGAAGGACATATGACGCTTAAGGGGACAAATGTTCCGGTGCTCTATTTTTTTTTTTTTTTTTTTTAACATGGGACACCATTTTAAATGCCTGAATCTCCAGTTAGTCTACTACATAAGCAGTTATGGCTGGATTTAAGACATAGTCGCAGTTTTGAACGACAGCACATGGTGCATTTTCATTAACCTCAATTCAGGAACATTCAGTCCAGTGCCTGCTGCCCCAGTTACCTGATACCAATATAAGCTATTAATATATTTATATCTACACTATGCTCATGTTTTGTGCGTATCAGAGTTTCCATGGTTTCATAGGAAAGTTGTCTCATTTATTAATCTACACTTGCAGAACGTAATCTGGGTGGTCGGATTCGGTGCATAACTGTAAACTGATAAGGAGAAGCCAATTACTATAAAAAGTTTAGGTTAAAAGACAGGGCAGGTTTTAGTGTGTGTAGCTTCTTCCAGTTGAACAAAAATCGAAAAACATTGTTCATTATAATACTTGTGAATTGTGTGTCAGTTTGGATTAGACTGAGGTGAAAGAGAAGGTCTTTGCATGTTTTTACCAATCTAAATTAAGCCCACTTTTCAATTCCAATTCTAGAAATAATGTTGAGCTGAATGGAGTAGCTTATTAATTCTACTCTGGTGGTATCTACAAGGGTTTATCGGATTTGCGGTTAAACATTTTATTTAGTATCATGCGCTGCACTCTTGGAAAATAGATTAAGTCGAGAACCTTTAAGGGTTCCTCAGACTGAGTCCATATAAAACACTGCAGCATACGCTTTCTCTTTTCAGAGCGGGGACATCAAGGCTCAGTGGTTAAGGCTTTGGGCAACTGATTGGATGGTTGTGAATTCAAATCTCAGCACTACTGAGCTGCCATTGTTGGGTCCTTGTGTAAGACCCTTAACCCTCCATTGTATCTTGTCTCAATTTTGAGACGCTTTAGATAAAAGCATCAGCCAAATGAGCAAAGTGTAAATGTAAAAGTGTAAGTTGGAATTAAATAACCATTAACTATCCTGAGAACCTGTGAGGTTGCAGCTCAACCTGTCCTGTCTTTATCTGTGCCTAATAAAGTTATGAAATGAACATCTGGACTAAATTGCACAGTGCCTGTGGATTTTGCTCATACAGCCTTGTTTTTATGCCATTCCTACATTATAAAGGAACGTGGAGCTTCAGGAATGGCCTGGTCAGTGCCCTGGCTGCTCTCCATGGTGCTGAAGGCAGTGCATATAAACGTACTGCATCCATGGCAGTATGTTTGTACTACATCATACCAAGACATTTCCATGGATTTTAGACCGATGACCAAGGTTAACACACAAATAATACATTTCTGTCAGAACAGTTGCAAAGTTGGTCACAAATGCCAGGTTGTTTCATTTCCAGGGCTTTTCATGTCTCCATGAAGCTATTCTTTATATGAAGGCCATTTGAAGGCACAGTGACCAACTCTGATGTCAACTAATAAAGAAAGACATTCAGAAGAAGACTAATTTCCTTGGCACCATATGTGATTGATATATATGGCTAGGTGTGTGCGTTTTGGGTGCCAGAATTTAGGCCTTTGATTTATGATACAAAGGATTTGTCTTTTCATTGACACTTACCTATTCTGCTTCTCTATTAGTATTGTGCACATTTGTTGCCTATTGGCTAGATATGATAAAAATCACTGCAGCAAAAACACTGCTTTATACTACAGTTGACACTGATCCCCACATGTAGTACAGAGCTTGGAGATATTTTACCTCAGTAACCATATAGCATGCTCAAATGGGTGCTTTTTGTTTTTCTGTGTTTTTCTTGTTCTTTTTTTTTGTTTGGTTGGTTTTCAAGAGCAGAGAGATGGGTTGGACAAATTCCATCTCCCACTATGAACGTGAAAGCTCATTAAATCATATATTATCTGGCCTATACGTCACTTGATGTCCTTGGGCGTTGGGAGAAATTGGCTGGGACACATCCGCAGCAGGCTAGCCACAGAGATTTCTGAATGTCTGGGTTTCTGAAGGCGTAAATGATCGGGTTTATGACCGAGTTGCACGTCGCTGGCAGTACTGTGGCATATGTGTAGATCATTGGGTATCTAGAATCCGCAACAATTGAATACATGGCGAAGGGCATCCAGCATGCGGCGAAAGTGCACAAAATGGCAGAAAGTGTAGATACCCCTTTAGTGGTGGAAATAGCCATGAACTGGTGCTGTACAGCAATCTGCTGCGCGTGACGGAAGGCAATCTTACAAATCTGTAGGTAGAGCTGCATCATGAGCGCGAACACGAGTAGGAAAGTCACTGCAAGGACCACGGCGTTGTTCTTGGTGACCGGGCGACAAATACTGCAGTGGGCCTCGTCCTGGAGACAGTTCCACCCAAGCACAGGCAGCAGACCAAGCGTGATGCACACCAGCCAGATGAACACCACCATCACATATGTGAAAGTCACCGTACGTTCTGTGTTGTAGGTTAGTGCGTTGTAAAGAGACAGGTAGCGGTCTACTGTGATAGCCAGGATGTTGAGTACGGAGGCAGAGAATGCAGCAATGAGCAGCCCGACTGAGACCAGCGTCACAAACTCTGTGTTGAACATGTAGATGAAGATAAAGTTCAGAATCAAGCCGAGGCCTGCAAGCAGGTCCGCGAAAGCGAGGCTCCCTATCAGGACGAACATGGGCGCCCGCAGGGTGGGCGTGTAGAACAGGATGGCGATCACAATCGCATTCTCGCAGGAAATGAGTGTCCCCGTCACACACAGCGCAATGTCCCAAGGGCTAACGGTAAGGGGCTGCAGGTCTGCAGTGTGCACAGGTGACGAGTTGCGTGCGTCCTGGAAATTCCACACGCCAACCGTGTTCAGAGAGGAGGTGTTTTGAAGTTGGTTGCTCATTGCTGCTGCAAGAGAGTGAATCATAGCTGAGAGAGAAAAAGAAAGGTAGAGAGAGGATGAGAGCGAGAGAGAGAGAGAGAGAGAGAGAGAGAGAGAGAGAGAGAGAGAGAGAGAGGTGCGGTAGGTAGAGAAAATGAGACAAAAACGGGAGAACACATCAGAATGACCTGTTTAGGACAACCTCCAAAGATGACCAAAATAATGATCTCCTGCTAACAGATTTAGAAAGACTAGACCCACAGCTACTAATTGCATCATCATCGTGTGCTATAATTAACTAAAAGAATCAATTTTTTTATTTATTTTTTTTTTTAATTTTTATAAATCATCCCATCATGACCCATCAGTGGCACACAAAGCGACCTCCACCCTTCCCAAGCAAACACGTCGTCTTCACACAGTGTGGAAATGACATCACTTAGAGGTCAAAAGCGTTCTGTCTTGCTCTTAAATGTGCGTCAAGACCTTCAGCAGGTCTTTCAAATATGCACCGTTCACTTGGGTTCTATTTTTAGAAATAGTCTAAAAATAAACCGGGTCTCCTGTGCAGGCGTCGTGCATTGCGCCTCCACGATCTCGAACGGCGCGCGCCACAGAACTCGCTTCATTCATAAATTTTATTCCCACTGACCCGCGCGGTGTTGATCTAAAAATTTTTTTAAAAAATAGAGACAGGCAAGGACTGTCGGGAGGTCAAGCCTCAGGCATGACTGTTTACATCAGATAAAGGAGAGTCCTTAATAACGCCTGTGAAAAAGCACGCAAAGACCAAACATCACATCGTACCTTAGTGCCATGAAGCTGCAGTGTGTTTCCCTCTCAGCGCGCGCTTCCCATACGACAGAGAGATGGAGGTAGAGGACAGAGGACAGAGGACAGGCGGGGAGGACGGGGGAAAAATCATCAGGTCCTTATCCTGTTCTTTCCATATGTGTGGTAATCGTGGCAGTTCTCAGGCGGAATCCTCGGCAGAGACGCAGCAGCCGCTCCTCACTCAGCATTGCTCTCAGTGCGTGAAGCTGAGCCGCGGC
The DNA here is from genome assembly GCF_023375685.1 of Ictalurus furcatus. Classification (NCBI taxonomy): domain Eukaryota; kingdom Metazoa; phylum Chordata; class Actinopteri; order Siluriformes; family Ictaluridae; genus Ictalurus; species Ictalurus furcatus. The sequence goes on from NC_071261.1 coordinate 25,015,344, forward strand.
GATGCCTGGCTTTGATAAGGCCCCGCCCCCTCTGCAGGCCACGCCCACGATTCTCCCGCTTTGACGTCAAGTGACTTCACTACAGTCATGATCGAGTTTGTGAATCAGCAGCAGACATAATATTTAATAATAAAACGCCATCAGGACAACACCAGGCAAATCCTTTACACTTAAAACAATCCCTTAAAAATATAATATCTACATCCAACATTATTATCTACAATAATAAATATCTACAATAATATACCCAGATCACACACACACACACACACACACACACACACACTCCCTCACTCTCTCTCTCTGTCAGTGCCAAGGTGCCCTCTCAGAGATGTGTTTAACATCTCCACATGGTGTGCCTTACGTTCCAGTAATTACACACCGATGTTTCATTTAGGTATGCTTGTCTCAAACCCAGATGTCTACACTTCCTGTGACATTTCATAAATCACTTCTCCATCCTGCTGTAGTGCGCCATGTCCTCAGCAACGACATTCATTTTCTCTTTCCCCGTCTGTTTCAGTCTTGGTGACTCCGCTTCTGTGTTTTATTACGCAGCAGCTTGGCTCGAGCGTAATGTGTCCATATGAGAACTTAACTGTCCTTGGTGAGAAGTGAGCAAGACCAGGTGTGTGTGTGTGTGTGTGTGTGTGTTTGTGTATGTCCACACACTCTGTTCTGAATTCTCTCACATTTCCCCCGTGGGTGTAGTTCACTCACTGCTACTCTAGTCTTGTTTATACATAAGTAAACTGTGTGTGTGTGTGTGTGTGTGTGTGTGTGTGTGTGTGTGTGATGCTAATTTGTCACGACTTTTAGTCTGTATCTTCTTAAGTAGAAAGGTGGATGTAGTGGTCCAATGTACCTTTTTTAAAGGTACACTGTATCCACATTTCCAGGAGGTACAAAAGATGTATCCCAGTGGTGTATATAGTGTAGAGTGACACAGAGTGGAGCGTTGGTGTCTCACAGCTTCAAGCTCCTCAGTTCAATGCTGAGCTCGCCTTATTGTCTATGTGGAGTTTCACATCTTCCTGTGTCTGTATGGGTTTATTCCACGTCCACCAGTTTCATCCAACCTACCAAAACCATGCCAGTAGGAGGATTGGTGACTTTAAATTGCCCCCAGATGTGAATGTGTGTGTGTGTGTGAGAGAGAGATGACCTGCAATGAACTGGTGTCCCATCCATAGTGTACTCGTACCTTTTACCCAGTATTCTCAGGATAGCGGACTCTGGCTAGGATAAAATGATCACATCAGATGACTGAATGAATTTTGAACATGTATGTACATACAGAGATTTGTAGATTTCCATCTTAATTGGCAAATTGTGAAATTCCACATAGGGACCAATCCTGCAGAGGGGGAGCCTAGAGTCTGTCCCGGGGAATTTATGGCACAAGGTAGGGGACACCCTGGATGGGGTAGTAATTCATCGCAGGGCACAATCACACACACATCCGCTCACACACTACGGACAATTTGGAAATCCTAATCAGCCTACAACGCATGTCTTTGGACTGGGGGAGGAAAACACCAGAGGAAACCCTGGAAGCACGGGGAGAGCAGGTAAACACCGCATACACGGGTCAGAGGCGGGTTCAAGCCCCCGACCCCAGAGGTGCAAGACAAACATGCTAACCACTAAGCCACTGTGCCCCCCTAAGGAGAAATCACAGGAGTTATTACTTGTTCCTAAGTTATTACTTATTCACTGATTCGAATACTGATAAACTCACTTAAAGAGGTCAGATTTTGTAGATCGTGGGAGACACATGGTGGGGGAGGGGTAGTGAAAGACTGAGAGAGAAAGTAGGAGGGTGGAAGAGATGCGGAATACAAAGAGATAGTTTGAGAGTGTTGGAGAGACATGGAAAGAGAACGTGAGCAAAAGTGAGTAGGAGAAAATGCAGATAGAAAGAATGAAGGTGGAAGAGGGAGAGAGGTATGAACAGAGGAAGAGTGCAAAAGAATGAGCAGATAAGGCAGGGAGGTAGAAAGAAAAAAAAATGGTGAGAGAGAGAGAGAGATAGAGAGAGAAGGAAAGATGAGAGAGCGTGAGAGGGAGAGAAAGAGAAAGGAGAGGTAGAGGAAGACAGGGACAGTGAGACATCGCATTGAGCTGTCTCCAGGCATGCTGTTTTATTGCTTTCTCCCTGGCGGCTGCTGTTATGAATCACACAACCTGATCAGAATGACAATGAGAACCGAGCGTCGGTTCATTGATGAAGCTCCCGCCAATCGCTCTGGCTCACACTCCTCCATTCATCTTCCCCGCATGGCACTGTGGGTAAACCTATTACATCACCTCCTATAACGTACATTCAAATATGCACGTGACTCCACAGTTATACAACACTAAAGCTGCACTCACACACACTCGCACATGGCACTGAGTGCTGCAGGAGCATATGTTGGATGTGAATACAAATAAAAATACATGCATACATACACATAGCACACCTTGTATTCGAGAATTCTCAAATATATCAATAAAGGCTGCTCTTATGTGTAGGCTGTATGTCATGCCCTGTATTTTGTCATTTCTACATGCACTGTAGTTCTGCACACTCACTTTCTATACTCCAGTGAACAGAGACTCTGTATCGTCACTTGCAGAGATTGTCACGCTTTTTGCAGACCCCTTTAACTGTGAACAAATTCCACAGACCCTTTAATACACATTTATTTTACGATCCAACTATTCAAATAACAGGTTCACTATTTAAATGTTCACAATAATATTTGGTCTATTTATTTGAGCAATGAAGCGTTTTATTCCTAAATTTCCACGCACACATTTTAATTAAAATGGTCACTATGTTTATAATGACTTGATTTATAATCTATGTTTATAATTTACTAAGCTTTGGAATAAACCCAATCAATAGTAACAGGTCAAACAGGCTAATAATATAGAAACGCAACGAGAAATAGAATAACTTTGATAATGGTGGGTTGGGATTTCTACCACTGTAACAAAATTGCAAAAAAAAAAACAAGAACAAAATAAACTGTCTATGATTCATAGACCCCTGTGTTTACTGTGACTCATGAGATCTGTGGATCTATTGTGTTGCACCGTGATCCTGGAGACATGATTTCCTCCCACCGTATTAAAGGATATGATATGAGATTGAGAGGTCAATAGAAATCTATTTCACTTTGTGTAGTCAATACATTGCCTTTACCTCAACTGCAGTATGCAATTTCTGTGATAGTTATTTGATATAGATTTTTTTTAAACTGCAGTGTGCAATTTTTTTATGTGTTCCTAGACTTATAATAATCTTATATTTTAAGTAAAACTCATCCAACTCATTGCCTTGTGCCCCATTTTACCAGAATGGGCTCCAGATCTACCACAACCCTGTCCAGGATAAAATGCATGTTTACTGAAAGTGCGTAAGTGAATAAAACTCATTCATTCATGTTCAGTAACTGCTTTCTGCTGGTCAGTGATGTGGTGGATCTGAAGCCTCTTCTGGAAGCATACAGTAGTGTGCATCAGGCAGGAATGCACCGTGGATGAGACGCCAGTCCATCATTTGTGCATAGGGGCAAGTTAGAGTTACTAATCCACCTACTGGCATGTTTTTGGAGGTGGGAGGAAAGCAGAGATGCAGAGAACATATGAAACTAATCCAAGAGCAGGATCGAATCTGCAACCCTCGAGATATAAGGCAGCAATTCTACCAGCTACACCAAGTAAAGTATATGATTTGTAATATCTAATATCCTCTAGATCTTCATTTTAAGTCTCTGTTTAAGTTTTTCTGGGCCATAAATTTGCTTCAGCCCTACTCAGATTTGTTAATTTCCTTTACTTTGTTTCCTGTCTTGTCCAATTCACTTTGCAGGCAGCAGAGCAACTTACAAACAGCTCCTTTAAACAATTAGGAACATTTTTAGTTGATAATGACATTTGCACTCCAGTTCCACATACATGTCTAACTCCGGGAGGCGTTGTGGCTTAGTGCCACACACACACACACACACACACACACACACGCATATATATATATATATATATATATATATATATATATATATATATATATATATATATATATATATATATATGTAATACAATGTACGTTAAACACAATTTGCAATATTTAAATAATACAAAGCAATATTTAGTATAACTTGCAAGTACAGAATCATAAAGTGCATATTAAGCAAGTTAAGAGCAAGAAGAGATAAAACCCATCAATTAGACAAAGGTCAGAAAAAAGAACAGCCTTGACATTATGTCCCCCCCACATCTGAAATGATGGCTACACCCCTGTCATGGCACCCCTGTGCGTGAATGAGGGCTGCAGCGAACAGTAACAAATATATATATATATATATATATATATATATATATATATATATATATATATATATATATATATATATGTATATATATATGTATATATATATATGTATATATATATATGTATATATATTTCATACAGTACTAAAGCCTTCCCAATTTAAGGGGAGCTCTGCTTCATTTTCTCCACTCTGTTTACGAAGAAAAATCCCACTGTTTATTATATGTATTTTGAATAATGCATACAGTTAGTTCCATTCTCATAAAAACATCATTAAAGCAGGAGCCCAGCTCTAAAGTGTTGCAATATTTTGCTTACAGAGACACTACAGCTTATATGCATTTATTAAAGGATCGTGTTTGTATTAGCATTTAAGCTTATCAAGTAGAATAATGTGGGAAATGGTTCAATATTTAAACATGCTTTATACAGACTACTTTAGAACTGCTTTATGTCTTTATGTTTTTCCAGTTGAAGATTGGTTCTAATCTTTAGCTGTCCAGTTAGGGTAGCCTCAGATTACTGTTCTTGGCTCGCAGGACCACCAATGTGGTCTTCTGCTGGTGTAGTCCATCTGCCTGAAGCATTCTGAGATGCTTTTCTGCTCGCCATAATGGTCATGAGTGGTTATTTGAGTTACGGAAGCCTTCCCGTCAGCTCGAACCTCTGGCCATTCTCCTCTGATCTCTCTCATCAACAAAGCGTTTCCACCACCACCCACTGGATGTTTTTTTGGTTTTCGCACCATTCTGTCTAAACTCTAGAGACAGTTGTGTATGAAAACCCAAGAGCTCAGCAGTTTCTGTCATTATGTCATGCTCAAAGTCACTGAGATCACTTTTTTCCTCTCCATTCTGATGTTTGATGTGAACATTGACTGAAGTTCTCGATCTGAATCTGCATGGTTTTATGCATTCATTTTAGGATCTGATTATAATTCATTTTTTACAGTGAACTGTACTTATGCAACATATATTTTAATGCTTTAGTCAGTTTGATACTGATGATCATTTTTAAAACCTGGTGTCATTCATGGACATTTAGTAAATTTTTATCCAAAGCGCTTTACACTGTGTCTGATTCACCCATTCACACACACACTCACACACTAATGACAGCAGAGCTGCCATGCAAGGTGCTAACTTGCCATCGGGAGCAACTTGGGGTTCAGTGTCTTGCCCAAGGACACTTCAGCATGTGGAGTCAAGTGGGCTGGGAATCGAACCTCCAACCCTACAATTAGTGGACAACCCGCTCTACCACCTGAGCCACAGCCGCCCTGTTTTAATAAATATTGAAATTTAATTTCAGCAACCTTGACATAACACTTAATCATCAGTGTCTAATTTCCCATTTAGCACTGTCATGTTGGGTTTTTTTGAGTACCCCTGAAGTGGACGCAAATGAGCTCAGCTCATACAGTAGATACAAATCTTTCTCTCAGAAATGGAGAATTCTCCTACCCCATGTGCCTATATGAGCTCCTTGTCTATCTTAACACTATAAAGCTTACATTTAATAAGGAGGTGCTGTTGCTGCTGTGTGTTGTGTGGGATCATGTGTTCCTGCTAACTAAGAGCTTGTCAGTTTCACTCTGATTGTCTGCATTGATTAATACACTGCATTTGTCCTTTCAGCCAAGAGAGCAAATTTACTTCCATAAATTCAACAGGCAAATCCTGCTGACACTATTCCAGCAGAGGAACTCTCTTGTCAGCAAATGTGTGTTGTAACTGTGCAGAGGCTTGTGAGTGTGTATGTGTGTGTGTGTGTGTGTGTGTGTGTGTGTGTGTGTGTGTGTGTCTTTAGATATATTTGTCTAATTGGAATGAGAATATGTATTTATATCAGCCAACTGCTTTACAGTGCTGGGTAGAAGTCCAGGACTATATGACTGTACAGTAAAATGATCCAGGCCTATTGGGTTTCTCTTCATTGCTTCTGTCTTTACAATATTACACAACATCAGCTCAAAGCAGTTCAGTGTAGGGACCCAGGATGACTGTCTCTAAACTGTTACTGATTATCAGGGGGATTTATGGTGATGGGTTTGTGAAATGTTTCACACACATTGTGTAGATTGAAGGGTAAGGGGTTTTTCCCCCCACACATTTGGGAACTTTAGCATGATTTTAGCTTCTTCTGTCTTATACACAATGAGACTGTCAGTAACGATGATATAATCTATCCTTATCAGAGCTGAATCCCTTAAGCTTATACTGAAAATCTGTGAGACATAAGACCAGCTTGTTAGTAGTCACATCCTAAAGATTTCCACGACATCAGTTTTCTTTCTGTGCTTCTTCACTATACACCACTCAGCCATAACATTAAAACCGCTGACAGGTGACGTGAAGAACATTGATTATCTCATTACAGTGGCAGCTGTCAAGGGGAGGGATATATTAGGTAGCAAGTGAACAGTCAGTTCTGAAAGTTGATGTGTTGGAAGCAGGAAAAATAGGCACGTGTAAGGATCTGTACGACTTTGACAAGCGGCAAATTGTGATGGCTAGATGACTGGGTCAGAGCATCTCCAAAATGGCAGTGTGGGGTGTTCCCTCACAAGCTAGGGGAGAAAGAAGGTGGTCTGGTCTGATGAATTACCTTTGCTTTTACATTATGCCGGGTGTGGGTGCGTCGCTTACCTGGGGAAGATATGACCCCAGGATGCACTATGGAAAGAATTCAAGCTGGCAGAGGCGGTGTGATGCTCTGGCCTTCATGTGGATGCTACTTTGACTTTGAAGTTGCTTTTAGGCGATTCTTGAGCAATTTAATAACATTTGGGATTTATTTTTTAAAAGAAAGACAGATAGAATGAAAGAAACCTTGCTATGCTAACTGGACCATTTTTCCCGATGTAAAACCCCCAGATATTTATGTCACCATCCCGTCTGATGTTTAAATCCACCTTCCCATCTTTACTCACAATGCAAATTGATGTGGCTACGAACAGCAAAAATGTACTGCACCATTTATCAAATGTTTTTTTTTATTCAGTGTTTATAAAAAATAAATAAAACTTATCCAAAAAGAGGAGAGAAATAAAAGTTAGTAACTTTTTTCTGTGAGTCACAGTTCAGTTTGTCAGCGTTATAGAAGTAATGTCGATATCCATAGTCCTTTAGGGAAAATGTATTTTGGCAGAATGTATTGCGATAATAATAACTAATATTATTGTATTATCACCCACTCTATCCTGCTAACAGCCCACAACTTCTCAGTTGACAAGTACATTAAGTAAGGAATAAAACACTTCAGGACATACTTGATGATTGTGTCCTGAAGTCCTTTTATTCAATTTATATCCATGTCCTGAAGTGTTTTTATTCCTCTTATACCACAGCAAATGGTCAACATTTCCATTGTTAAAATAACTAATTAATATATCATATTTTTTTTTATCCTTTTGTAGTTCAATGTAATGCTGTGAAACACTTACACAACAAGTTAGTTCCTGTTATCATGTAGTTTATATAAGCAACTGTTTCCACACCAGCCTGTGTTTTATTCCCTTTAGTGAAGTTAAGACAAAAAAAACAGCTTGTTACTGAAAACCCTGAAGACTTAACGAGAACTTTACCTCTGACTGTTACAAAGCACTGACACTATCCTACAAGTTTTATTACTGTCAGGTCAACTCGGTCAACAAACTCAACTTCCCAGAACACACCATGGCCTACAAACATGGCCGCCCAAGAACCCACTACCGCTAACTCGTTCCTGATCACTGGACTTCTGATCACACTTACCTGTTCCATATCACCTAACAGCATAATATCACACTCTCATATCACACTCGGGGCGAAGTAACGCTCAGTTTGTTTTGTGCATCTGACTTTAAGCCTGTTATTACTGTGATCACTATTCTGGTTTAGACTATGCAAGTTTCCTGGTTTTTAACATTTTCACATTGCCCTGTTTACACTGTGTGCCTGATCTAAGCCTGTTTCTCGACCTTGACTTTGCTTCACATTTTGGATTTGTCTGCATGCCTTTCATTTAAACGCTTAACTGCAATCGCATTCGTCTCAGCCTTCTCTTACTGTACATGACAATTACCTGATAATGTGGAGCATCTGACATTCAGGTCCCTGTGCAAGTTCTTACCATAGAAAAAAATACTGTATTACAATGAGTGCATTAATAGAAACCCTGCAGCTGGAACTGCTACACAAGCAGTGCTGTTAGGGAAAATTACTCAAAACATTGAGCATTCAACAGTGTTGTGGTATAAAACGTTATACAGTATGTGTGTCACAAAAAAGCATGAAAATGGTCATGTTTACTTTCGGATATTACATATTTAACCCTCCCTTCTCATATTAGTCACCAGTGGACCTCTAGGCTCTCATACTGATAGGACTTCAGTCCCTGTCTCCTCATGTATGATGTGCTGAGTTTCCGGGGATGGGCATGGCTGTCGTATGCTCAGCAGGAGCCTTGGTATTGCAGAGAAAGCCTTGAGGCGTTTCTATTAGTACTAGCTAAAGATTGTGACATGACCATGCTGCTTTAGCACGAAGGTCCTCCAAATGACGAGAGCACGTCATACCAGATTAGCCATCCGTGAGCGACAACAGGGCCATGGAGAGTAAAAATAGATGCAGTATATTTGTGGAGCAAGTGATGCGGAGAGAGATGGATAATAGCTATGTGGAAATATAAGGGCCAGACAAGGTGAGTGACGACAGGAGTGATGGGAAATGGGGAAAAAATAGAAAGTTGTTTTCTGTCAGTTTAGCCTCTCAGAATTTAAAGGTGTTGTTGTTATTGTTAGCAATGATAGCCAAAAGATACCAAAGAGCTGTGTGTGTGTGTGTGTGTGTGTGTGTGTGTGTGTGTGTGTGTGTGTGTGTGCAACAATACAATGGAAAGCTCCTTTTTATTCTCGATCACACTGCTCTTAAAGCCTTCAGTCCGACTGCACAATGAACAGCAGCTTCATGCCAAACCTTTCATCTAGAGCAGAGTCATGCTTTCTGTAGAGCAAAATCTGGCTTGTAGAAAATATAATGAGTTCATAATGCGATGGTTCGATTATTCTGTGAACCCAGCGGGGCTCCATTTAAAAGTCAACTGATTCTAGCTTTCCAGAGACACGCAGAGTAGCTAAAATACAAAATGCATCAGAGTCCTATTTTTTTTTTTTTAATAAACTGCATTCACATTTCCCTTGGGACTATTCCTGCCAGCATCTTAAAGGTGTAGTCAATGATTTATTGCTGTAAGAACACATGCCTGGGCAAGAAGTCCACTTTCTTTTTATTCACATTTGCTTCATTTATTTACTCACAGTAATCCACCATCTTTATGCTTGTCTTTGAGCCCCTCCAAAAGACAAGACAAATTAAAAATGGCTGCTTATTTTACTTTATGTGACCCTACATAGGCTAGAACTAAAGTGCTGTGAAAAAGTATTTGCCCCATCCTGACTGTTTTTTGTATCTCGCATACTAAATTGCTTAAGAAATTAAAACAAAAATCTAAGATCAAACAAAGGCAACCTGAGTAAACACAAAATACAGTTTTAAATGTTATTTGTACTGAAACAAAAAGTTATCCAATACCAACTGGGCCTGTGTGAAAATGTATTTGCCCTCATAGTTACTAATTCCCCAAGTCTATGAAATTGCATTCATAATGGGGTTCAGCTGGACTAGACACAACAAGACCTGATTACCGCAAACCCTGTTCAATCAAATCAACACTTAAATAGAAATTTGAAGTTGGTTAAAAGGTCTTACCCAGTAACACACTATACTAAAGTTGAAAGAAATTCCAGAAATGATGAGGAAGAAAGTGATTGAAATACATCAATACAAAGCTATTTCAAAAGCTCTGGGACTCCAAAGAACCACAGTGAGAGCCATTATCTCCAAATGGACAAACTTGGCACACTAGTGAACTTTCCCAGAAGTGGACAACATTCCAAAATTCCTTCAAGAACACAACAACTACTCATCCAGGAAGTCGCAAAAGAACCAAGGACAACATCAAAGGAACTACAGGCCTCTCTTGCATCAATAAAGGTTCACCAATACATTGATTATCACATTAATGTTGGATCAATACACTATACAGTACATCCAATCTTTCTCATTTCTAAGGCTGCAAATCATTTTGGTGCTGGGTGATTTCAAACACCTTTCAGTTTAAAACAACAACAACAACAACAACAACAATAAAAACAAGTGCATTGTATTTATGTTTACATGCATTTCATAGGCCTCCCTAGTGTTTTCCAAAACGTCCCCATGGCTTCGAAAGGAATCACTAGTCATTCAACGGCTGTGTCTCAGCAAGCATGTTCTCATGGTAACCAGCATCTCAATGACAGAATTATTCTTCTGCATAAATCATCTGATTGTGGATTGTGGGTGAAAGTGCCTGTTTATACATTTAATTGATTTGACATAATAAGGAGGCGACTGTAAAATGTTTATGATAATAACTTGTCCCATGATGAATAATATATCTTTGTAAAAAATGCAATATCCAAATGGCATTGTTGAGTTTATTAAAGGGCCTAGATTTTGACCTATTTAAAAATCATGGACGTTCTTTGTTGTATGTAGTATATAGACTATATATGTTGTATTTGGTCATACACATGCGCCTATGTTTCTGCTATTTATATAAAATAGGAGTGTTCATTTCTGCCTTCATATTCTATACACATAAACTATACTAGGATAAAGTCCCAGGAGCCATTCGGTCAGTCCAGACGTGTCATTCTCATAACTTCACACCTTTTCCTAATAGTCTCAATATAGTTACTGAATAAGTCATGGTAGTTCCTGAATAATTTCCTTTAAGATGAAGAACTGAATAATCTTTAATCTTTATAACATTACAGTAATTAAGCTTTCTTCATGTTCTTCAGCTGTTTAAACAAACTGGAAATTGTCAAGCATGAGTCCCAGAGCTGCATTCATCTGCAGGGTCTTTGTTGTACATCACAAGTCAGTCATTGCAAACAAGGGCAAATCCAAAAATGCAATCAAAACCAGATAAATGGTCAGGTAATCTTCAGACTAGACTAAACTAAGAAAATCTTAAAGAAAATCAACAGGCTGTGGTTGAAAGAATGTGAATAATGCTTGGAATCACATAAGCAAGCCTGCTTGAGCAAAATTTTGCAAAGTGTGTCCAGGTTATTTCAGGGAGACTGTGAATGAAGGATAAGCCTTTATTTGTCACATATACAGCAGAGCACAGTGAACCTGTTTTCTTCGCATATTCCAGCTTGTCAGGAAGTTGGGGTCAGAGCACAGGGCCTTCCATGATACAGCACCCCTGGAGCAGAGAGGGTTAAAAGCCTTGGTCAAGGACCCAACAGTGGCAGCTTGGCGGTGCTGGGAACTGAAACACCAGCCTTCCGATCAGTAACCCAGAGCAGTACATGGACTGAGATATGGAGTTTGTGGTTCTTTTCTATGCTGGCTGTGATGTGGCTTGCTAAGGATTCTAGGGATTTGAGATGTGAGCAGACACAAGTGTGACATAACCCCCCAAAAGATCACTCCTGGAGATGAATTTTGCATTTCTCATGGCCTGTTTCTGGCCTGTGGAGCAGGATGATCAGGACAGTGGGTGTGAAACTCACTGTGGAACATGAGATTGAAATCCAAGTGTCAACTTTCATAAAAATGGGAAGTCGGAAATCGGGATTTCTCAGAACTATGGCGGTGATGAACACCTCTTTCAGCCAGAGAAGGCCTCATTCTCTTGCGTGTATCAGGTGAGCTTGTATGTGCCCATTTTCAGCAAGGATGTGAGGGGGTGGCAACAGAGCTGAATCAAAGAATGAATTAGCTATCAAAGTTGGAAAAGGTTGTGGGGGTGTGGGGTGGGTAGTGGAGTATGATGTTTTTGGGCACTGGCAACCCAGTGAAGTCACTGACCTTGGACTTGAGTACCACATGAATGGGAATCACATAGAGCTTTAGGACACACTTGACATGACTAACAGGGGCTTCCATGAAAGAATGTTTTCAATATAAGCAATGATGTAGAATGTCATATATGAATGCCTAGGTAATAACAGAGGCATTGACCAGTTCATACAGAATTATTCAACATTGTGAGTTTTGTGTATCATAAAGCTGTTTCAGAGATCAAGGCAGCAGATAACAGAACATGACAGTGACCTGGTTTAGTCCTTTGTAATGAATACATGGCCTGAGAGGAACCTAGCTGATTCTTCTGGGATTCCAGTTTGAGACAAGAGTAGACAGAGACATGACATAAATGATATTGAACTACATAGTTATGTTCAACTTACTGTTGTTTTCCATTGCTTAGAGAAGTTTTGTCAGACATTTTGTGCCTAGAGAAATTTTCACTTTGTTGACCTGACATTTTTTTTGTTGAGAATTTGGAAAAATATACCTTTTGTTCGCCTACTTACAGTGGCATCGTTCTGGATTTCTGACACTTTGAAAACAGGACACAACTCTGAACACCTGTATAGCCAATGGTCTCATGTCACCAAACTCAGGGATGGGGTATACTCTAAATGTGTTTCCGAGTTCCAAAGGTGGGTATAAGTCATAATTACATATTTCAAGCTCAAAGCAAAGGTGTAGGTGTTAATTCAGCACTAAGAAGTTGTTATGCATGACTGCACGGAGGCCCTGTTTCATTATTGCTTAAAAAAAACTGGCTGACTTGCCCTAGTTTCTCCTCTTAAGGGAATACCTGATGCCATGTTAAGGGCTGTTCTATTAGCCCATTTTATACATTCCTGAGTCTCTAAATATTAGAAACTATAGAGCAACTACAACTATCTGTATCTGTATGTTTATATATATATATATATATATATATATATATATATATATATATATATATATATATATATATATATATATGCTCCAAATATCCACATCTGTATCTATATTCTGCTTTCAACCTGAAGTGGGTGTGGTCTGAAGGTGTTTGAAATCTGGTCCTCAACCTCAGCTACATCACTCAAGTTCATAATTAGTCTTAAATAGAGATGTGCATGAGATGTGCTTCTTAATCCTGCTCAGGTGGTTACTAGTTTTGTTTATAACTGCCCATGATATTCCCCATTATCTCCCCTATTCTGTCACTTGTCTATTCCCGACCACAAGCCAGCTTACTCCTATTATATGACAGCTACCAACTCTAGCATGTGCTTCCTCTGAAACATGTGAAGCCACCCAACTGCATTTTTCGAACTGCTGCTCAAAGGGCAACTCACTTAGTCACATGGTACTGTAACACACTCAGAGGAAAGCTCTGTCTACCCTCTTCTGCATACATGAGCTCACAGGTGCTGACGATTGGCTAGTATCACTCTGATTGTGTGGGGAAAACAGTATGTCGTCCCTCTCTTGAACATACTGTGGAATTAGCAGGATTTAAACTGGTGATCTCTGAACAACAGGATGAGCACTTTTCTCTTGCATCACTTGGGAGCCTATATATTTTTTTAAATGTATACATTTTTTTGGTTTCTTAAAATATTAACAATATATAGCCTAATTTAAACCCCCTCAACCCTGGTCAGGCAGTTACTAAGGATGAATGAATGAACGCAGTGCTGCACTTTCGTGTTAACGAACATGGCCGGTCTTTGTCCCGTGAGCTTCACATTTGACCACTTCATCGTTCCCGAGTGAAAATAGAGAACTCCTGTTGGCATAACTTTTTTGTTGCTTCCAGTGGGATCCTAGTCCCAGTACACATCTCAAGACTCCACCATATGCCATGTGAACCTTTCATCCTTCTAAAAAAAATCTTCCCTGTTCGTCATTGTGTGCCCGTTCTAAATAACGTATTTGTACTCTGTTACATCAATAATCTGTAAACGCAGCCTCGCCTTGTACATAATTGGGTGGTGTCACCACTTAGTGTGCTCTTGTCCAGCTTTTGCTATCCCAGTGGGTCTGCCTCATTTTGCACACGCGAACCAATTAATCAATTCAACTAACCATCACATTATAAAGCTGTTTGTGAATTGACTATTTTGTTTAGAAAAAAAAAATCCCAACTCTGCAGTCCTATTGCCCTCCATCTCCGTGCCTCTGCATGCGCGTGCACTGCCAACAGCAGCAGCGTGGGCTGAAGGGTGATGCCGGCGATGACGTCATCATCGAGTGACGCTGCATACCCGCGACAGCCGGACAGCATGGTGATTAACTATTCATCGCTTTCATCGTAGACGTGCATAAATTGTAATTAATTCAGAACGCAGTTTATTGAAAATGCATTCACATTGTGCGACTCATAACCCAGTGATGAAGCCCTGTGATAAATATGCAGAGCATTCGCTCTGTGTGTGAAAATGACCACGTGCACCATCATTAGGCTATTTCGTTACTAACGCGTTTGCAGTGATCATGCAGTTTGCAGTGTAGGGACACAATGTGAAGGGAGCATGACCGCTGGGTGGCAGCAGAGAGCTGTACGCTTCCACTGAACTCTGCGGATAACAAGTGAGGAGGCTGAAAATCCCGCCATGCTTTTCACCAGCCACAGGTGGTACATGTTATACAACTGAGGAATGAGTCACACACTAAGAAGTACAGTGAGCACATTAACAGGCCATGATTTTTCTTCCCATAAATCCACACTCATTTTAGTGACACCTGCTTCATCATCACATTATCAAGCCTTTACAACAACAACAAAAAGAAAGGAAAGGCTTAAACATGTGTTAGACCATGTGCAGGAAACACCAAGAGTGGAACTGAGAACCACTGGATTACTGGTCTTCTTTACTGAGCCCTTGTTTATCTATCTATATATGTGTGTGTGGGTGTGTGGGGGGATGTTTTTATATCTTGACGTGTACCAAATGTCCCTACAAGGACAGAAATATATACGACAGTATAGACCTTGTACAGACATTTGGCTGGTCTAAGGAAAAACTGCAGCTTTTATTTAAAAACTAGGGGGAAAAGTTGTTTTTTTTGTTACTGAGGTTAAGATTGTGGTTAGAGTTAGGTGTAGCACAACATTAAACGGCTAGATTGACAATGGAAGGTCCTCTCAAGGATAGTAAGACAATGTTGTGTGCATGCGTGTATTGGGAGCCAGCCACCAGGTGAGTGAGATTAATCGGTAAATAAATGCCATATTAAATATAGATCTGTGAGCTCAGCAGTCAATTTTCCAGCTCTTGGCGCACCTTCTAATAAGGCACATCAAGCATGAAAGCACACTGCAATTCGTTGCAATTTTGCTCTCTTCTGGCAGCATGGAATAATAACCGCTTACTGTCACAAAGCGAATATTGTGAAAGATCATTTGGATGGTAAAAGCCCACTGAGGTTATTAATGTGGACAATGTCTGCCAGTCCTTAATGCACCAGGATGAGTTGCAGTTTCAGAGAACGACTTGGCATTGAAAATGAGGCAAGGCATTCAAAGTGAGCTTAAAAGCCTCTGAAATAAAAATGTGGAGAGAGCGAGGAGCTAAAGCATGCAGTGGATATTTCTTTTAGATTGCAGCGTTGGGGAAGGTTATCATTATCACACTGCTGAGAGAGGAGATGTGCTTCAGCGCTGATCCAAATGCAGCGTCATCGGCCAACTGCCACTAGAACCAGTGGGAGAGGAAATGCACAAGATTCTTCCAGGTCAGTAAGAGAGGACCTGAACGACTTGTGCTTTTTTTTTAATAGCGTTTGGTGGGTGGAGAGGGGGGTGGGGGGATGCCTCCAGCCATCTGCAGTTAGTGCGTCGGAGGAAGAAGGGAGGAGAGGAGAAAGAACAACAGCAGAGCGGAAGGAAAATGGAAGAAATACTGCATCCGTTCACTTGCTTGTAATGAAAAGGCCTGGGGAAAGGAAGGCAGGTGAACTTGCCAGGGCTAAATTAACACCTACTGGGCTCAATTTAGTTCTGCACAGTTAAACAGCTTCCATTTAACTCAGTGGGAGTTCATTTAGTGCTGCTGATTTTGTTCTGCAAACCTGTGGCATGAGAGGACACAGGCTTAAAGACACACAACTGCATAGCATAATAATGACCGTGAAGCATCGGTCTTCTGACATATCAGCTGCACTGCTGTGTGCTCTAAGAACAAACACTGAAGTCCAAACACTTCAGATTAGAGCTCATACGGGTGATCTAAAGAATCACAATATTTCCAGCATCGAGTGGATGTTTTGATTCCGATAATGCAGGTCATCAAGGATTCATCATTGCATACAGCAAACATAACTGCAACGTAGCCAAAGGAGTAAACATAATAAATTATATAAAGATATGAAGCCAAGATCACACTGAAAAATGTTAATAGCCAGCGAACTGACACAATCGTTCCAGCATAACACATTAACACCCTTAGCTATACAAATACTGTATAGCTTAAATGCATGACTGATATAGCTAAATATATAACTAATGCTCCAACAGAAGCGTGTAAACAAACATGTGAAGCAAACTAGAGATTAGCATGCACATGCATGGCTATGATGCACACATATCATGTATAAATAATATGGTAGTTTTCCATACTGAACAGGCTCTAAAACAAATGGACTTGCACCAATGATGTCCGCTGTTGAAGCCACGATCAGGTTTTTATATTCCTGCTTCTGTTTAATGTTAAATCAGGATGCAAACTACAGGGGTGTTTGGGAGGGATGTAAGTTCTGAGATTTTAAAGCGCCAGCAAAGACAGAAAACTAATGTTCCAGTCTAATGTTGGAAACAGAGGTTCTTTTCACATTGTGTTAGCATTCCTAATCAAGTCCAAGTGGTGAACACAACGAATGCACTCAGACCACTCTTAAATGACCCACAAGTAAACCACACTCAGAGCACCTCTAGAGATGATCTCAGTCTGGTTTGTGTATGGTTCTTATGTGGTCTACCTGATTTGTGTCTTGTGAAAACAAAGTGGTCCCAGGCCACTTCACATTTTCACGCTTCATGCTTTAATGGTTTGAAAGCTTGAGGCTTTCTGACCACTCATAGCTGCAGTTTTCTAACAGTTATGCCACTGAGGTAAATTTATGCAGCAGTAATAATAATAATAATAATAATAATAATAATAATAATAATGTGTCAGGAATGCAAACAAGATACCTTAGTCTCAGACACTTGTTCTTGGCTGACAGGAGTGGAATCCAATGTGGTCTTCTGCTGTTGTAACCCACCCACCACAAGCTTTGATGCATTGTGTGATCTGAGATGCTTTTATGCTCACCATAGTAGTAAAAAGTGATTATTTGAGTTTCTTCTGGTCTCGCTTCTCAACAAGGCGTTTCCACCCACAGAACTGTCACTCACTTAATGCCCCCCTCCACCACCCCTCCCCCATTCTGTGTAAATTCTAGTGACTGTTGTGTGTGAAACTCCCATTTCTAAAATACTTAAAGCAGCCCTACTGGTACCAACACTCATGCTGTTGTTAAAGTCACAGAGATCACACTTTTCCCCCATTCTTATGTTTGATGTGAACATTAACTGAAGCTCTTGACCTGTATCTGTATGGACGCAGATGACAGCATAATCTGCACACCATTGGCTGATTAGATAACTGCATGAATGTGCAGTTGTGTAGGTGTACCTATTAAAGTGGACGGTGGGTGTATGTAGTGTATGTCTTTGTATGTATTACAGTACATGAGAGTCACAAGCAGATCTATATTATGAAGCAGGATTTGGTTTGATGACTCTACAGTAAAATTCCCTTTTCTTGTTGCGTTCTTTTTTCCTGTTATTTTATTTTACAGTTCTGCTTTTTTTCTGCTCTATTTTTCATCCATAACAAAATGACATCACGGTGTAAAATAACCACTATGATTGACATGAACTGTAACTCAGTGTTTACCCAGCTGGGTTCTGAGTTCTGAAGAAGTGATGGCGTGAAAAACTAGAAGTGGTCTTTGTCTTATCAATGGAATTAAAAAAAAAAAAAGTCCAGAAAGAGAACTGAATCCCCTTTTGTTTCCACTTGTATTGTGAACACCAAAAGCACTGAGTGCGTTTCCAGATATTTCCCTTTCGGGTCTAATTTAACACATTTGAGTATTTATTTATTTTATTTTTTTTATTAATATTGCACCAGTGCTGTGTGAGTTTATCCAAGTATAAGTGCTCTGGCACTGGTATGGATTCGGGATATGTACTGTGTACGATGTGACACAGTGGGTAGTGTTGTCACCTCACAGCACCAAAGTCCCAGGTTGGATCCTGTGCAGAGTTTAACATGTTCTCCTCCCACCTCCTAAAAACATGTCAGTATGTGAACTGGTGACTCTAACTTGCTCCCACATGTAGGTGTGTATGCATACGTGTGTGCATGGTGCCATGTGATGGACTGGTGACTCATCAAGATAATATTCCTGCCTCATGCCTAGTGTTCCCGGGACAGGCTCCGGATAACGGAACACAACCCTGACCAGGATAAAGCGCTTACTGAAGATCAATCACTGAATATATACAGTGTGTGCTTGACTTAATAGCAGATTTGATTGAATACTATGTTCAATTCAATTCAATTTTATTTGTATAGTGCTTTTTACAATTATCGTCTCAAAGCAGCTTTACAGAAATATATAAACACAGGATACAGATTTTAAGTGTGTGTATCCCTATTGAGCGAGCTGGTGGTGACGGTGGTGAGGAAAAACTCCCTAATATGTTAAGAGGAAGAAACCTTGAGTGGAACCAGATTCAGAAGGGAACCCATCCTCATCTGGATAACAACGGATAGTGTGAAAGTAAAGGAAAGTTCATTATGGTTTTTAAATGAAAATGTAATGCTGTAATGCTGTTCCTGACTAACATTGGTGCTTTGTAGGCTACTTTGTGTATTGTACGGGCTGCCAGACTGTACTTGTTTTATCATTATTTTAAACTTGACCTTGATTCAATTCTGTTTCTTATTTAATATCAGACCTCAGGTCATTGAGGCATGTGGCTGTGTATATTATGTAACAGGGATTCCTGTACAATCACCTGAGGTTCATACCCTATTCCCATATCATATTTATATAAGGGATTTTTTTTTTTTTTAAGAAAAACCAAACTTGAACCAACACTCTTCTGTTTTCAGCTCTCCAAATCTGATAGTGGCTGCGACACAAATCCAGGCTCAGTTCAACTAGGACGTGCAAGAGCATGTTTTCTTTTCACCCATTATACAAGCTCTCGTTGTGGTGAAATAATGGAAGCTGCTCTTCTAACACCTCTCCATGCCACTTTCATTGTTGTGCAGTTGTTCCTTCACTCTCTCTGTGTGTGTGTGGGGGGGGGGGGGGGTGTTGGGACGGAGACCCCTTCTGCCTGTCACATGGGTGATGTGTCTTTATCTGTCACCGGGGAAAGTCAGTGTGGTGGAGGTTATAAAATCATTAAAAGTATATTATGGTGTCTGGTGGTACAGCTTGGTGAACAAGAATGTACTTGTGGAGTATTTTCAGACAGTCTGGTGAAGCAGGTGTTGTGGATAATAAAGTGGAAACACGTGGGTTACAGACTGGCTTATAATAATTAAGTGCAGTAAATGAGGACGTGCATTGAAAAACAGTACAAATATTCCTCAGAATTTAACTTTGCAGTAATAATAATAATAATAATAATAATAATAATAATAATAATAATAATACATGCACGCTCGCTCTCTCTCTCTCTCTCTCTCTCTCACACACACACACACACACACACACACACACACACGCACTCTACCCCTCCCATTAGTTTCAAATCCGATCCGAGGCTATGCGTACGCGCCCGCGCGCGTTCCTGTGTCTCGGAGCTTTTCACACTGTCCAACAGTGCGGCCGCGCGCGGAGCTTCACAAGCCAACAGCAGCACAGAGCCGAGCGCGAGAGACGGCGCGGGGAAGCGAAACGCCAAGGTAAACGCCAACCTCTCCTACCATCTGACATGCAGGACCGTGCCGGCAGTGTGACCCGCTCCTTTACCGCGGGATTGCATTAGTCAGGAAGCAGCCGTGGCTTTACAACGACCGGCAGCCAAGCAGTGTGCATTTGCGCGAATTCGTGTCATCCGTTTTCAACAGTGCATGTCGTTCACATTTGCGCAATGAAATCTCGAACGGAGTGCGCGAGCGCGCGTTTGATGGCGAGCGTGTGCGTTAAAGCAGCTGCTGAGTCAGAGAGATGCTTGTAGGAAAACAATGTGGAGTCTATAAACCCACAGGACACGGCGCTTTTATACCAGTAGGCTGTGTGCTGTAAAGATGCGCGCGGTCACATCATGTGCCATGTGGTTCGAGAACACAGAGGATAACATTAACAGGTAGTTACACTGGAATCTAGCAGTGAGGACGGGCGATTTTAGGAAGCGCACACCCAGTGTGATGTATGGGAAATAACGCAACAACCTCTAGATCAGATCAGATCAGACTTCATGGCAGTCTCATCGCGTGCATGAACAGTACTACTGTACACAGCGCGCGCTTGTGAACGCCTGTTGCTTTTAACACAGACACTTCTGTCTTGTATGTTGCTCTAACCAAAAACCACTACAACACACACACAATAGAAAGGAACCGACGGGTCTGAACCGGTGCACGTGAGACCGCAGAAGCGCGCACCGCTCCCTCACGCGCTGTGCGGTTTTAGCACATTATTCAGTACAGGTAGTAACCGATGCAGATTCGGACATAGCCTGACTTTATTTATTTATTTATTTATTTATTTATGCGTTTTCCCATGTGTTCAATTGTTTTGTTTGCAGAGCAGAGGACAAGGCGGTGCAGGAGGTTCAGAGTGAAGAGCCGCGTCCTCTCGGTCCGCGTGCGTCCATGGCGGCGAAGCTGAACCCCAACACACTGTACGTGCGCGAGCCGGAGCGCGCCGACGCGGGAGACGAGTCATCAGACAGCGACGGGGAGCCGGAGGAGAGCTCACACAAACTCATCCGCAAAGTGTCCACCTCCGGCCAGATCCGCGCCAAGGTAGGCCACTGTACGAGAGAGAGAGAGAGAGGAAGAGAGAGAGAGAGAGAGAGACAGAGAGAGAGAGAGACAGACAGAGAGAGAGAGAGACACCCAACATTCAGTGCTGCAGGATAATTGTCAACAATAATAATATTTTTTTAAATGGCATTTTACAGTGCTTTGTATGGAAGCCCTATAGTACAAAATAAATCAGCAAGGAACCAAACAAACAAACAAGATATAAACAGATCAACACACTATAAAGGGACTTTTTTTTTGTTAATCTGTAAAATATTGTTGTTTCTTCTCGCAAATTAACAAGCCACAGACCGCCACCGAATATGACCGCAATGACATTGTTTTACGTATTATTGTTTCATGACCTAAAACAACACTAAATACAAAATCACAAAACACTAGACCTTAAAACACAACAGCACATCTAAAATAAGCACGACCTCAAATCAAACGACACGATCTGAACGTGTCAGAAAACACAACAGAGCCAGAAAAAGTGCGTAAGAACCTTGCGTGCTGTATACAAATCAGTGACAAGGTTCTTACACACCTGGAAGATCTTAAAGAGTAAGTTTTAGCATAGGATTTTTTATTTGAATTATTTCTGTTGCACTTGTTATCAGAGTTATCAGTTATTATTTCCACAAAGAAAAAAGCATGTTAAATATTTCAGCACTGATATGTGGGTAATACTGTACATAACCAATGAGAGACAAGCATGCGAGGGAAATTCTTAATTATCATTCTCACTAGTGGTGGGTTTTCTATTTGCTGAAAGCACTGTTTTTTTTCTTCTTCTTCTTTTTATTTTGCACTTCAGGGTATTTTTCACATTTTTTTGTATGTGAGATGCATTTAGCACAAATGAAGCTCCTCTGTGTTTCCATATAACATACGCCTGAGACTAAGCTCAACATGACTTTGCTCATTAACATCACTGGCTGTGAAAGTTATAAATGTAAGCATTTTAGCATATTCTCTGAAAACCTTTAACATAAAGTTTCACTTCACGTCACGTCACTTCATAAAATCGCTATTTAACTGCTAGCTTGATAGACTGTGTTTTGAACTGACTCGCTTCATTTATCTATCTACAACTTCAAGGGCAGAGAGGTGATTCAGGAGTCATTTAAATATATAAATGATTCATTTCTGGAAAATAATAAGTGGAAGAACAGCAAGTCAGCACTGCATCACTACCCACAACATGCAAAAGAGAGCAAAAGCACAAACAGTCATGGGCCACTTCTGGAATTTTGTTGAAGTTTGTACTGTTGAGCTGGAAATAACAGTTAGTGGCTTTGCAGCACTGTTGTAGTAGTAGATCGGATTTCTGACAGCCATTTTATCCCCCCGTTCTGTGCTTCGTGGGAGTTCATTTTCATCTCATGTTAGATGCAGACATTTCTCAATAGAAACCAGCATCATTTTAAAATACTCAGACATGCGCAAACAGGAAACATGTTTCCTTTAGCAAGCAAATTCACAGCAAAATCCCCATTGATGAAAAAAAACCACTTAATAGGCTGCGTCTGAAATCGCATACTACCCTACTACAGAGTAGGCGAAAAGCAGTACGCCAGAGGAGTGGTATGTCCGAGTTGTCATTAGGCGAATAACATTAGGTGAGAAATACCTGGTGACGTACTGCTTCTGGCGAGATTTTGCGGTACGCAACTGATGAACACTACGTGACTCAAAAATTCCCATAATGCAACGGGACTGGTGCGGACGAGCTAAAAAAAAATGGTGGAAGACAGCGCGTCGGCTCTTTTTAAGTATTAAAGCTTGGTTAAACAGGAGTTGTTTAACAATAATCGAATAAATTGTTAACTTTAACTTAAACAGTTGTCACAGCCCTTTTTTGTGATCTCCATCATGCCTTAACCAGCCAAGCTAACGGTAACGAATTTACCTCAGCCTGTTAAAATACTAATTTAGTTAACTTTCCTGATGTGCATTTTGCCATTAGTGTGGTTGCTTTAATCTGGTGGTCCCTTTAAGATTTTTGTGTTTATGATGACATCGAAGGTCACATCGAAGGTCACATCGAAGGTCACCTGTGTCTCAGGTTGTAGAGCGGGTTGTCCACTAATCGTAGGGTTGGCGGTTCAATTCCCTGCCCACATGACTCCACATACCGAAGCGTCCTTGGGAAAGACACTGAACCCCAAGTTGCTCCTGATGGCAGGCTAGCACCTTGCATGTGTGTGAGAGTGTGTGAATGGGTGAATGAGAATCAGTGTAAAGCGCTTTAGAACCGCTAAGGTTAAAAAAGCACTATATAAGTGCAGACCATTTACCACATGACAGTGCCAACATGGCGGATGTAGTATGTCCGGGATTGTATTCATACAATGATTAGTACTGATTAGTACGCACTGTTTCAATGGCCTTGCAGTACGTATTGTCACAGTACACAATTTCGGACGCAACCATAGTGTGTACTGTATGTGAGTCCTGAAAGATTCAATGTAAGCGTGACTCTAACATGACTTAAAATTTTGAACAAAATATCAACCAATATGATGACTTGCACATTTATTTAATACAAAAAAAAAGAAAGCAGAACTACCCTGCGTGCAACACTAGCATGTGGAAGATACATTTCCTTGCAGCACTGAGTTGATCCTTTCCCCGAATGGAACATGATCCACAGATGGACGAGAACTACAGTAGTGTTGTAGTTATAGTGGCAATATGATACATATTGATCCAGAAGATGCACACATCAATACCTGGCCTGCTGCAAGCAGCTCATGTCCGTGTGCAGTGTCATTATCACTGCAGGTCAGTGCTTGTCTGAGAGTCAGTAGACGAGCAATTAAGCTGCACATGATAGCAGATATGAAGACCGGGTGTGCAAACTGTGTTAATTAGCCATACGGTAATGAGGGAAACGGTTCCGTTCACAAGCAGCGCTCATGCTGGAGGCGGCTCTTTCAGGCGCTCCTTTCAGTCAAGAGGTAGCACTGTGTGTGTGTGTGTGTGACAACGCATGATTACCACTACATTATAACTTATCGTGATGCACTGAGTTTTCAACTTCACTTGCAGGTAATCAACAGTCATGTCTGTGTTTGTCTGCACAGCACTCTCAGAAACACTCAGCAGTGTGTGCGGTGGATCCCACTAAGGACAAATCTGTCCTAATCCACTTGCATAGTAATCTTCGTATTTAACATCTGATCTTCAGGAGTCATTTTATAATAAAGTTGACTTTTTTTAGTTTTGTTGACATGGTCTGTTTTCACATTGGTTAACAGTTTCCTACATTACCCACAATGCCGAGTACACACTGATAGTAATGTCAGTAGGATTTAGCCCTTGGTTCATCTCTACCTACCTGCAGCAGAGCTTTGGATCTTTAGTTCACTCAGCTTTCTCACCTCGTCATCTGTACACACTGCTCAAACACACAAAGCTTCATGCTAATCTCACCGTCAACACCATCATTTACTAGCTGAGCCGAGTGTATAGCTGCACTTCATTCTGGAAATTTGAGGCTATGATGGATTTTTAAAAAAATGTATTTTTATGACATTAAACATCACTGGAAAATGGTGAGTGAGTGAAATCTGTGAAATCTGATCATTATCACTTATGTTTGATATATAAGGATGGGCGATATGGACTTAAAACTATATCACGATATTTTCTGGTATTTATTGCGATAACGATATCAGTGATGATATAAATATAGTACTGTGCAGCACTGTTTTTATCTACAAGTGATAGCTGTTATCTTGAGAGCCTCAGAAACACAAACACTGATCTAAAAGTCAAAATCAAACTCCTCCTCAGCTTCATGTCCGCCTTAGGCCGTATTGTTTTCGCTCTGCACGTGAGCTGCGAATGGGTCGCAGACCGTCGCACAGGGAAATACATCATCAACTAGGCTTTATCGTTATTATCACAGGGAAAACTCATTGTTATTGTGGGGAGAATTTCTACCGGTGTATCACAAACGATAAAATATCACCCATCCCTAGTTTGAAATATGTTTCTCCTATGAAATGCCATTGTAATTGCACTAATAATGTGCTCATGTGACATCAGCATGGTACAGACGCTAACTTCTCAATGTCATAATGACAATACAGCACACATTAGTGCCAGAATCACTAAGTAAAAGATAAATATTTCAATATAAACATATTCAGTGTGTTCAGGTTGGGAATCTTCAAATCAAAATCAAACAAACTCCGCAATATTTGGAGGAGTTTGCAAACGTTTAAAATTACCACAGATTTGGGCCGAGACGCGGCGTGTGACGTCATCACAGCACGCATTCAGCCAAAGCCCTCTTCGATTCACCGGCGTCGAACATGAGTACAGCTCAGATGTCTCACTTCTCAGCAGACATCACTGTGAAAGACAATTTCGTCCAATTGCAATTTCACCAATTCAAATAGTTTTCCCCAAACAACTCCACAAATCTGCATATTTTTAAAAAAATCTGCAGCAAAATCATGACTTTTTCCAACAACAGCCACAAAAAAACTCCACAAACTCCTGTAAGGACTGATTAATAGTAATCTTTTGTACCTTTACTTAGAGGACTTTTAATACCTGTAAAACTTATTTAAGGTACATAACTGGACCAGTTCTGTATTTTTAAAGGTACATTAACAAACAAAACTTGACCTTTAAAGTCCTTATTGTCCACCAATAAGAAAACAATATTTAAGGCATCTTGTAGTGTAAACATTAAGTACTGTAGACTGAGCTGAAATCCCATGTTGGAACCACAGTGAGCTTACTAGAGTCATGGGAAAATTCTTCTACACTAGATACATTTATCTGTACCTGATATTCCTTACCAATATGGTGATTTTAGTTGAAATACTACCAATATAAATATGCTGCTAATGTTATAGTCCAAATACTTGGCACTAAATCCTTTTAATACATTTTTATTAAACGATACTGCATAGTGAGTCATTTAGCACACACACTTATCCAAATGTGCAAACAGTTAAAGGCACAGCGATGGGAAGACAAAAGATAATAAAAACTGTAATCAATAATCTGATGGGATAGATAAGCATATATATTGCTTTTACACATTTCCTGTTGTGACATGAAAACAGACCCATTTAGTTTGAGCTTATTTAGCACCTAGAAAGGCTATTATTAGCACATCAGGCACACATTTCGTTCAGTACAGTGTTTAAGCATTGATTCAACTACAGCCGCACTATGTTCAACCTACAAGAAACTACAGTGAAGATTATGGCACAGTGTGTATCTTCAATCATTGGTTTTCTTTTGAACCTTTCTTTCTGACATTCCTTTCCTTGGTGTCAGATGACCTTTCACCTTTGGCCCTCATCAGATCTCAAGAATTGAAGGCTGTTACAAAATTGCCTGTTTTACCCAGACTGTGGTCTCTGACAGTTACTGAGTTCTGCAATGTGTGGTAACTTCTGAGCTACATGAATATGTTGTATTAAAACCTGACATGTATGAGTATACCATCCAAGTCATAATAATATTACTCAGATTATTACTAGGTTATAGTAAAGACTACTATGTGTTGTACTACGAATATGACAAGTTAGACTGTTTTACGATTGTATAATTCATAGTTTGATTTCGTGACTGCTGTGTGTTGCAGTCCCGGGTAACAGCGCTTACACATACATAGTACATTGGTGTCCAAAAGTCTGACACCATTTTGAAAATGTGGGATTTATTTATTTTTTTCATTTAAAAGTGGAAATAAACAGAAGGTTTTAGAATGTCTATTTCTAGGTCCCTATTTAAATGTATGCAAATGTGTGATATTGACCATGTTAACTGCTTTGTAGAAAAGGTCAGATTGTCCGCATGCCTATTCTCTTCTATTAAAGCATGTGTTCAGACGACACAAACGTCTCGAGAGCAAAAATGCTAAGAAACTCTGACATTCATGTAAATATTTCAAAGATTCTGCGTTTCACTGTCGGTAATATCATTTATAATGAAAACTGTTGTTTTAAATTAGAAAAGAATGCAAAATAGATGCATTTTCACTTGTGCTCTCAGACGTTTGGACTCCATTGTGTGTACGTGTGTGTTTAGTTGTGCCTCTTACAATTACAGTGTACTTAGTCTTATCTTAATCTTAAACATCATTGTAGAAACAACACTGTGACACTCCTGAGTCCTGATCATCTGCAGTCTACAAGACCACAAGAGACCAAATTACACATAAAAAATCACCAATGATTAAACATTTTCCAGTATATACATATAAAACCACCAGGGGCTACCAGTAGAAATGTGCTAGCAAGGCTAAGCCATGTAGGCTTTTCTGTTTACTATGTTTGGTATTCGGATGTCGAACTTTTTTTTGAGAGGCTTCAGAAAACATGAAATTATTTCCTGGAAGGGAACATAGTGAGCATCGATGCTTCATGGTTTTTGCGGTGCATTGTGGGATTTTTTTGGGAGCAAACGTTCCAGTACACTGGAAGGGTTTTGCAATTGAGACAGCCCTTAAAATAGCCGAGTTCCTGATCAGTGCCCTGATTATTGAACTATGGAGCTGATTGAGACATACCCATTGTGAGAAGTCATTCTTAGTATGCCATTGATAAGACCTTGTGTCATAATGTAATGCTCAAACCTAATGCCTTCACTGTTAAGCTATTAACCCTGTACTGCGTGAATTATTACATTCACATAAAATTTTTTTTTATGGATTTTTATTACTTTAATACATAATGCAAATACTTGGAACAATTTTGGAGGATCATTGTGTGTTTGTGTGGGGGGGGGGGGGTATTTTTGACTACAGTATCATATGTTATATCTTTGGGCGGTTCGATTCCTGGCCCACATGACTCCACATGCTGACGTGTCCTTGTGCACTGAACCCCGAGTTGCTCCCGATGGCAAGCTAGCGCCTTACATGGCAGCTCTGCTACCACTGGTGTGCGTAAATGGGTGAATGAGAACCAGTGTAAAGCACTTTGTAGGACCGTTAAGGTTAAACAAAAGCACTATATAAGTACAGACCATCATATACGGTCATGACATTACACTTCCAATTACTACATTTTCCAGACTATAAGTTGCCGAGTTTGTGCCACCTAGTATATATCTGGTTATATCTTCTAGAAAGGATTTGCAGTTGAATGTATGTCGATGGATTTATTCCCTCAAAAAGCAGCAAGATACAAGACTATACCAGATCAACCATTTTAAGTCCTTCCATCTAATATCCATCTAATAGCAATGCACTAGGCAGTAAAAAAAAAAAAACGTGTTTACCCGACAGTTTGATGACGAACTGGGACTCACTGGGACTCGGGAAACAAACTGCATCTCTCTCATTAAAGCCCTAAAGACAAGGTACTGGTAGGATTGTTGTGTAATGCAGTTTAGCGGTCAGTTTAGATTCTGCTTCACTTGTAAAAACATTACAGGGAATGCATGTACATATAAATAAATATAACCTATCATCAGTATCATAGTAACGTCATTTAGTATTGATAAGTTAAGGATTAAGGAAGTGTGATGAGGTAATTCGCTAGTGCTCAGGGCAGATGTGTGTGTAACTGTTCACACAGTCGTGCTTCTTCCTGGTCTGCTGTTGTGATGCGTCACATGGTGAGTTGGGTGATGTGCTCAGAGCCAGAAATGTGTGAGATTGACAGGGCTTTCATTTGCATAAAAGGACACAGTGCCCTGTAAACGAGTGCAAAGGTTTACAGCCATGTTGTCAGTACCGTGTTTCAATTTTGCAGCCAGTTGCAGAAGTGCTTGAATCAGAGCATTTGCAGATTGTCTGCTTTTGATCTCACATCTGATCTGTACTGATTTTGATAACAACCTGTACGTGCTTCTCACTCATTTTACTTTCCCCAGTGCTATGTGTAGAGTCTCATAGCACTTTCAAAAACAGCAATAGGCTCAAACAGAAGTCAGTGAAACTTGGGACTGTAATTTAATTTCTAAAATTTGTGCATGCCAACTGCAAGACACATCACAGGTTTAGATGAACACCCTGCTTCTGATATGTTATCATTTCTGAGTCCGTACAGGATTGAGGAAGAGTTTTTTTGTGATTGTTGTTGCCAAAAATTCTTGATTTTGCGGCAGCTTTTCTCAAAATGTTTACAATTTTTTGCGCTTTTTTGCGGAAAATTACTCGATTTGGCGAAATTGTTGCACAAAATAGTTTTGCACGGTGATGTTTGTTGGTAAATGAGACTTTTTAGCTGTACTCATGTTCGATGCACGTGACTTGAAGAGGGCTTTGGCTCAATGCGTGCTGTGATGATGTCACATGATGTCACATGATGTCATCTGGGCAGCTGTGGATCAGGTGGTAGAGTGGGTTGTCCACTAATCATATGGTTGGTGGTTGGATTCCCGGCCCACATGACTCCACATGCCGAAGTGTCCTTGGGCAAGACACTGAACCCCAAGTTGCTCCCGATGGCAAGTTAATGCCTTGCATGGCAGCTCTGCTACCATTGGCGTGTGAGTGTGAGTGTGAATGGTTGAATGAGAAACAGTCTAAAGTGCTTTGGAACCAATAAGGTAAAAAAAAAAAGCGCTATATAAATGCAGACCATGACATGTCTTGGCCCAATCTGCGGCAATTTTGAAAAATTGCAAGCTCTTCCAAATTCCTTGATTCTGCGTTCATTTCTGCAAAATTCTGGACAGACTGAAAATTTCTATAAAATCAACTCGCACACAGACTTATATGGTTCCATAAATCCATGAAACATGTGTCATGGTTGATATGGTGAAGCTTCCTGTAAGGAGATGTGTATTTTGGAATGAGTCTCCAGCTTTGTAACAGTCCGAGAGGTAAAGCTGTTACATATCTAGGTTTTCTGACATGGGGAAAGAGAAGAGAGAGCTTTACGATTTCTTAGTAACATGACAAGCGTTAAGAGCACGGGAAAAAAAGAGATGCTGGTGAGAGAACAGTTTATAGCAGCTATAATGTAAGTCATAACAGGAACTAACTTGTTTCACACATGTTGCAAAACATATCTGTAAATGGATAAATAGTATGATGGTCTTTCAGCTACGTTGGCAAATTGCTGTGATGTAAGAGGAATAAAACATTTCAGCATCAGGGCAGTAACTCACTCAAAATTCTGCTCTAACAGAACACCCTCAAGCGTTTCAGCTCTAATATACTGACTGCTTTCATCAACGACGACATGACAAAAGTTGTGACAAAACATCATTTTAATTTCAATCTGTGACAAATAGAAAAGGTTGTTATATAGTAAATTGAAAGTGGGAAAGTGCTAAAGGTGTTATCTTTGTGAAATGGTTCAGTGGTGGCTTGGCGGTGAAGGCTCTGGGTTACTCTGGCCGATTTACTCAGTTAAGGCTCTGGGTCAGGGGTTCATGCCCCAGAACTGCCAGGCTCTGGGTTACTGATCGGAAGGTCAGGGGTTCAAACCCTAGTTGGCTCTTTTTAAGTTGTAGGTCACATTACAGTGCCAACATGGCAGATGTATGTACTGTATCAGCGACTGAGGTTTAGGTACTGAATCGACTGCAGTAGGTACTGAGACGAATGCAGTAGGTATTGAATCGAATGCAGTAGGTACTGAATCGAATGCAGTAGGTACTGAATCGAACGCAGTAGGTAGTGAATCGAATGCAGTAGGTACTGAGTCGAATGCAGTAGGTATTGAATCGAATGCAGTAGGTACTGAATCGATTGCAGTAGGTACTGAATCGAACGCAGTAGGTAGTGAATCGAACGCAGTAGGTACTGAGTCGAACGCAGTAGGTACTGAATCGAACGCAGCAGGTACTGTCACACTATACGATTTCAAACACAGCCACTGATGAAGCAATTCTGGTGCCAAAAGTTCTGGTTCTTTGGGGGAAAAGCTCTGCAGGTGTGATGATTAGCAGGATAGTAATCAGTATCAGGCATAGTAACGAGGCTGAATTTATTAACTCAGGCCATTACAATACAGATGGCAATTACGTGAACTCTTTGGTACTGATAAGCACACTTCCATCACGTTCATTAACACATCAGAGCGCTTAGTGACAGTTACACAGTTGGAGGTTTCATTGGTCTGAGTGTAACTGAAGGGACAAATTTGTTGTACAGTGTGTATGACCGTGTGTGTGTGTGTGTGTGTGTGTATGTGTGTTGTCAGAACCGAGGTTCTCTCGTCACAATCTAGCAGTCTGTGTGTAAGCTGAATACAGTGCAGGCTCCTGCTGCTTTGTAGAGTTTGACCTTTGTAAATTTGCTTGGATATAATGCATTACATTACTGTGCGTATGTGTGTGCTATTCTGGCAGTGTGTGTGAGTGTGAGAGTTGGTGTAACAGATTAGTATGTGAAAAAAACCCCAACACATTTCCACCTCCTGTTCGTTAGTGATTTTGCCTTCATTTGCATCCTCATTAAGACACCACTAAATGTTATCAAGCGTGACATGTCACTGGAGCATGATTTAATTAGTTAATTCATTATTTCATTAATATGAGTCACAGTTACACACACACACACACACACACACTCACACACAGAGGTCTTTTAAAGCTGTTTATGTCAGTTAGTGTTGGATGATGGCAGGACAGGTTGGTTTGACATGTCTTAATGGGAGCAGATGGAAGTGTGTGTGTGGAGGCATGTGTGTCTTTGTATGAATTCGCTTCAGCGTGAAAGCGATAGGAGTTGTGTGTGTGTGTGTGTGTGTGTGTGTGTTGTACAGTATGTGCGACCTCTCTAAAAGACCATCTCTCTCTCTCTCTCTCTCTCTCTCTGTGAATGTGAGGAAGAGGACAGAAAGAGGGCAGAGAACAAGGGCTCTTCATGCTTGTACAGTCCACATTTAGACTTTCCTTAGAGTGTTCAAATCAGTGAAGCCTAATTAGCTGCCGTCCAGCTAAGAGCAGCACAAATAAAGGAAGTAACCCTGCTAAGAGTTGTGACAGGAAGCCAGAAGATCAGCGTGAACATCCCTGCAATCAACACGACAGAAACGAGAGACGTGCAGGAGGAGAGCAGAATGTTGCCAAACATGACCTGAAGCCGGAGCCACCGTTAAAAAAGCACTGACAGGAAGGAGTTTCATTTTTAGAAGATATTTTAAAAACACAGTGACCTTACATACAGTGAAGATACATACACTATACGGTTGTGTTAGAGTAGCGAGTTAATTTGAATGATTTCTGGTAAACTACAAGCACAAATATGACTCCAAAATAGTGAATAAATGTAAACTATGTAGTAGGGGTGTAACAGTATGGCCAGTATTGTATTGTTCAGGAAATTTGATACAGTTGCACTCAAAATTATTCAACCCCCATTGCAAAACAGGTTTATTGTCAAAATGTACAGACTTTCAGCTGATTGCAATGAACAAATCAAACAAGAGCAACTGAAATAGTTCAACACAATGAATGCCTCAAGTGGTTTCCCCAAATCTATGTTTTGGTATCAAGCAATATAATTGAACATGCTGGATAATGAAGAAGTTATGAATTTTAACGTAATCATGCCTACACTCCCTCTGCAAAAGTAGTGTAATTGTTTTTTAAAACTTGAATCGGGAAAGGCTACAGGGCTTTTAAAAGACCACACTTTTCCAAAGCACCTTGTTAGCCAAGCAGCTAGTGTACTAGCATGTTAGCATGGGTACAATCAGCAGCAACCAGGAACTGGAAGATTATCCCAAATCCCAAAGGTATGGTGTATGGGAAACATGAAGCAACACACACACACACACACACACACACACACACACACACACCCCGACGTGTCTAAGCTATTCCTAGCTGAAAGGATCAGGAAACCTACACTCATTATAAAGTCTCAATTATTGTACTTTAAGGCTATGTCTACATTAATCCGGATAAATTTGAAAACACTTTTTCTTTCTCTACGTTTTGGTCTCGCGTCATCACTGAGACGCCGTTTTGTCCAGCGCAAACTGAACTTTTTTCGAAAACGCTCTCCCTAGTGGATAAATTTGAAAATGCCATTTTCACGTTGTAGTGTGGACTCAGAAAACTGAGATATTCAAAAACCACGACATATTTCTAGTCACGTGACGCAGTCATCTGACCCATTCGACTCAAATCAAACAAGATAGCGGACAATGTACTGCAATTGTTGTGCGTGCTATCCAGTTAGATAGCTTTGTTAACGATTAATATCACTTATTGTGTAATGTGTACAACCTTCAGACTGCATTTTTAAATAAACACCTGACAGAAATGACGCAGGCCAAAGCTTCTTACGTTTTTACACACGCGCAGTATAGAGATGCAAGCGTCTTCAGATGTTTCAATGCGGACGAGCAATTTTTGGAGAGCGTTTTAAAATGAAAAATCCGGTTTTCAGAGCTATCCGAATTAACATCGTCGTTGCATCATAATGCTGAATGTTTTAATCAACTGAACATGGAAGCCTAAAGCACATATTCAGACTATGCTTATTTTCCTGTATCGAGACACCTCCATATCGTATCCAATCAAATTTTGAATTGTATTTATTGTTACACCCCTAATATATAGCTATGAGCAATTCACTTACTGTTTAAAAAAAAATACTCCCCAGTTGGTGCAACACTTTGGTCTGCCACATTTGTTGATACTTTCTTGAAACTCTCATGAACAGAATGTTGGAATTACCTAATTGAGACGTATAAGTGATGTTACAGTCAGATTTGGACAAAATAAGGGATCACAGAGGGTAGTTTTTACTTTTAGGAGCATGTATATGTTTCAAAATGGAGCTAACTTAGTACCTAGCTACTGCTTGGAACAGAGGGCTTGATGATCATATCTGAAATTTCCATTAACCTCAGTTATTTGTGGGGTTTTTTTAAAAAAAATTATTACAACAATGCATATTGTGTAAATCGTCTGTATTAATGTGCGGGAAATAAGCAAACCACTTTACTAGCCCTAACCAGGACACACTCTCTTTGGAAAAAAGGAAGCATGTTATAACAGATAAAGAAATAAAGAAGAAGTCGAAAGAAAGACTCGCTGCAGTGAAGGGTGATGCAATGGACAGACGTGTAAAAACAACTTCCCCTGATAGACGTGTTTGTGCTGGACTTGTTTCACATACCAGCGCTTTCAATAGGATCAGCTTCATTCTCCAGAATAGTTTAACATGTTTACATAAGGTATACTTTACATAAGGTCTATTGCGACAGAGAGTCAGTGATAATGTTAGTTTTACATAATCCACTGAGGATCCAGTGGGAGTTCACATACGATTGGTGTTTATAGTGAGGCAGTAAAGCAGATAGTGTTGTAGAGGAGCTTTTTAGGTCAGTTAGTGTGTCCAGATGAAGAAGTCAAAGGCAAAGAGTTCTTTGCTGGGTGTAACAGGTAATATCTGCGTAGCAGGAGAGCTGCAGGTCAGCTTGGGTCAGAAAAGCTGTGCCAGAAATGTTGGATTCTCTGGTTTAATGTTTCACACGGTGTGTCAGTGTAGTTATTCGACTCTGTTCTTGATGTGTAGTTGAAAAGACATTATTACTTGTTATCAGTTCAGTAATAAATGATTAATAACGATTTATTTATTATTCACATTTAGTGTTTAGATATCTGAATGTCAAGTAACTGTCTACTCTGCTTGTGTCTCGCTTCTCGTTATTCACTCGGATATAAATGATCTTTTATAGATTTACACTTTATATAAAGGTGCTACACTGAGAATAGAACAAACCACGATCCACCTATTCATGATAGTATGCCTGTTCATAGTGTTATATTCATATGATTTGACTTAAAATGAAAACGGGGATTGTAAATTTAGGTAACCATTTATATTTTGCATCTCTAGCAAGGGGGGCATGGTCGCTTAGTGGTTAGCATGATTGCCTCTGTGGTTAAACGGTCCATTCCTGCCTCCGGCCATGTGTACAGGGAGTTTGCATGTTCTCCCTGTGCTTCAGGGGTTTCCTCTGGGTATTCTGGTTTCCTCCCCCAGTCCAAAGACATGTGTTGTAGGCTGATTGGCATCTCTAAATCGTCCATAGTGATTGTGCCCTCCGATGCTTTGGCACCCCGTCCAGGTTGTTCCCCGCCCTGTGCCCCGAGTCCCCTGGGATAGACTCCAGGCTCCCCTTGACCATGTGTACAGAAAATGGATGGATGGATGGAATAAAATTACATATTTAACAGCTTGTAAGATCATTCGTTATTAAGTAAGAGGAACTGAAATCTTTTTTAGGGCTGCAGCTCAACAATGCTCTGGTGTCCAAAATATGTGTGTGGTATCAGTTCATTTTCATAGCATAAATAAGTAGAACAGTACAGATTAGTTACAGTATATAAACAGAGCAAAGCTAAGGGGAAATGTAATACAATACAGTACAATACAATAAAATACAGTACAATACAATACAATACAATACAATACAATACAAAATAATACAATACAGTACAATACAATTCAGTACAGTACAATACAATTCAATACAATACAGTACAATACAATACAATACAATACAATTCAATACAATACAGTACAATACAGTACAATACAATTCAATACAATACACAGCTTTGTGCTTCCAGGGTGTCTGTGGGACTTAAAAAAATATTTTATGATATTTTATTAATTATATTATAGTATTTAATTGTCTTAAATTCATATTTAAGTCTACAATTTAAGGCTATGAAGATTCTTTTTTTTCCCATTAAATCTGTTTTGAAAGTGTTTGATGTCACGTAACACAGATGATATGATGGAATATTATAGAAACTGTAGACCTATGTGTGATTCTAAAGAATGTTCTTGTATTGGGTATGTTTGGTCTTATATTACATTTAAAACGGCATTAAAACAATGATAAATGCTAGATTTATCTTGAGGAATACTGCAAGCACCCTGTGTTCCAGTCGACATTTAAAACTGTACAGCTGATCTGCGTGAAACATGCTGTATATTTGTTAACTGCAGCTTAATTACTTTGGCAGGACTGTAAATAAAACTCGCATGGAGAGAAAGCAAACTTTCAGCTGAATTCAATTGTCAGGATCAGTCTGCCTCTCTCTCTTTCTATCTCTCTCTCGCTCTTTCTATCTCTCTCTCTCTCTCTTTCTATCTCTAGCTCTCTCTCTTTCTATCTCTCTCTCTTTCTATCTCTCTCTCTCTTTCTATCTCTCTCTCTCTCTTTTTCTATCTCTCTCTCGCTCTCTCTCTTTCTATCTCTCTCTCTCTTCTCTCTCTCTCTCTCTCTCTCTCTCTCTCTTTCTGTCTCTCTTGCTCACTCTCTTTCTATCTCTCGCTCTCTCTCTTTCTATCTCTCTCTCTCTTCTCTCTCTCTCTCTCTCTCTCTCTCTCTTTCTGTCTCTCTTGCTCACTCTCTTTCTATCTCTCTCTCTCGCTCTTTCTATCTCTCTCTCTCTAATTCAGAAACTCTAAACACAATTTCTATTGATGCGGTGTCTGACTGGAGCCTGCTGATCTGCAGCTGAGTCTTCCTGACACACACACACACACACAAACACACACACACGCACACTCATTGCAGCCAAATCAGAGGACTGATAGATGGATATGGATGTCGCACAGACACGGAAGCGATGACCGTTTTCTTTTCTCTTTCATTTGTTTTCTTCCAAATGTGTTTTCTTTTCTTAATCTTTCTTCTAACACCAACTAATGTTGTTCTTTGTCCAAACTCACCTTTGCTATTTACCTCTGCCCTCTTTTTTTTATATCCTTCACTCCTTTTTCCTCATTGATCTACATTAATCTCAATATCTTTTTCTCTTCCTTCTTTCATCACTCATCCCTCAATTTTCTCCTTTCTGTCTGTCTGTCTGTCTGGCTCTCTCTCTCACTCTCTCTCTCTCACTCTCTCTCTCTCTCTCTCTCTCTCTCTCTCACTCTCTCTGGGCTGAACCTGAAAACCTAATTAGAGGAGTGTCGTCCATCATTGACTTCTCGGGCCATTAAGGCAATGGAGTGTAGCGCAGGAGAGGAGAGGAGATGTGTAGAGGAGAGACAGAGAGAGCTTCGGGCTGCGAGTGGAGCACATGGAGCCCTTCTGTACTAAAGGGCAGCTTACACAAGTGTGTGGGTGACAGAAAGAGTGAGAGTTTAAAGAACAGGACAAAGTGTAAAGTCTAGTCTTAATCACAGAACATGAGTTGAAGTGTGTGTGTGTGTGTGTGTGTGTGTGTGTGCGCGCGGATGTGGTTTTGTGTGTTTGCAGGGCATATGGTCTTGCGCATGACTGTGGTGTTTTACAGTTTTGACTGCTTTCCTTCATTGTGTTTTAGCTTTCACTCTTGAGCAGGTGCGTCTCATTACACCCTCAGACTGTGGTCTAATAAAACCATTTTCTGTGATTCCACGCATTAATAAAGCCATTAGCTGCTGTCCTCTGACTCCCTGCTGTCCTCATTGACCTTGCTGATATCTGACCCTCCCATTGACCCTGCTGTGTTTCTCTTCACCTGCGCACACTCTCAGCCTTTGTTAAAGGAATAGTGCATTAAATAGTTTTTAATGCACTAAACCAAATTTCTATCCACTGCATGTGTTATGAGGGTGCAATTACCATGGACAATCATTTTACTGAATATTAGTTTAGGGACCAGGTTTTATTTATTTCAATTTTCCCTAAAAAAAAAATCTGATCATTTTTCACTGAAAAGTTCTGACATGATTTTATCTCGGTTTATTTTTTTTACATCACAAAAACCTGCAATTTCAACAGGGGTGTGTAGCCTTTTTTTTTTTTTTATATCCATTGTCTTTTTCCCTGTCCTGGGGGAAAAATTATTCTATTAATAAATCGTTAAAGGAAATATGTATGTATGTATGTATGTATGTATGTGAATTCTTTAGCCTGAGCTATTTATATTTGTAAATTTGTATTATTAATCACTTCAGAGATTGGACTACTTTTTCATGGGGAAGAATTTGTCGTTGTGTTACCAACGTAGCACAAAGTAACAAAGAAGTGCTGCGGTGTTGACCTAGTAGCCCAGAGAAAGCGTAAGTAACCAAATTGCTGTTCACTCTATCACTACAGCGTTTACTCTAAAGGCCTCGGTCTAGTTATTGCAGAGACAATATTCATGTGGGTTTGGCACAGAGGAACTGACATAGTTTCAGAGAAAATGAACATCTCCAGATGTTGTGTGAAATCTTCGATTGCTGTGTCATGCACATAGCAGCTGGGTGAACGCCGTGGATGAACACGCTTTTAATTGGAACATTCATACGCAGCCAACAGCCAAAATGAAACTGTAGACAGTATGCAAGTTCGTAAGCTTGTGAATACGGTTTCGGATTCCTAGAACCCTTGCGCTGACCAACTGCACTGAAAGTACGTCAAGACCTTGAAATTTCTACCGTTGGCAAGCTAGCACCTTGCATGGCAGCTCTGCTACCATTGGTGTGTGTGTGAATGAGAACCAGTGTAAAGTGCTTTGGATAAAAGCGCTATATAAGTGCAGACCATTTACATGCACATGAACATGGCGTACTGTATCTCAGACAAAGCACACGTTCGCCTT